>NC_080782.1:59388882-59698382 GCF_028018385.1 Neofelis nebulosa
AACCCCCCATCGCCCCAGAACTTCACCTGATATGGTTTGAATTATTTGATTTGACAGAGGACTGGCTTTGCCAATTAATATGGTAACATTCTGGACGGGCTAAATATGCAGCTCTACAGGTTGATGACAATACATTGAGAACACTTATACAGGAAACATCATGCCAGAAAATACACCATTACCACTATTGAAAGTTGTGACAGGAGCACCTGGATGGTTCAGTTGGTAAGGCATGTGACTCTTGATCTTGGGGTTGTGAGTTCGAACCCTATGTTGGGTGCAGAGATTACTTTAAAAATAAAATCTTAAAAAGAAAATAAAGTTGTGACAAGCGTTTTCAGATGTCAACTTTAAAAAATCTTTATTGGAGGGGAACCTGGGTGGCTCAGTCAGTTGAGCATCCAACTTCGGCTCAGGTCATGATCTCACGGTTTGTGAGTTCGAGCCCCGTGTCAGGCTCTGTGCTGACAGCTCAGTGCCTGAAGCCTGCTTTGGATTCTGTGTCTCCTTCTCTCTCTGCCCCTCTCCTGCTCACACTATGTCTCTCTCTCAAAAATAAACAAACATTAAAAAAAATTTTAATCTTTATTGGAGAATGAATTTTTAAACACCTTTTATGAGACACAGAAGCAAAAAGTTTAGAGACCGCTGCTCTAAGTACTGGGGCCATAGGGAAGAATGAAAATTCCCATTCATGTCCCTGTCCTCTCAGCATTTAAGTCCCAGGTTAGCTGTTTAAAATTTTAACTCAAATGAGAGGTCTTTCCTGCCCTGAGTAACTCTATCATATTATCTTTGTTTAAAAAAAAAAAAAGCCACAGGCCCCAAATGGTGTCACTTAGGACAAATCACCAAACCAGAGCTAAATACCTAACCTAATTGCAACCTAATTCAACTTCTAGCAGAAATATATTCTTAACTGCTTAAAAATGTTCTGATCAGAACCAATAAGATAATCAATCTGTCACATGGGTCCTCTCCATCTCCCAAAGGCAGATGATGTAACCCACCTACTAAGACCCTTTCATCTCCAAAGGAAGGTGACCTCACCCCAAATAATCATTTTTCCTGTTTATGACTTCTTTGTCCTATCTTTAAAAACTTTTCTTTTTCTGTAGCCCTTTGGATCTCTCCTTCATTTTAGATGGGACCTGTCTCATTCATCCATCACTTAATAAAGTCAATTAGATCTTCAGACTCTCTTGAATTTTGTCTTTTAACACCTTCCTGGCAATTAAAATTATCTGAGGGTATTTACTTTTTTGTCTAGCATATCTCTTGAGGACCTTGTCTTATTTCCAGCTTGTGTTCTAGTGCCTGGAATAGTGTCCCCCATGTTAAAGTGCAAAATAAATACTTGTTGAATAAATGAATGGATTGTGTTCATTATGTTCCCATTTCACAGAAGGGAAAACTGATGCCCTTGAGAGACAGAGGAACGTGTCTTTGTCTAAATTAATCGAAGCACAGAGCAGCTCTTGCCCAGTTCCTCTCAATTTCTCTGCCCCTGCACCAACATAGGAATCCAAAGGCAACAGCCAGCATTTCTCCGCTTGTTGTTCCCGCAGTGTCGCCTGCATCCCACCAGGTGGCAGCAGAGGCGGCGGCACACAGTCAACAGCAAAGCGTGGCGCGGGAAGGAGGGTTTCCGCTTCCGGGAGGAACTGTTCGTTTCCGCTTCCGGCCACTTGGAGTGATTGTAGCTGACGGGAGGATGGAAGGTTTGGTGGCTCAGTGCTCCGCGAGATTGCTGCAGCAGGTAGGACCACATAGGACTAGTAGAAAGGCCTGGAGGGGAAGGACTAGCTCCTGCCCGAACAGCGTCGGGACAGCGGCGGTGATGCGGGACCACTCTGGTCCCCTCAGACGTGGGCAAGGGTGTCCGGACATCCGGGCCTGTGCTAGATCCGAAGCAAACACCTTCCCAGAGATGTTTCTCGGGCGCGGGAGAGGAAGAACCCATCCTTCTAAGGCCCTTATGACAGTGGCCTCCCGAACCAGCACCCCCGGTGTAGAGGTCCTTGCCCTCTCCTAGGGCTCCCCAAACCAGCGTCTTTGGTGCGGTGGAGCTTAGCGTGTTCAGTACAAGTGCTCCTACTTTCCCACTGTGCCCCTCCTTTCCCGCACACACACGTGCTCTCTCGGGATGCGGGGTGGGGGGAGGGTCAGGCAGAGGGGGTAAGTGGAATAAGAGCAGCAGCCCTTGATCCTGGTTCTCAACTCAGCCGCCGTTCTCTCTATGATACTGAGCGAGAGGATTCCTAAAATGCCCAAAGAGTGGTTAATTTGGTCTCAGCCTTCGGTATTCCTGGGGGAAAAACAGTTACAGCTTATAAAAGTGAAAGTAAGATATTTCCATAACCTTTTATGCTCAGGTAGGGAAGGGTAGTAAGAAAGTGGTTTAAGTACTTTCATCAGATCTCAGGAACTGTTTTATGCTAAACCAGCGATCACAGAATACAAGTTCGTGGAGCAAAATGTCAGGTTCTTTCTGGTTCTGAGCCATGTATTCTTTGTCAATGTGGGGGTATAAGTACCTTACCTTTGGGTTGTTATAAAGAATTATACAGATGATTTGTTTGTTTGTTTGTTTGTTTGTTTGTTTTAGACAGAGTGCGAGTGGGGCAGAGAATTTTTTTTGATGTTTATTTTTGAGAGAGTGGGAGAAAGTGGGGGAAGGGCAAAGAGAGGGAGACAGAATCTGAAGCAGGCTCTGAGCTACCATATCAGCGAAGAGCCCAATGTGGGGCTTGAACTCATGAACCGTGAGATCATAACCTGAGCCAGAGTCCCACACTCAACCAACTGAGCTACCCAGGCACCTGGAGAAAATCTTCAGCAGGCCCAGTGCAGCGCCCTGCGCAGAGCTCCATCCCACAAACCTGGGATGAGGACCTCAGCCAGAGTCAAGAGTCAGATGCTTAACCAACTGAGCCACCCAGGTGCCCCAGAGATAGTTTCTGAAAAATGTTTAGCTCAGTGCATGAAACATAGTATATGCTCATTATGGCAATTTGTTTTGCTGTAGTTATCTTCTGGTAAACATTATCAAATTTCAGGTAAGGAATCTCCTCCTTAGTAATTCTGTTAGGTTGGAAGCTTTATTTCCTTCTGAATTTGCATGTTTTTAGGTTTAGGTATTAGAGTAAAAAGCCTGATCTAGGACATAAGACAAGGGAAATTAAGGGAAAAATTAGGAAGTTACTTTGTCTAAGAAAGGACAAAAGGCAGACACGAGCTATTTTAAATGTGACAAAAAGTTTCTTTTTAAAGGAGCCCTAAAGTCCTAAGATTTGGGAATAAAGTCAATTTGGCCACCCTTGAACTTAACTGGTACTGTCATTAAATCAGAGTGGTTTATTGAGACCAAAGACACAGACAGGATGTAAGACTTATCCCATTATATGCTTAACACTCCTGTTCCTCTTCTCCAACATACACACTTGATTCTTTCATATACAGGATAATGTGCTAATGTAATCAAAAGCATCAAGGAGGAAAAATCACAGCTTATCAAAGGGAAGGCCCTTCATTCCCATCACCTACCTCTACCATGCCCTGCTGAAGAGAGGAAAAGAAATAAGTTTAGGGACAGTCCATCACATTATGGATGTCATCAATCATACTGGACTGAATGAACTGCCTTTTCCTTCATAGGAAAAAGAGATTAAGTCTCTGACTGCTGAAATTGATCGGTTAAAAAACTGTGGCGGTTTAGAAGCTTCTCCAAATTTGGAGCAGTTGCGAGAAGAAAATTTAAAATTAAAGTATCGACTAAATATCCTTCGAAGGGTAAGTATTCTGGGTTGTTTTTCATTCTACAGTTTGAGTTATTATACCTTTTAAAAAAAAAACTGTTATCAAAGATTCAGAAAGTATGCCATGAGGAATTTGGAGATGTGAGGAAAGAAATCCTGTCTTTTTCCCTGCATTAGACCAGTTAGGACTAAGTTGTTGGTGCAAGTAATGAAGAAGTTGGTGTAGCCTTGTCCTTCCAGGGCCCTCTGAAATGTTTCATCCTAAATATTTGGCCAGCTTGACACAGGCTTTGAGCAGAGTTGAGACATTTTTTAAACAATTTATGCTGTTACCTTTTTAAAAAAATCATCTTTTTAAATAATTCTCTATCAAAAGAAAATATAGAATATATCCATAGTCCTTCTCTGCCCTAAGTTGGTTGTTTTACAATTTTATTTTTATATTTTACAGTGCCATATTTGGTTTCTTTCCACTGATCTAGCAGTGTTTCTCAGTTTTGTCAAAAAACTGAGCTTGCTTTAGTTGAGGTTTAAATTTCTTGGCCTGACTCTCAGGCCTGCTGATGACACATCCTGGAGGATGATCTCACCACTATAATTGTTCTCCTGTGTGTGTATACTATTCCAGCCAGACTACACTGGCATTAGATTCTTTTCATTTATCTTAGACTCTGCCCACCTGACTCCTATGAAGTGTTTTTATCACCGGCTTGTGATCTGTTCTGCTTGAAATCACTTTGCTTGGAGTCTTCTCAGATCATGTTTCTTTTCCATGAAGTCTTTCCCCCAGATACTTCACCTTTCTAATTACCTCATTCATTCTGATGTGTACTCATTTCTGTATTCATTTCAATTCAAAAGTATTAAATGTCTAATATGTGGCAGAAGATATGAGGAAAAACATACAAAAGAAGTACAGTCTATTCCTTTTTTTTTTTTTTTTTTAAGATTTTATTTTTAATCTCTACACCCAACATGGAGCTCAAACTTACAACCTGGAGATCAAAAGTCACATGCTCCACCAACTGAGCAAGCCAGGCACACCAAGTACAGTGTATTCTAATACACATTTCCATCATGCACATTAACTCTAATGTGTAAATAATAGAATGCTCTCAGTGTAATGGGAGGAAGGGCACATTAGTTCTTTCACAAATACTTTACCCTACTAAGTAATGGCAACTGAACACAAGGTACACAAAGAAAAGAAAAGAACAAGCCATAGATGAATAAAGTACTGTGTGGACACCCATGCACCTTACCTTCTTTCCCTGGGTCACTTTGGTCACATGCTCTGACTTAGAAACACTGCATGGTTGTCCTATTAACGTTTTTCAGCATGTCCCAGATATGAGAGCATTGCAAAGTGTCTGTTACCTTCTCAGGACATCTGAAGGTTTCTCAAAATATTTGGGAACATTTTGTATGATGATTTGATATTTTCATTCTTTTCTTACAGAGTCTTCAAGCAGAAAGAACCAGACCAACTAAAAATATGATTAACATCAATAGCCGACTGCAAGAGGTCTTTGGTTGCGCCATTAAGGCTGCATATCCAGATCTAGAAAATCCTCCTCTGATAGTGACACCAAGTCAACAGCCCAAGTTTGGGGACTATCAGTGTAATAGTGCCATGGGTATCTCACAGGTGATTGTGTTATTACAAAGCATTCTTGGTGATTTGATTTTCTTAAGCATTAATTGGCATCATTATTATTTACATAAATAATAGCAAATTATATTCTCAGTGAAAAAAACATTTTTCACAGTTCAGAAAAACTTGAGAATAGGGGAAGTATGTTTTTAATTTTAAAACCACAAATTTGAATATTCAGTTAAATTTTATGTGTAGTTTCAATATTTAAGGCTAGTAGTTGATACTCTTGCATTGGTACTTCCTTCCTGTTGTGTCCAGGATTGCTGTGTGTTACTAATGAGTGTTGAAAGGTGAAGGATTGAAAGTTACATTCACCAACCAGTGTTCCCATCAAATAATTTGATGCAGCTCTGGTGTCTTTGAGATGGGCTTACATATTTCATTTTCAGTTAGAGGAATTCCCTATTTTTAATAGCTGCATTGTCTGATGTATTTGTGGTTAATTGCCCCTGGTTTGAGACTTTTTGTTTTCCTTTCTTTGTTAAGTAGGAAGGGTTTTTAAAATCCAGATTTTTTTTTTTCTAAATAATTTTTATATGTCTACATTGGGGTTAAGTTTATAAGGGTACTGTTTTATTTTCCAGGTTTGATTATTGCACACTTTCCTGATTTGAAAATTCAAAATGTAAATATCCTGGAAACAGGCATCATAACTAAAGACTTTGTTATGTCTTCATAAAAGAGTTCTAGATGTCTGTGGCAGCTCATTTTGAAATGGAGATCATGTGGTTTGGGCACTTTTGTATTCCTCTTGGCACTGTTGATGGCTTGATGCTTTAATCTGTCTGTGTTCAAGATTATATACAAGTCATTGGACTTCTTTGCTTCTGCCTTTTGATGGGTCTTAATGTCATGCATCTCATGCTTTATCAGTTGTGTATTTCTGAGTAAATTTCTGGAACTTGTGTAATGAATCATTTTATATTGTGTTATAGATGCTCAAAACCAAGGAACAGAAAGTTAATCCAAGAGAAATTGCCGAAAACATTACCAAACACCTCCCAGACAATGAATGTGTTGAAAAAGTTGAAATTGCTGGTCCTGGTATGACAGTGTTACCCTTCTTAAGTGGTTGTACTGATGTTGGGTCTTTTTTGAAATAAAGAACCATTTTAAATATAAGTATAGGGTTAAAACTTGTATACCTAACAAAGTGGTAAGAACACCTTGGACTGAGAGTTAGGAAACTGATGTTTTAGTCTCGACTTAGCTGCTGGATCTTGGATGAGTTGTTTTACCTCCCTGTGACTTAGTGTTTCATTAGCAAAAAGGAGATGGATAATGGCAGATAAGTCTGGGACGAAAGGGCCCTCAATTTTCTGTTAATAGATGAACAAATCATGTACTGAGAATAAAGGGGCCCAGGAGTAAGTAGGAAGCTTTCAGGAGAGTGGTAATGTTTGAAATAGATACTGAAACAGGGAGCTTCCAAGAGGGCCTCAGGTGGTGTTAGAATTCTTAAAAGAGTTTTGCCAGAGCCAGATCAGCACTTTGGAGCCAGCGTAAATGAAATTGACACAGTCTTTGGGAGTGAACAATCATTCAAGACAGGAAAACGATCTGATTTTTTTTTTTCTCTCCTCTTACCGTTCATTAGGTTTTATTAATGTCCACTTAAGGAAGGACTATGTATCACAACAGTTAACCAATCTCCTGGTGAATGGGGTTCAACTACCTCCCCTTGGAGAGAATAAAAAGGTATATATAGTTTTCAGTTGATATGTTAATACGTTAAAATGAATGCGAAGTGCTGTGACCAGCTTCCACTTTTTCTATTGAGATTTAATCATTAATATTTGAGATTATGAACATAATGGAAATAGCCTTTCTTCTGGGTCTTGTTTATTATGTGGTTTTTCTTTTCACGTTATTCCACAAGGCATTTGGGGTAGCCAGCTGAGGTTTGGCTGAAATAAGGGATGGATTATTTATATAAATAAATTTTATTCCTTTTCAATTAAAAATGGACAAGTAGATTCACCAGATAACCTAACACCCTTGAATTACAACCCAAGCTACTATTCATGTCTGAGTTTACAATTAAATGTTATTAATGTTAGAATAAAATGTCTTGTACCCCTTTAAAATTTTTAATTGAAGTATTTGTCATGATGTGAAAATTTAAGATGTATGAGGTATTACTTTGATACACGTATGTAGTTTAACATAATTGCCTTTGTATCTGTATTTATCACATTACATAATAATAGTACAATATTATTGTCTAAGAAATCTATTTTATTGTCTGTTTCAGGTTATAGTTGATTTCTCCTCTCCCAACATAGCTAAAGAGATGCATGTAGGCCATCTCAGGTCAACTATCATAGGAGAGAGTATGTCCCGCCTCTTTGAATTTGCAGGATATGATGTGCTAAGGTATGAAAAATGTTGTTTGAGAAAGAATCTTTGACTAAATGACTGATTTATAAGTATGATTCTTTTTTTTTCTTTTCTTTTTTTTTAAATTTATTTTGAGAGAAAGAGAACCAAGAGGGGAGGGGCAGAGAGAGAATCCCAAGCAGGCTCCATGTTTTTTTTTTTTTTTTTAAATTTTTTTTTTTCAACGTTTTTTATTTATTTTTGGGACAGAGAGAGACAGAGCATGAACGGGGAAGGGGCAGAGAGAGAGGGAGACACACAGAATTGGAAACAGGCTCCAGGCTCCGAGCCATCAGCCCAGAGCCTGACGCGGGGCTCGAACTCACAGACCGCGAGATCGTGACCTGGCTGAAGTCGGACGCTTAACCGACTGCGCCACCCAGGCGCCCCATCCATGTTTTTAGCATAGAGCCCAATACAGGGCTTATTCCCACCAACTGTGAGATCGTGACCTGAGCCAGTATCAAGAGTTGGACGCTTAACCAACTGAACCACCCAAGTGCCCCAGTTCTGCTTCTAATCACCCAGTGGCCTTTTTAAATAAATTGTGTCTTGGGACCCTCTGAATGGATAACTTAGACTCTGGGAGTGGAACCAAGGAAAAAGCTCCCCCATTCATTCCACAGATCTTCTTGAGTACCTCCTGTATCCAAGGGGTTATAGTCTAATAGGGCGAGAGGTAGGCAAGAAAGAGATCCTGGGCCTGTGGGCCATGGTAAGAAATTAGGATTTTATTAAGTATAATGGGAAGCTCTTGAGAGTCATAATTAGGAGAGCAGTGTAATCCAAATAAAGATTAGTCTGACTTCTGTGAAGAAGCTAGGCAAAGAAGGCAGAAATGTAAGTTAGAAAACTATTTAAAAAAAAATTTTTTTTAATAATGGTTATTTGTTTTTGAGAGAGACAGAGTGTGAGTGGGGGAGGGGCAGAGAAAAAGGGAGACAGAATCGGGAACAGGCTCCAGGCTCTGAGCTGTCAGCACAGAGCCTGGCGCAGGGCTTGAACTCACAAACCGCGAGATCATGACCTGAACCAAAGTCAGACGCTTAACCAACTGAGCCACCCAGGCGCCCCAGAAGACTATTTTTATAATCCATTTACGAGATTATCTGGTGATTTGAGATTAGTGAAAAACAGTGAGGGATGTAAAATGGTTGGATTGACACATTTTGAAGAATTTTGTCCACTGACATTTGAGAACCACTGATCTAAATTACACTAAGATAATTGGTTGAGAAATTAAATTTTCACAGAATTGTAATGATCAGCAGTTGGCTCACCTGTCTGTGTCTCAGTTAATTACACAACGTATCATAATCCATCAGTAGGGACTTCATTTACCAAATCCTAGAGGCCTGCTATGTGCAGCCTCCCCTGGAGCTTGCAGACCAGTTGAGACAACTGAGTAAACAAGATGTTGCTAAATGTGATGTACTGGCACTTCAGTGTTAGTGGTTCCTAATGGAATATAGTTTGTCTAATTTAAGCATGGTTTTCATTTTCAAATGATTTTGTATTCTGACTGATACTAGGTTAAACCATGTGGGAGACTGGGGGACCCAGTTTGGCATGCTCATCGCTCACCTTCAAGATAAATTTCCAGATTACCTAACAATTTCACCTCCAATTGGGGATCTACAAGCCTTTTATAAGGTTAGATATCATTTATTGTTAAAATATTTGCATGTTTACCATTAATAATAATTACTACTTTTCTTTAGGGAGTTCAGAACAGTATTTGAAGCTACCGTGGGGTTAAAAGTAAACTCCCTGCCCCTTCACACACCATCTTTGCTTTTTGAATCAGTGTATGTTAAAAATTGAATTCTTGGAGCACCTGGGTGGCTCAGTCGGTTGGGCGTCTGACTTCGGCTCAGGTCACGTTCTCACAGTTCATGGTTTGAGCCCTGCGTCAGGCTCTGTGCTGACAGCTCAGAGCCTGGAGCCTGCTTCGGATTCTGTGTCCCCCTGTCTCTGGCCCTCCCCAACCCATGGTCTGTCTCACTCTGTCTCAAAAATAAACATTAAAAAAAAATTTTTTTTTTTTAAAGTTGAATTCAACCACATTACCCACATTACCCTGCCTTTTTCTTAATGTTTATTTTTGAGAGAGTGTGCGTGCATGCACACAGGTAGAGGAAAGGCAGAGAGTGAGGGAGACAGAATCCCAAGCAAGCTCTGTGCTGTCAGTGCAGAGCCCGATGTGGGACTTAAACTCAAACTGTGAGGTCATGACCTGAGCTGAGATCAAGAGTCAGACACGTAACCAACTGAGCCCCCCAAGCACCCCAGTATTTGAAGTTTTCTTGATGCTTTTCTCAATTTGGTATGTTGAAAATGTTAAAGTGTAGGTAAAAATAGTTTTTAGAAGACAATTAGGTTTTTATAAACCGTAATTTTAAATTAATCACTGTAGTCAACTTTCTTTGACTTTGTGATGTCCATAAACAGACATTTATTACACCATTTGTGAATGTAATACAATTTTTGCATTAATGTTTAGCATTTCACTATCAGCTCTTTTGTGTTACTATATGGTTTGGCTGCACATTGTTTTGTTGGATTGATGTGCTAAAGTTTATGTTAATCCCCATTGTTGGGGTGTTTTTGGAGTACCTTTATCCATTCAGTAAACAACTTTTGAACATGGAAGTTTTTTCTCTTTTTAAAATTATTTTCTTACGATAGACAACTTCCCAAGAACAGGATTACTATGACAAAAAATAAACATTAAAAGTAAAACCAAAATATTGGTGTGTTTTTGTTTTGTTTTATAGGATGTGTCTCAGTATTTTCTAATGAAAAAATTGAAAACAAAATATTTACCGATGTGAGACTGGTAAATTACATAACTAATGTTATAATCTATTGGAATTTTGTGTTCTGAATATAATGAGGCTAAATTCAAAAGGCACAGTAAAAGAAAAGCCATATATAGTCAGGCTTTGTTAAAACACATAGGCATGTATTTGCAAAGAAATGTCTAGAGTTATGCACCAAAGCATTATCCCTGGTTAGGTTGGGGTGGGATAGACAATTTTTTTTTTTTTTAATAGTAAATGTGTTTCTTTCAAAATAGAAATAGAACTATGACAGCAATTTTATTTTTAATTACAAAAAAAGTAATTACTCATTCAGAACCACATCCAGGATGGAAAATGGAGCACAGAAAATTCAGCCCACCTGTTAGCTATTCTTTATTACTCTTAAACCATTGCTGTGAAGAATGATTTTATGACTTGGAAAAGTGGAGGTAGCACTGTGGTGTGAATTTTGTATTTTCAAGAAAAATTATTTCAAAGAAATAATAGGGCTCTTTGGCACATTGATTTGTAACTGTACTGTTGGCTGTTGAGAGAGCATCTGTTCTGTTTGTGTCCTGGTGTTGTAAATTTTCACTTCCTCGCTTTTGGTGTTTTTGTTTTAGAAACACTCTGTATCTAGAAATACAAAGCTGGCTCTTTTAACATTACTTTTTTTTTTTTTTAAACATAGGAATCCAAGAAAAGATTTGATACCGAGGAGGAATTTAAGAAGCGAGCATACCAATGTGTAGTTCTGCTCCAGAGTAAAAATCCAGATATTATAAAAGCTTGGAAGCTTATCTGTGATGTCTCCCGCCAAGGTGAATTCTCAGCTTTGTTCATTTCATCCAAAAGATATATTGTATGTAGTTTTCTTGAGTCTTTTACTCATTTGACCTTTAATGACGTGTTAAACTTTCAAAGACTGCCAAATGGATTTTTTTCTTCAAATATTTTCTGACACTGAAACAGCTATTAAGAAAGTATATTAAGATAGGCAACTGCAGATTTTAACTTTCTTAGGAGAAAAAATTAATTGGGAAAACTTCGCAAACAATCTCAGGTTTTCAAGCTTGACAAAGTAATTCTAAGGTCACTTTGAAGAATATATGGATGAGAATAGCCAATAAAAGAATGGTAGTGATAGCTATTTTCCAGCACTAGTTTGTAAAATGTTTTATAATGCTTCCATAGGTAGTATTTGCATCACTGATGCATGGCTAGACAGATAGGTAAATGGAACAATTTAGGAAAAACTATAAGAAAATTCAGTAAATATTAGATCTCCAAAGAGGAAAGTTCTTTTTCTTTGCATTTACATTTTATAAAGGTAGAGTTTTAAAAGTTATACAAGAAGTACATGTTTCTTGCAGAACAAAATGTGGGCAAGGAAAAAGAAAATAAAAATTATAGTTCCACCAACTATTATTTTGATGAGTGTCTTTCCATATTCTTTCCACGTTTTCAAAATGGCAGTATATATATAATGTTCTATATCATACATTTTTAATGTGATTAAATTTAACCTTCCAGATGTTGTAGTTAAATAATATATTTTAATGTTAAATGCATGTCTCCTGTTTGTTTAAATTCTTAGACATTTTATTTGGTGAAATTTTTTTCCTAGAGTTTAATAAAATCTATGATGCATTGGACATCTCTTTAATAGAGAGGGGGGAGTCCTTCTATCAAGATAGGATGAATGATATTGTAAAGGAATTCGAAGATAGAGGTAGGCACTTTACTTTTTTTTAACTTCATTATGGAAATTTTCAAATAGGTCAAAGTGGACACAACATTCTCTTTTTCAATCAATAGCTTTTTTTTCAGTCTGCACATCATGTTTGTTTAATATATATCTTACATTGTGTATAGCCAAAGGCCCTCCCACCCTCCATTTTTCTCTTTTGTTATTGAAGAAACTGGGCCATTTGTCTAAGAGAATTTCCCATATAATATTTAACAGTTCCTGCATCTGTATCTTCTAAAGAGGCTTGATTAAATTGTTTGTTTGTTTGTTTGTTTGTTTCTTTTAAGTTTATTTATTTATTTTGTGAGAGAGAGAGGGAATCCCAAGCAGGCTCTGCACTGTCAGCGCGGATATGGGGCCCAAACTCCCAAAACACAAGAACATGTCCAAAACCAAGAGTCGACGCTTAGCCAACTGAGCCAATCAAGGCGCCCCATGGCTTGATTAAATTCTGGTTTAGGTTTTCTTTTTTTGTTTTTTGTTTTTTTTGTTTTGTTTATTTGCAAGCATTCCAATAATGTCAGGTTGGCTCTCTTTAGGTTAAGATGGATTAGTGGGCTCAGGTGTTGTCAGCCTGATCTAGCCACAGATTTCCCTGTTAGCCTCTTCCCTGTTGTTTTTAGCAGCTATTTTGATGCATTACTTCATTACAGGTTGAAAAATGGTAGTATTCTGTTGTTCCTTCTCTGTTACCTCGAATTCTCCTTTGTAGAATGATGCCTCATAATTATTTTGGTTATCCCGAAGTACAGTTCAAGATAAGCAGTGTAAATGCTTGATTCTTTTTAATTATCAATTTCAGAATAATAAATTAGTTTCTTAGCATGTTCCAGATACAACTGAGTTGTTTTTAGCATTATTATAAATGGGGTTTATTCCATTCTACATTTTGAAATCATTTGCCTTTATTATACTTTTTAATAATCACTGTCTCATTTTTTGGCTAATGGTAGCTTCCTCAAATTGGCTTGCCTATTTTTCGTCTTTTTCTTGAGCCCTACGGTCTCTCTAGTCTTTGCTAGTTTACTTGCTTTCAGGTACACAACATTCTAGGATTATAGTACATTTCCTGCCTTAGGTCTAGAATCAGCTGACCTCGTATCTCCAAGAAAGCCTGGCTCCTTGAGTAGGAAATGGTATTTATTAATCACAATCTGTGGCCTAGGGATTATACTTTTAAGGTAATAAAATTTTAGGGACGTTTTTAGGAGCCAAATGTAGTGAATCCAGAAAACTGCCAGGTATCTCACCTCTGCCCTGAGGAAATCATGTGCTGCCCAGACAATAGCTATTTTCCTGGACTCCTAGTAGGTCATAGAAAATAAAATGTGATTTCTTGAGCTCTCTGGTAAATATCTTATAATGGCTCATCCTTTATATTCCTTCAGGGTTCTTTTAACATTATTAATGAAGATTTCTTTCCTAGGATTTGTGCAAGTGGATGATGGCAGAAAGATTGTGTTTGTCCCAGGATGTTCTGTACCATTAACCATAGTAAAATCAGATGGAGGTTACACTTATGATACATCTGACCTGGCTGCTATTAAACAAAGACTATTTGAGGAAAAAGCAGATATGATTATCTATGTAGTGGACAGTGGACAAGTGAGTTTGCAGATTTGTTTATGTTCTTACATGGTCTGATTGGAACTGAGACAGTATGGCGAGGTTTGTGGCCTTTAGCACATAGAAGTCTTCCAAAGACTAAAGATCAGAACTTTGCTGTAACAGAGAAAAAACCGGGTTTGGATTTGACCACATCAGAATATATTTCCCAGCTTTTCTGCTTTTCTCCATCAACTGGTGATTACTTTCCTGAACATCAGTGACCATTCCTATCTGAAAGGGGGTTGTGAGACCTAAAATATAACTGAAATTTTTGCACAATGAACCTATTATTAATTCAGCCACTTGAAAAGCCTTTGAACATAGAAAGTGTAACAGTCCTGCTCTACCTGTTTCTCATATATTGGGAATAAAGATGACCTTATTTATAATTATAATTATGCTTGCCTTCTAAGATTTGTGAGATTTAAACTTTACAAATCTTTATCGCTACATACAGAGCTTTAAGTCACTTTTTTGTTATCAGAAAGTTTAGCAGATAACTTTCTATTTGTTTCTTTGTAGTCTGTGCACTTCCAGACAATATTTGGTGCTGCTCAAATGATTGGTTGGTATGACCCTAAAGTAACTCGAGTGTTTCATGCTGGATTTGGTGTGGTGCTGGGTGAAGACAAGTAAGTCTGGAAAGTCTGAGTATTAATAACATACACAACCCCCAGATTTATTTGCAAAAGGCTATGTTTCATTAGATATTAAATTAGAATTAAAGTGCATAATTCTTCTCAGTCTGCAGATGCTGCCAGCTGAGCTTTTTTGTACTTATGTCATATCACTAATAGAGAATGTAGCCTTTTAGGGAGATTTGTAAAGAGTTGAATGAAAACCACACTAGATTTAACAGATTTTAAGAGGGTTTCCATTTGCACAGATCTAAATTGTAAAGTCGATCACAGTACCTCCTCAGATTTCAAGAAAATACTCAACAGTATATTTCAAGCATTTTGTAATTGTCTTTTTCTTTCACAGTTAAACACCTAGTCAATAGGTATACGTTTATTGAGATTCCAATTGAGTTTTAAAATTGAGCTTTCATTTTTATGTTTATCTCAAAAATAATAAGTTTGAGACCTGCATGTTAATATTCATACATCCAGTTTTTGTTTTCCAGTCTTTTCCCCACATTCTATACAATGTTTATGAAATAAAAGATAAATACAAGCAAATATAGATAATAATCACCAACTCAAAGGCATAAAATTTTTTAGCATCTTGTATTCAGTAGTATCTTAGGGTCACTAAGCTATTTAACATCATGTCTTTTAAAATCTGTGGCATTTTAGCCACCTGGGTGGCTCAGTCAGTTAAACGTCCCAACTTCACCTCAGGTCATGATCTTGGCGGTTCGTGGGTTCGAGCCCCGCATCAGGCTCTGTGCTGACAGCTCAGAGCCTGGAGCCTGCTTCAGATTCCATGTCTCCCTCTCTCTGCCCCTTACCCGCTCACACTCTGTCTCTCTCAAAAATAAACATTAAAAAATAAAAAAATTGTTTTAAAAATCTGTGGCATTTTAGATTTAGTGATCCAGCCCAAATGTCATTACACAAAAGTGGTAATGCTTTTAAAAACCACACGAAGTAGCTCAAGATGCTTGGCTAGCCAATGTACAAAAGCCTTAATGAAGTTTACAACAATCAGGCTAGATGTGTGAAGGTATTTTAGCTAGAGTACGTGGAAATCATCACTTATTAAATTTTTTTAATGTTTTATTTATTTTTGAGAGGGAGCATGAGCAGAGAGGGGCAGAGAGAGAGAGATTTTGAGAGGGAGCATGAGCAGAGAGGGGCAGAGAGAGAGAGAGAGGAGACTTAGAATCTGATGCAGACTCTGAGCTGTCAGCACAGAGACAGATGTGGGGCTCAAACTCATGAACCATGAGATGACCCAAACTGAAGTCATATGTTCATTGATTGAGCCAGCCAGGACCCCCAGTATCAAACATTTTTAAATTATAATTTAAATTACACTCTTGTATAGAGCTGCACTTTTTTGGAATCAAAAGACACTAGGTCCTCATTTTGGTGTCGTGGTCCTAAAAAAGTGCTTGAAAATCAGCCGATGAGTTGAGTATTGCTTATAGTATCTTAGTTTATTAACTGTTGGTTTTTTGGACTTGTGTTTATTTATTTTTTATTTTTATTTTTTAAATGTTTTTATTTATTTTTGACACAGAGAGAGACAGCATGAGCAGGGGAGGGGTAGAGAAAGAGGGAGACACAGAATCTAAAGCAGGCTCCAGGCTCTGAGCTGTCAGCACAGACCCCGACGCGGGGCTCAAACTCACACTGTGAGATCATGACCCGAGCTGAAGTCGGATGCTTAACCGGCTGAGTCACCCAGGCGCCCCTGAACTGATATTTAGGTGATTTTTCTTACAGTTGGGTGAAATTATCAAATTTACTTTTATACCTATATTTCTCACAAGTACTCATATTTTGGCAATTAACTTGATCACATAATGGCTAAGAGGTTTTTTCCATGATTTTTTTGTTGTTTCATATTTGTGCACTCTCACCATTATGTAATTATGGCATCCTGCACCATTAAAGAGAAAAATAATTTTAATGATAGTTAACCAGTGGCAGCATACCATATTTTAAATATTTACATTGAAATGCTCACAGATTCTGCCATCTGCTTTTTAGTCGAATTTTCTGTTTTAAAGCTTTTTGCAATAGTTTGTCCTTTTATTTAAACATCTTCCTCTTATTTTTTGGACACCTGTTTATTGAGCACATATGAATGGCATTGTCTGGATGCTCCAGTGTGTACACAAAGATAATAGAATGTGGACTTTTCCCTAAGGAGCCTGTCTTGTGAAGCAGAGCAGTTCCCTGGGAAGACTGTTAAACTATACATGCCAGCCCCACTAGGGAAGTTATTGACTTACTACGTACTAAAGTAGGTATTAGGCATTTTTTAAAAACTCTTGATATTCAGGTATGGATTCCTTCTATTAGAACCACTAGTCTGAGCAGTAAACCAGCACCAAAAAAATGCAGAAAAATTCAAGGCAGATGTATATAGGCAGTAAAGGAAAAGACCAGTTATTGTAGAGATGTTATAGGAAGGCCTCCCTTAGCATTTTGGCATCTCTTTTGATGGCTATCATTTCATCAGACAGAAGATTTGGAAGTTGCTGAATAGTCAAGCAGTAGGGGATGGCATAAGGAAAGCCACAGAAGTATTTAATGTATTTGTAGGATAGTAAATTTTAATACTATAATCAAGAAGAAGATCCTTTCTAAGGTAATGCTGAAAATACAACTTTAATGGGAAATACCATGATTATTTTGGTAGGCTTTGTGTTGACTAAAAAAGCATGCTTCATTTGTACCATTTCTGCATTTGAAGAATTTTTTTTATGATTTTATTTTTGATAATGTGGAGTTCAGACAACCCCAAGATCAAGAGTCGCATGTTCAACTGAATGAGCCAGCCAAGGTGATCACAAAGAATTTTTATTTTTATTTAATGTTTATTTATTTTTGAGAGAGACAGCACGAGCAGGGGAGGAGCAGAGAGAGAGGAAGAGAGAGAATCCCAAGCAGGCTCCCCACTGTCAGCATGGAGTCCAACATAGGCCTTGAGCCCATGAACTGTGAGATCATGATCTGAGCCAAAGTCAGATGCTCAGTCAGCTGAGCCAGCCAGGCACCCTACCCAAAGAATTTTTTAAAAAGAGAAAATTAGAGGTGCCTGGCTGGCTCAGTTGGTGGAGCATACAACTCTTGATCTCAGAGTCATGAGTTTGAGCCCCACATTAGATATGAAGATAACTTAATAAAAAAGAAAATTATATACTCAGTGTTGTACAAACTTCTGTTTAATAGGTATAATCCAATTTTTGTTGAAGTAAGCCCAACGTGGGGCTTGAACTCATGACCTGAGATCAAGTCCCATGCTCTACCAACTGAGCCAGCCAATTGTCCCAGTAAAATCCAGTTTTTGTGAAATGCTTTTAATAGTACCATTGCCCAGGACAGTGTCTGTCAAAGCTTTTGTCACATTCTCAGAGATTCTGATTTCAGTGGTATGAATGGAGCCCTGACATCCTGTGTTTAAGCTCTTCAGCTGATTTGTACATCCAGAGTTGGTCGCTACTCAACAGGTTGGGGTTATTATCTAGAGAAATAAAAATGAGATTCCAATTAAGAATTTGCTCAGAAATGAACTACTGGGACCTCATCAAAATAAAAAGCTTCTGCACAGCAAAGGAAACAGTCAGCAAAACTAAAAGGCAAGCAACGGAATGGGAGAAGATATTTGCAAATGACATATCAGATAAAGGGTTAGTATCCAAAATCTATAAAGAACTTATCAAACTCAACACCTAAAAAACAAATAATCCAGTGAAGAAATGGGCAAAAGACATCAATAAGACATTTCTCCAAAGAAGACATCCAGATGGCCAACTGATACATGAAAAAAAATGCTCAATATCACTCATCATCCGGGAAATACAAACCAAAACCACAATAAGATACCACCTCACACCTCTCAGAATGGCTAACATTAACAACTCAGGCAACAACAGATGTTGGCAGGGATGCGGAGAAAGAGGATCTCTTTTGCATTGTTGGTGGGAACGCAAGCTGGTGCAGCCACTCTGGAAAACAGTATGGAGGTTCCTCAAAAAATAAAAATAGAGCTACCCTATGACCCAGCAATTGCACTACTAGGTATTTATCTAAAGGGCATAGGAGTGCTGTTTCAAAGGGACACATGCACCCCAATGTTTATAGCAGCGCTATCGACAATAGCCAAAGTATGGAAAGAGTCCAAATGTCTATTGATGGATGAATGGATAAAGATGTGGTGTGTGTGTATATATATATATATATATATATATACATACATATATATATATATATATATATATATATACATACACACACATACACAATGGAATATTACTCAGCAATCAAAAGGAATGAGATCTTGCCATTTGCAACTATGGATGGAACTAGAGGGTATTATGCTAAGTGAAATTAGAGAAGAAAAATCTATGACTTCACTCATGAGGACTTTAAGAGACAAAACAGATGAACATAAGGGAAGGGAAGCAAAAATAATACAAAAACAGGGAGGGGGACAAAAACATAAGAGACTCAAATACGGAGAACAGAGGGTTACTGGAGGGGTTGTGGGAGGGTGAGCTAAATGGGTAAGGGGCATTAAGGAATCTCCTGGAATCATTGTTGCATTATATGCTAATTAACTTTGATATAAATTTTTAAAATAAAAGTTAAAAAAATAAAAGAATTTGCTTAGTTCCCAGACAGTTCTAGAATCAAACATGTATCTTATTAATTTTTCTGAGAAGGCAAAATAACTAAGCCAAACTTGATGTTGAGGAAAATGAACAAATGTCTTCTCTATTTCCCTTTTAGGGAATGTATTATAGGTCAACATGTAGAGAATGCTATGGGGAGCCTAAAGCATAGAATGCTTTGATTTGAGGACTATAAGATGAAAGATAATTGAACGTACCACTCTTTCTTTCAGCATTCTCCCTGGTTGCCAGGTGGAATGAGACATTGTCAAAACGTCATTTTCAAAGATTTCTAAGCTGTAAATTCTGTTTGAAAATCTACTTAATTGGGACTCTTACATTTTTTTAGGAAGAAGTTTAAAACACGTTCAGGTGAAACAGTGCGTCTCATAGACCTTCTAGAAGAAGGACTAAAACGATCCATGGACAAATTGAAGGAAAAAGAAAGAGACAAGGTAATCTAAAGCCTTGTTTGCATATTGTGTACCATGTGCTGTGTTGTGATTTTTAAATTTTTTTTTGAGAGAGAACTGGGGAGGTTTAGAAAATCCACGTAAGCTTATATTACTCAGATTTTATTGCACAGTAAGTTTGTTTTATTATTGAGTTTGAAAATACAGTTCTTGGCTACTACAAAAGGCTATGACCTTTTCCTGCTGTTACTGTGGTGTAGTATCTCTGCTTCTTGGCATTTCTCCTGTCACAACTTTGAATGATTGGAAAATATTGCAAACTAAAGGGTTAGATTCTGCGGCCTACATTAGGAAGGTCAAGGATTGAGATTCAAAGGGTCTTGTGTCTTTTACTCTTCAGTAAGTCAAGTGATATAAGGGAATGGATGGAACTACAAGGGAATGGATGGAACTACTATAAACAGAAGAGTACAATTACAGAAGAAGTAGAATAAGATGTTAGTCCTGGCCTAGGCAGGATGTAGATGTACCATTACTGCATTGTAAAGTTAGGGTTTGCTTTGCCTAACTTTATTAAAAATTGCCAGAGAGAGTATTGTAACCATTATATACTCCCACCACTAATATTTGATTGTTCCAGTTGCCCCATATCTTTACCAACACTTGATTTGTCAGTCTTTTATCCTTTCTGTTGAATTCAGTGGCATCTCACTGTGGTTAATATTTGCATTTCCCTGATGAGTAGTAATGTTGATTGCCTTTTTTAATGCTTATTGACTATTTATATATCTTTCATGAGGGGTCTTTTCAAGTCCTTTACCCATTGTTTGTTGTATTTATATCTATTCACATATTTACTCTTTCCTGTGCACTTCTTCCTTGAGGATCTCCTTTTAATACTTTTTTTGTAGTGCAAGTTTGCCGGTGATGAATTCTGTTGGCATTTGTCTGAGAACATCTTTATATTGCCTGTAGTTTTGAACGATCTGTTTTTTTAAATGTTCATTTTTGGAAGAGAGTGTGAGTTGGGGAGGGGCAGAGAGAGGGGGAGACAGAGGATCTGAAGCTGACTCTGCACTGCCAACAGAGAGCCCAATGAGGGACTTGAACTCACAAACTGAGATTGTGACCTGAGCTGAAGTCGGCCGCTTAACCACTGAGCCACCCAGGCACCCCTGAACAGTATTTTGATTGAGTGTAGAATTGTAGTCCCATAGCTCTTTCAGCATTTTATTTTATTTATTTTATTTTATTTTAATTTTTTTTTAATGTTTATTTATTTTTGAGACAGAGAGAGAGCATGAATGGGGGAGGGGCAGAGAGAGAGGGAGACACAGAATCGGAAGCAGGCTCCAGGCTCTGAGCCATCAGCCCCGAGCCTGACGCGGGGCTCGAACTCACGAACCGCGAGATCGTGACCTGACCTGAAGTCGGACGCTCAACCGACTGAGCCACCCAGGCGCCCCTCTTTCAGCATTTTAAAGGTGGCATTCCATTGTCTTTTAGCTTCTTTAGTTTCTTTTCAATATCACTTGTCTCATTGCTCCTTTGAAGATAATGTATCTTTTTTTCAGACTACTTTTACTGTTTTTCTTAGGCTTTGTTTTGGTACTTAGACTAAATAAATGCCTAAGTATGGTTTGAGAGTTTTTGCAGGTGAGGTGAGTGGAGTGTACTTATCCTGCTTGGGAGGTGCTGAGCTTCCTAAATCTGTAGGTTGTGTTCTTTCATCAGTTTAGAATTTTCAGCCCTATCTCTTAAATTACTTCATCTTTGCTCCATTCTGTACTCCCCAGAATTCTAAGTACTTATATAATATGTTAGAATTTTTGAATGTGTGTCCTACATGTCTCTTACACCTGCTTTTTAAAAACTATTTAAGTAATCACCCCCAGTGTGGAGCTCAGACTTCAAACTCCAAGATCAAGAGTCATATGCTTTACTGACTGAGCCAGCCAGGTACCCCTCTGCTTTTTCTTCCCCATGCTTTTTTTCCCTCTGCTTCATTTTGCATCTTTCCTACATTGTTTTGCCCCTTTCGTCTAATTTTTTGAGTATTTCGATTGTAGTTTCCTTTAAGGTTTTCATTTTTTTTTATTTTAATAATATATTTTATTTAACCCAACTTATCTATAATATTACCAACATACAATCTACCTCTACTTATTTTAGACTATTTCCATTTTTTTATTTTTTATTTTTTAAAATTTACATCCAAATTAGCATATAGTGAAACAATGATTTCAGGAGTAGATTCCTTAATGCCCCTTACCCATTTAGCCCATCCCCCCCTCCCACAACCCCTCCAGTAACCCTCGTTTGTTCTCCATATTTATGAGTCTCTTCTGTTTTGTCCCCCTCCCTGTTTTTATATTATTTTTATTTCCCTTCCCTTATGTTCGTCTGTTTTGTCTCTTAAAGTCCTCATATGAGTGAAGTCGTATGATTTTTGTCTTTCTCTGACTAATTTTACTTAGCATAATACCCTCCAGTTCCATCCACGTAGTTGCAAATGGCAAGATTTCATTCTTTTTGATTGCCGAGTAATACTCCATTTGTGTGTGTGTGTATACATACCACATCTTCTTTATCCATTCATCCATTGATGGACATTTGGGCTCCTTCCATGCTTTGGCTATTGTTCATAGTGCTTCTATAAACATTGGAGGGCATGTGTCCCTTCAGCACAGCATACCTGTATCCCTTGGATAAATACCTAGTAGTGCAGTTGCTAGGTCATAGGGCAGTTCTATTTTTAGTTTTTTGAGGAACCTCCATACTGTTTTCCAGAGTGGCTGCACCAGCTTGCATTCCCATTTTAGCTTTTCATTTTTGAAATAATATTAGGCATATAAAAATTACAAAATAGTACAAAGAATTGCTATGTTAGCTTCCCCAAATAACAATACTTTATGTATCCATAGTATAATTATGGAATCAGGATACTAACTAGTGATATAACACTAGTTAATAGTCTACAGATTATTTAAGTTTACCGTTTGTCTCATGCATGTTGTTTTTCTAGTCTGGGGTCCAGTTCGGGATCACCTATTATAGTTGGTTGTCATGTCTTTTTAATGTCTTCATTTTTATTTATTACTTTTTTTCAAATTTATTTTAGAGAGGGAGGGTGTGAGCAGGGGAGAGGGGCAGAAGGAGAGAAAGAGAATCCCAAGCAGGCTCCACACCCAGCATGGAGCCTGACACGGGGCTGGATCCCACGACCCTGGGATCATGACCTGAGCCCAACTCAAGAGTCAGATGCTTAACCAAGCCACCCAGGTGCTCCTGTAATTAGTATTTTTAAATATCTTTTTATTTTAAGCAGTTCCAGATTTTAAAGTTGCTTTTGTCTTTTTTGTTTCTGTTGTCTTGTCGGTCCTCTTCCCACCCATTGGTTTTCAGTCATATCAACTGGCTTTTTTATTAAGCTGCCTTCCCGCCCCCCCCCCCCCCAAACTGGATGCTGGATGTTGTGAATGCAAAATTATAAAGGTTTTGGATAATGTCATCTTCCTCCAACAACCAATTAAGTTTTTTTCTGGCAGATTGCATACCAGCTGGTGATCTTAATTCTGTCGGTCTTGGTCTGGAGCTTTGTTAGGGTTGAATGAAGCATTTCAGTTTTATCTTTACTATTAGGGTACGGTTCTTTTTGGTAAAATATGGCCCTTCTAGTTTCACCAGGTAATTCACTAGTGCCCTTCTCCCTTGCTCCTTATGGGACTCCCCAGCCTCACACAGCTGCTGAAATCTCTGCTCAGTTCTTCACCTACCAGTTTGCTCTTTCCTGCTGGGTTTTTTGGGAGTCCTGCCTTGTTAATGCCAGCCATTGGATAGTTTGAAAGAAGGTGTTTTTCACTCCTCTGTGTTATCTTGGTGATTTTCTCCTCACTCTTTTGGAAGACCCAAACTCTGAATTCCCTCTTCTTACCCCAGTAAGACCACTTCTTTCTGTTTGGCTTTTGTTCCCTTCTGTCACTACCACATGGTGATTTAGACAGTGCCCTAGGGGAAAAGGTCAGGTAAATGTGGGACTTAACTTCCTGTGTTTTCCTTCTCCCAAAGATTATATATAGCCCCTCAAACTTTGCTTATATTGATGTTCTCTAGTGACTTCATATAGTTGCTTCCTATGATTTATCCAACTTTTAAATAGTTGCTTTTGGTAGAAGGGTTAGTCTACTATAGACAACTCCCTTGTGTCTAGAAAAGAACCTTAATCACTTGTGGCCTAATAGTGCTTTAGAATGCATGGCTAAATATTAACAATACAATAATGCACGAGTTCTTCCTCCTACTCCTGACACCCTGTTTTTTTAATTCCAGTGTAATTAACATACAGTGTTACATTAGTTTCTGGCATATAGCATAGTGACTCAGCAGTTACTCAGTGCTCATCAGGATAAGTGTACTCTTAATCCCCTTCACCTGTTTCACCCATCTCCCTACCCACCTCCCCTCTGGTAATCACCAGTTTGTTCTGTATATTTAAGGGTCTGTTTTTTTGTCTTCTTTTTCTCTGATCATTTGTTTCTCAAATCCTATGAGTGAAATTACATACTATTTGTCTTTCTCTGACTTGTTTCACTTAGCATTATTCCCTCTAGATCCATCCATGTTATTTCATTCTTTTCAATGGCTGAGTAATTCCATTATCTATATATGCCATATCTTATTTATCCATTCTATTGTGACACCCTGTTTTAATTTCAATTAATTTCCCGACCCTAAGTTTTTTTCTAGTTTGCTATGTTACTTTATTTTCTATAAGCTACTTCAGAATCTTTATGGAATGAAGTGGATATAAACTAATTATTGGTGCTTTCTATTTCGTATCTACCGAATACATTGGGGGGAAAGTATTCAAGCAGACACTTCATATTTTATAAATCTCATAGAAAAACATTTTGTTATGCAGAGCTGATGAGTTATATTTTCATTATTCCCTTTATAGATTGGCCCATGTTTCCTCAGTGTCGATATTTATTAAAGTTTACTTTTTCTGCCTTAGCACCAGGACAAAGGCAGCGTTCAGTAAGCTATGAAGTTTTTGTTTGTTTGTTTTCCAAAAGGTCTTAACTGCAGAGGAATTAAAGGCTGCTCAGACATCCGTTGCTTATGGTTGTATCAAATATGCAGATCTTTCTCATAACCGGTTGAATGACTACATATTCTCCTTTGACAAAATGTTGGATGACAGAGGAAACACAGCTGCTTACTTGTTGTATGCCTTCACTAGAATCCGGTATTTGTACAACATTGTTCTATTTTGAATCAGTTGATAGGATTTTTAATTTACATCAGTCATTTCTTATTACATATTTCTGAGTGGAGAAGGATGTGCCTAACAAAAGAAAATGATGGCTGTTTCCTGATTTTTCAGGTCTATTGCACGTCTGGCCAATATTGATGAAGAGATGCTCCAGAAAGCAGCTCAAGAGACCAAGATCATTTTGGACCATGAAAAGGAATGGAAACTAGGCCGGTGTATTTTACGATTCCCTGAGATTCTCCAGAAGATTTTAGATGACTTACTTCTTCACACTCTTTGTGATTATATCTATGAGCTGGCAACTACTTTCACAGAATTCTATGATAGCTGCTATTGTGTGGAAAAGGATCGACAAACTGGTAAGTGTGTATTCAGTGGTCATATTGGGGACGGGGCACTAGCAAGGCATTTATTTGAATTGGGTGTGGATGGATGGTTTTCAACTTGTTTTATTTATGGAACTCCCCCCCCCCCCTCCTAGATTTTCTTCCCAACTATACACTGGTCGTTGTCATATATAACAGACAAAATTCAACTAGATCTAATAAAAGCATAAATGGAATTCTCATTCCACACAAAGTAGTTTTCCCCACCCTCAGGCACATGCATGGAACCAACCATAGAACTCCAAAGAAAACAATTGGAAGACCAGTAGGAATAGGACATTTCCAATGAAAGCAATGTTACTGAGGGTCCCAGAATGAGTCTTTGGGAGTTTTTGACAATGGAAACTGCCTTTGGGAGAAAAGTGGTATCTTTTCTTACCTTAGGCTTTCTGCTAGCTTCTATTACAGTTACTGAAGTAGACTGAAGTAATTTGTTACATGGCAAGTAGGTGTTTTTGAGAGTCATGCCTGAGAATTGAAATTTCATTAGGAAAAATAATCTCACCATTATCCTGAAATTAAAGTTTATAGTTATTTCAAACTATGAAGCCTAATAAAACTCTGAAAGAATTTTAGAAGAAAGATAAAATTTATCATTCTAATCATTGTAGAACTTGTATCCCCTTATCAGAAACAGATTTCTTGAACAGAAACATCTTTCTTGAATTGTCTGTGTTTTAACCTTGGATTGTCTGTATTTTAATCTTGGATTGTCTGTATTTTAACGTGAAGGTAATTCTAATTAAAGTCCCAAAACATGGATTAGGCTATTCACCTTTCAGTAAAATACAGAAGTAATACAGATTCTCTAGTAATGGTTTTCAAGAAGACAAATTAATCTTTTTTTTTTTTCTTTCTATTTTTTCAGGACAAGTGTTGAAAGTAAACATGTGGCGTATGCTGCTGTGTGAAGCAGTAGCTGCTGTTATGGCCAAGGCATTCGATATCCTGGGAATAAAACCTGTCCAAAGAATGTAATCCTTCTTAGGTTTGAACACTGTGTGTTTTTACCAGAAATAGCCATTTAACACTGTTTGCTTTTTTACAATCATGGGGATACAAAAATAAGTAAAGGAAATTTGTCAGCTGTCTACATAACTTGTGCTTTTTTTCTAACAACTGGGCCTCTGAAAAGAAAAACATAAGTTTCATAAATACGTTTATTTCTGCTGACCATTAAACCAAAATTACTTAGTGGGGCCATGGAGAAGAGGGTTTATTGTGTGGCTTAGGGAGTGTTTATTGGTTTGGCTGGGATGTGTTTTCATTCATTTTAATTTGATAAGCAGTCCCATTTATTGAGCTCTACTATAGACCCCAGGAACTAAATTTACACACCTTTATTGCCCCATTTATTATTTATTCTGTTGTTCTGTTGTAACATTTTCCCTGTTTAGCAAGTGACAAAACTGAGGCTTCACAGAAATAAGTATCTTCCCCTGTATTGCTCAGGAAGAAAACCAAGATTCATATCTATGTGTGTCTGACTCCTAAATTTAACTTCTTTTCTGTTTTAGTAAAAGATGACATTGGCAATATAACAAACCTGGATTCAGGGAAAGGTCAGGAAACTTAACAGCCTGGTATTTTTTCAGAAGCTTACTCTTCACATCTTGTTAGTTATGTGCCAATTATAGTCGCAAAGGAAGCTGGAAAACTTGAATATCTAAGCAAAGGAGAACACTTGCCATGATTTCCTTAAAGGAGTCAAGATTCATCTCCTAGTCATGTTGTATTGTTTCACTTCAAGAAATTGGAGTTGTAAAAAGATAAGGTGGAGATTTCTCCCGGCACTAAGGGTAGTCAGGGAAGGTGCGTGGGGGAGGGGGGTAGTAATAGTGATTATTGGGTCAGCAGTTAATATAATTTGCCAGCACAAAGATTAGATTAAAATTCATGTAAAGAACTTAACGTAATATTTGGGAAAACAAATGCTTAATGAACATGAACTGTACCATGCTGTTTCCAAAGGTCTCCAAAGGAAACCAAGAGATGATTTTAATGAGTTATAACAATAACTACAATTTACAAACAAATGGGTATGTAAAAGTTTGAGGTGTTCACATTAGATCACTACTATTTCCTCTAGCAAACATGGAAGCTAAACAGTTTCCTCTTAGCCTGGTATCTGCAAAGAGAAAAACTACTGTAGTATTGAGTCCATTGGTTAGAAGATCCAGGAGTTTTATGGGTGCAAAACAGGATTCAGTGAGATAGGAGGAACTAATGAAAGACTGGGGAATGTGTTAAATTAACCAGAGGTCATGATTAGTTCATATCCTGGCAAGTCAGTTTTCTGCTTCCTGAGATAGTAACCATGTGGTTATTTCATCTTGAAAACATTGTCTTACCAGAAATTATAAATATATATCATTAGGTGATAGATAATATCAGAAACTTCTCCTGGGGCACCTAGGTGAGTCAGGTCATGCATGATCTCACGGCTCTTGAGTGAGCATAGAGCCCTGCTTCAGACCCTCTGTCACCCCCTCTCTCTGCCCCTTCCTGGCTCTTGCTCACCCTCTCTCAAAAATAAACATTAAAAAATTTTTTAAAAACAGTAAGAAACTTATTTAGAAAATAATAGAGCTCTGATTAGCTTGTTTTTAATATGCTGGTCTTTGGGAGAAAATGGGACTATCAGGAAACAAAGCTAAAATTCCCAGTGGGGAGATGGGTTTGCGGAGGGAGAGAATGGACTACTGGCAGACCAGACCTCTGGATGAGGGAAGATAGGAGGCAGCCCTGTGTCAGAGCATTGAAAAGAACGTGACGTCTGCAGTTTGTTGGATATACTATCCTATATAGTTCTTAAAATCTTTCATATCCAGACTTCTGCGAAATTGGTGGAGTAAGGAACTTGAAAAGTATGCCTTCACTAAAAGGAATGTAAAGCTGGCAAAAAAAAAAAAAAAAAAAGAAAAGAAAAAACTTTTTCAGAACGCCAGGAACTATCTAGAGGCTTACAGTAGCCAGGGCAACACAATCAAGAAGAGAAAGCTGAATCTTGATAAAGACAGCTTTGTGGCATTTTAACTTACCCTGGTCTCCTCCCCCTCTTCCTAGCTTAGCAGTGGCCTTGAAGAGAACAGTCACATTCCCTGTAAGTACATCAGTACCACAGTGAATATAATAGAACTAATTTGTACCCAAAAAAAAGCAAACATGATTTGTTTCTTTGTTTTGAACTGTCCGGCTTGGAGTACCATTTTAAAGGATTTGCCTTTGTCTTACCTAACTCAGAACTCTCTGGTATGGAGATAGTTACCTAAGGGCATTTTTCAAGAACATTTACAGGTGAATATATTAGTTGTTGCTGGCTCAGGGAATAGTTAGCAGTTGGGAAAACGATAGATTAACCAAAGAGCTTGCTAAGAGGCTGAGGAATGAGATGCTTTGGTGAGTAAGAAGTTTGAAAGGCTGTGACATATTCCTGGGTGTCTAGAAAGCCATGCACCTGCCCAGGGCTGTGCACATGCTCAGCAAAAATTTTAAAAAGTCCATCTCTAGCTTATTTTAAGGCTTTGTGCAAGCGGGATTAACTACGAAGGCAGAGTTGTGAACTTCCTGGTTGAGTGTTGAAGGTTGTACCAGTATGCACAGAGCCCATCTGCAAGACTGGAAGATATTTTAGATTACAAGCTTTTAAGGAAACCTCTGTCCAATCACTAGCTAATAGAACTTAAGAGCTAATAGAGATTTCAGTGGCTACACACAACAAAGAATACACACTTTACAAAATAAGAAAAGTTAACAAGCATCACTAACAAACCCTGGGGTGGGAACAGGAGTACCTGATTACAGGGCTGCCACGTTAAAATATCCAAAATGTCCAGTATTCAACAACAAAAATGTTACAGGGCATATAAAGAAACAAAATATGGCCCATACCTAAGGAAATAATAGAAATAGTCCCACAGGAAACCCTGACATTAGACATAAGGATGATTCAATCAACTGTGAAATATCTTTAGGGAGCTAAAGGAAACCATAAGAATATCTCCCCAAATAGAGAATAGGAATGAAGGGATAGAAATTATAAAAAGCCAAGTAGAATTGTGGAGCTGAAAAGCATAACTGGAATGAAAGATTCAGTAGAGGAGCTCAACAGAGTTGAGCAGACAGAAGGAAGAACCAGTGAACTTGAAGATAAACCAACTGAAAAAGAATGAACAGAGCCTAAGAGGCGTATGGGACACCATCAAGAAGACCAATATATGTATAATGAGAGTTCCAGATGAGAGAAAGGCAGAAGGTATTTGAGGAAATAATAGCTAAAAACTTCCTAAATTTGATGAAAAACACAAATCTACACATACCAGTTCAGTGAACTCTAGGATAAACTCAGACCTATTCTTAGACACATGATCAAACAGTTTAAAGACACAGACAAATAGAGAATCTTGAGAACAAGAGGATCTACTCGTGTGCAGGGGATCAAATGTGATAGGATAGGATGTGATAGGGTATCAAATACCATGAGAACCAGAAGACAATGGAATGACATATTTGAAGAGGTGAAAGAAAAAAACCCTGTTAACCAAGACTTCAATGTCTGGAAAAACTACAAAAATGAAGTTATACAATGGAACATTATTTAGCCACAAAAAATGAAATCTTGCCATTTGCAATGACATGGTTGGAACTAGAGAGTATAATGCTAAGTGAAATAAGTCACAAATACACAAATACCACGTGATTTCACTTGTGGAATTTAAGAAACAAGTAAAAGACAAACCAAGAAACAGACCCAGCTGTAGAGAGCAAACTGATGGTTATCAGAGGGGAGGTAGGTAGGGGAATGGGTTAAATAGGTAATGGAGACTAAAGGCACATGTCTTGATGAGCACTGGGTGATGTAAGTAAGTATTGGATCACTATATTGTACACCTGAAGCAAATACACTATGTTAACTATACTGGAATTTAAAATAATTTTATAAACAGTCCCTCCCAAATGAAGATGAAAATGGCATTCTCAAAAACTGAGTTTGTCACTAGTAGACAGACATTCCCTACAATATAATAGTAGATAGTAATGCAAATCCACACAAGTAATGAATGCCAGTAAAGGTAGCTATATAGATAAGTATAAACGACAATACTTATGTATTTTTTTGTCTGTAACATTTTTTCTTATTTAGAAGACAACTGAATAACTAAATCTGTTTATGGGCACATAATGTATAAAGGTTTGACAAAAAGTTGGAGGCAGACATAGCGAAGATTTTGTACACTACTGATAGTAAATTGTTATATTAATTAAATCATAAAGAATGAAATCTTGCCATTTGCAGCAGCAGGGATGAACCTCAAGGGCATGATGCTAAGTGAAATAAGTCAGAGAAAGACAAATACCATGTGGTCTCCCATACGTGTGGGATCAAAACAAAAGCAAACAAAAACCCTCATACAGAGAACAGATTGGTGGTTGCCAGAGACGAGTGGAGGATGGGAGAAATGGGTGAAGGGAGTCAAGAGGTAAATAGAAAAAATAAATATGGTGCATTATTGAACAACACCAGCAAATAATTTACTGTTAATCTAGTAATTTGTGATCAAAAACAAAACTCAAGAAAACCCCAAATTGGATGTAAACTGTTTATAAACTAAACCATGGCAACAAAGCCACACTCCAAATTCTGAAGGTTATCTGCTAGATAATATACAATCTATACCTAGATGGAATTCCACAATTCAGCAAATATTATCTATAACCCTAAATGTGACAGTTTAGAAGGTGGGGGTGGGGGAGAAGCCTATTCCCATCAAAAAGATTTTTCATGTGTCCCTACTCTGAAGTGTTTCTCTATCTCAGTAGCTGGAATTAGATGGGTTATATGGCGATTTCTAGCTGAAATCTGAAGAGAAAGCAACATTTAGCTGGGCATATTGCCCTTCCCTCCCTGGGCAGAGGGGAGGAATGAGGTTCTCATAGTAATAAAGAGGGGAAAACATTGGGCAGACAGTCAACAGAGTTTTTCACATAAAATTTTTTCTCAAACAAACTGGCATAAGCACTAAGGAAACAGTCCAGTTGCAGAGATTGCAGATTGAGTTGATTCATTATGGTATCATTTGGATATGGTTGTTTCCATGTTTTTTCTGCTCTTAGCATTGACATCAGTCTCAAGCTGATAGCAAGATGGCTGCCACAATTTCAGGTGTTTTGCATTTCTATATATTTGCAATAAACAATACAAAATGAAATTGAGAAAATAATTCCATTTATAATAGCATCAAAAAGAAAATACTTAGGAATACACTTAGCCAACAAGTATAAGACTTGTGCACTAAAAACTACAAAACAGTGTTGAAAGAAAAGAAAACCTCAATAATGAAATGACATTCTGTGTTCATGGATTGGAGGACTTAACATTGTTAAGATGGCAATACTCCCCAAATTAATCTACAAACTATACTTTTCAGTAGAATCCTACCTGGCTTTGCAGAACAAACTGATTCTAAAATTCATATGGAATTGCAAGAGACCCCAATTAGAGAATATCTAAAAAAGAACAAAGTGGGAAGATTCAAAATTCCCAATTTCAAAACAATAGAAAGTGATAGTAATCAAAACAGTATGGAACTGGCATTTTTTTTTAAGTTTACTTATTTTGAGAGCACAAATGGGGGAGGGGAAGAGAGAGGGAGAGAGAGAATCCCAAGCAAGGGTTCTGGAACTGGTATTAAGGATAGAGATTGGGATGCCTGGGTGGCTCAATCAATTGAATGTCTGACTCTTGATTTCTGCTCAGGTCATGATCCCAGTGTTTTGGGATTGAGCCCTGCACTGGGCTCCACGCTGAGCATGGAGACTACTTGAGATTCTCTCTCTCCCCCATCCCTCTCTCCTGCTCACTCACTCACTCACTCTCTCTCTAAAATAAAAATAAATTAAAAAGGATAGACAGAGTAATGGAATAGAATTGAGAGTCCAGAAATAAACCCATAGCTGATTTTCAATAAGGGTACCAACATTACTCAACAAAGTAAAGAGTAGTCTTTTCAACAAATGGTGCTGGAATGACTAGATATCCACACGCAAAGGAGTGAATTTGGACCCCTACTACATACTATATGCCAAAATTGACAAAATGGATCCAAGACCCAAATGTAAGAGATAAAACTATAAAATTTGGAAGGAAATATAGGTGTCAATCTTCATGACCTAGGATTAGGCAATTGTTTATTAAATTTGACAGCCAAAAGCACAAACAAATAAATTGCACTTCATCAAAATTAAGAACTATTATACATCAAAGGAACACTATCAAGCTGGTCAAAAGACAAGCCACATAATGGGAGAAAATATTTGCAAATCATAAATCTGATTAGTGAATTGTCCAGAATATATAAATATCTCTTATGCTGTATGTTCTCTTATAGGATATATAAAGAACTCAACAAAAATACAAACAACCCAATTTTAAAATGGGCAAAAAACTCTGCAGAGACATTTTTCCAAAGAAGGTATATAATGACCAATAAATACATGAACAGATATTCAACATCATTAGCTGTTAGGCAAATACAAATCAAAACCACAACGTGTTACCCCTTTACAACCACTGGTATGTCAATAAAAATGCCAGAAATACTAATGAGGTTGTGGAGAAATTAGAACCCTTATACACAGCTGGTGGGAATGTCAAATGGTGCAGCTTCTGTGGAAAACAGTCTGGTTAAACAGTCTGGAAAAGAGTTCCTTGAGTGGTCAGACACAGAGCTACCACTTGACCCTTCAATAACAGTCCTAGATATACCCAAGAGAATCACTTGAGAACTTGTATACAGTGTTAATAGCGTTATACATAAAAGATAAAAGTAGAAATAACCCAAATTTCCATCAACTGATGAAGGAATAAGCAAAAGTTGGTAATCCATACAATGAAATATTATTTGCCCATAAAAAGGAATGAAGTACTGATACACACTGCAACATAGATAAACTTTGAAAACATACTAAGTGAAAGAAACCAGACATAAATTGCATGATTCCATGTATATGAAATATCCAGAATAGGCAAATCCAAAAGTGTACTAGTGGTTTCCAGGGGCTAGAATTAAAGGGGAATAGGAAGTGACTGCTTAATGGACATAGAGTTTATAATTTATAGGACAATAAAAATGTTTTGAAACTATGTAGTGGTGATGGTTGCATAATACTGTGAATGTACTAAAAACCAATAGATTTTATACTTTTAAATGGTTAAATTGAGGAATTCTGTGTTATGTGATTTTGTTTCAGTTTAAAAATCTTTTACATTTTGATGGTTTTTTCATCTGATATTCAATCAGTTGGTGAAAGAAGTTTGTTAAACTTTCCCACTGTTTTTAAAAAGATTTGTCGGGGCGCCTGGGTGGCGCAGTCGGTTAAGCGTCCGACTTCAGCCAGGTCACGATCTCGCGGTCCGTGAGTTCGAGCCCCGCATCAGGCTCTGGGCTGATGGCTCGGAGCCTGGAGCCTGTTTCCGCTTCTGTGTCTCCCTCTCTCTCTGCCCCTCCCCCGTTCATGCTCTGTCTCTCTGTCCCAAAAATAAATAAAAAACGTTGAAAAAATTAAAAAAATAAAAAGATTTGTCTATTTCTTCTTTTAATTTGGTCAAATTCTGCCTTGTATATGTTAACATTATATTATTTGATCAATAACAACTTAGAACAACTTTGAAGTCAATTCTTATTATTTGTGGTAGTTATGTTCTATAAAGTTGTTGTAAACACTGAACTAGTGAATAGTTAGCCATTACTCCTTGGAAAAATAACAGGATTAGATTCCTAGAACCTCTGGCCACATTTTCATTAACTGATCAGTACATAACTTTATGTGTGTTTCTGTTTAAAGACATAATTTAAGTTGATTCATTAACATTGAACTCACAGGCAACAGCCCTATATAACTCACACTTGAACAAAACTTATGTAACACACGTTTTCTCTGTAAGGCACATCACAACCTTCTTGCACTTAGGAACACCTAAGCACTGTGGTTGGGGACCATTTTAAACAGTGAAATTACCATCAAAAAGCACAATAATGTGAAAATGTGACACTAAATAGGCCATGAAAAGGACAAATGTTTGAGGCCTAAAACAAGATGGCAGAACATTGCCTTGTAATTCAGCTGGGAACGTGTTCTTTGGATGACCCAAATCTCTCACTACTCTGAGCACATCCATGAATGACTGAAAAAGCTCTTCACTCTTCAGGTATCAGTTTTGGGATTACAAATAAATGTTATTGTGATGGCAGATTCACAAATATGGAATCCATGATAAGGAGGACTGTATCTTGCTGGTGACTTGATTTTCTATCCTTTTGTTATGTCCCTTTGGACTATATTATCTCCAGTGAACCTGTGTAGTTCTAAAATTCCTATACACACACACAGGCACTCACTGCTTATAAAAAGCGAATTGAAAATGCTGATGGGTCAGCAGCTCAGAGTTTCTGTCCTATGAATCAAACACTCCTTTTATGGTGGTTAGGCCCCCATATTCTAAATGTATTAATTTCCTATCACTGTTGTAATAAATTACTACTAACTGGATGGCTTAAGATAATAGGAATTTATCCCTTCACAATTATGGAGGCCAGAAGTCCAAAATCAGTATCATTGGGACAGAATCAAGACATCAGGGCTACACTTTCTCCAGAAGCTCTGGGAGAAATTTTGTTCCTTGCCTCTTACAGCTTCTGGCCACTGCCAGCATTCTTTGACTTGTGGCCACATCTGTACAATCTCTGTCTCTGTCAAATCACCTTTCCTTTTGTGAGTGAAAGCTCCCATTGCCTTTCTCTGATAAAGTTATATGTGACTGCCCTTAGAGCCTACCCAGATAATTCAGGACAATCTCTCCATCTCAAGATCCTTACTTATATCTGCAGAGACCCTTTTTCCATTTAATATTTGCAGTTTCCAGGAATTAGGTGTCTTTTAGGAACATTTTTCAGCCTACCACACCTAATCCTGTCTATCTATGTGCTCTGTGGGCAAGAAGGCCATAGAACTTTCAAGCTTTCTCCCTGACAGTTCACAATCCAGCTGAGCCTGAGAGGCTGCATCCATTTCTGAGGCAGAGTAACCACACACTTCAGGGGTTATAGCAGGGACCAGGAGCCAAGGAACTGGTCCATTTCCCGCTCTACTGTGTAACCTTTGGCAAAGGGTCCAAACTCACAAAGCTTTGGTTTTCTTATTTCTAAAATGGGTGTAGTGGTATCTGCTCTCCTTCGCCGGGAGATCCCAGAGCTGCTGCAGATAGACTTAACTGCAACCCCCTCTTTAGTAAAAGGCAGTCTACAGGAAGGATGTTGCCTCATTTAACTGTTTTGGATGAATCTACTTAGGCATGGCAAACAAACATGAACAGAGCACACACACTAGCCGTACCAGGCTCCCGACTGGGCCCCAGGAAAACTCTATCTCAGACATTAAGGAGCTCTCAGCTGACATGGGGCAGCATGCCATGAGTAAAGGGTACCAGAGAGCCCTAGTGTGGGAAGCCTCAATTATATCTCAAATATTCAGATCCACTTGTTACCTTTATAAGGAATGTTTTCAAACTTCTGTAAGTGCTTTTGAAAACCAGCATGGATACAAATAGGTTAAAATAGTGAGCTGAATTATTTGAAAAGGTCTAAGGCTCCAATGGTGAGGTCTAGGGTGTGGCTGAAGGACTCTCTGCCAACCCACTTCCTTTGGAATAGATCAGAGCAAGAAGAATTCTTCACTTTAGAAAGGAATAAAAAGCCTCCAGCATGGTGGTATAAAGTGGGACAGAGCAGGAAGAGGCTGCATCCTTGGAGATTGCAGGCTTGAAGAGTGATATATAGGACAAAGTCTATACAGTTAACCTGGCAGAGAACAAAAAGCAACCAGAAACAAACATTTCCATAATTTTCATAAAAATTGAGTTGTTTCTAGTTTGGCAAGGAAAGGAGGTTTAATGCGTAAGGAAGGCCATCTAGGATTGCTGCCTGTATTCTTTAAGGGAAAGGGAAGGGCAAGTCCCATCCTCAGGTAATTCTTAACATAGAGCTTAGATGTGCAATAGGGGCCTCAGTGCACTGAAAGGCCACTGTGCCACAAAGAATGCCAGGCTGAGTCTACTGTTGGTGCCTGAGAGAGGAGTCCAGAAATCCCACGTAAGTGTGTTTTGCAGACTGGATCCAGAGGGGGTAGAGCCTGTTGTAGACCACTCTCTGGGAGACTTCTGCTTTGTTAGGATCACCACCCTTTGCCACATTCCTTAGGTAGGAAGGAATGGTGACAATAATGTAGTTTTTCCCTTCACTCCAATTGGCTCTTTCAACATTGTTCCTACCTTCCCCAGTAAGCACTAGCTGTAATTATAAAACTAATTTTAATAGAATTAGTTCTTTAAGTAAAAGAAACTAGGTTTGTTAAGATCCATGGAATATATAACACTAAGAGTAAGCCCAAATGTAAACTATGGATTTTGGTTGATAATGTTGTATCAGTGTAAGTTCACTGATGGGAACAATGTACACTCTGGCACAGGATGTTGTGGGGGAGCCTGTGCGTGTGTGAGGTCAGGGCTATACGGGAATTCTGTACTTTGTACTCAAATATGCTGTGAACCTAAATCTACTCTAAAAATAGTCTATTTAAATTAAAAGGTGGCGAGATTGTGTAAAGGCTCTCTGCTAACCTTGACCTTCTTGAGCTTCTAGACCAGCATACTTCCCTTGCTTTGTTTTATATAAAGAATTTGCCAAATATCAAGGGCAAATTCAGTAAAGAGTTGAAGTCAACTATTCAATAAACTCCTAATTTTAAAAAGTGGGTTCTTTTTTCAAAATAAGTATCTGATTCAAAATAAGAATTCTGAAGGATTCTTTTCTAATCCTCATGATTAGAAAAGCAGGATCTGAGCATTGTATCCTAGTTGAACCTTATGTATTTCCTCTCTAGACCACTCCCTTAGACAGTGTATTACAGAAGAAGAAATGCAACCTTTTCTGAAGCTAGAATATTAAGTTTTTATTATTGTCCTTTTTACATTTTCTTTGTTTCTAAAGATACTCGAATACTTTTATAAAGAGAGCCTTTTTTATTTTTTAGGTTTATTTATTTATTTACATAGAGAGTGAGCAGGGGGAGAGGCACAGAGAGAGGGTAAGAGAGAATTCCAAGCAGGCTCTGCACTGTCAGCATGGAGCCCAATGTGGGGCTTGAACTCAGGAACTGTGAGATCATGACCTGACCTGAAACCAAGAGACATATGCTAAACCAACTGAGCCATGCAGGTGCCCCAGAGTCTTTTTTTTTTTTTTGATGTTTATTTATTTATTTTGAGAGAGAGAGAGAGAGAGAGAGAGAGAGAGAGTGCTGGAGAAAGACAGAGAGAGAGGAAGACAGAGAGTCCCAAGCGGGCTCTGCACTAGTAGTGGGACTCAATCTCACAAACCATGAGATCATGACTCAGCCAAAATCAAGAGTCAAGAGGCTTACCTGACTGAGCCACCCAGATGCCCCATACTCAAATTGTTTTAATCAAAATTCAGTTCAGATGTAATATTATAGTTATTCTTTTAAACAACAATGTTTTTTCCCTTGCCACAAAACTAATTTTAGAGACTATAGATGAACAAGAAAAAGAGAACAAAAGTTACCAATAATTCTATTATATTTATAAACGTTGTATGTTGTTTGTTCTGTGTGCAAACATGCATATGTTTACATTTATAATTGAAAAGAGTCATATTTTAACCATTTTGTTTTCAGTTAATATATCATGGGCATTGTTCCATGGCTTTGCATGTTCTTCCAAAACATCAATTTTAGCTGAATTTTTATTCCATTTTATGGATATACTACAATTTATGTTAATCCTTTCTTGTTGAGCACAGAGCTTATTTCCTAACTTCTGCTTTTTCAGATAAGAATGCAGTGAAGATTCTCGGAGCTAAATTTTTGCACATATCCATGATGATCTTCTAACACATAGCAAAGAAGTGGAATTGTTGATTCAGAGGGTGCACTCATATTATAGGATTCAGCACATATTACCAAATGGCTCCTAGAGTGAGGGTACCATGTCACAGTGTCAGCAACAATGCATGAAAATCACATGTTTCTGTACCTTGTCAGTACTGGCCATTGAATTTGACAGATTTGGTAATGCAAGGTTAGTAGAAAAATTAATAAGCTTAAAATCATGCCCTAACTCTTTGTTAAAGTACAGGAGAAGTACATATTCTTTCTCTGAAGAAGTTTACAGGATATGGGCTGGGTTTTTACACAGTTCAAACACTTACTGCCCTGCTGTTTGGCTCTGGAAGAGTTACTTAATTTCTCCTTGCCTTAACCTTGCCTACCAACTATGAAGATGGTGAGTTTATGGACTAAACTGTGTCCCCTCCTCCCTCCCAAATTGATATGTTGAAGCCTAACCCTCAATGTGACTGTATTTGGAGATGGGGCATTTAAGGAGGTGATTAGGGTTAAATGAAGTCATAAGAATGGCGTCCTAATTTGATAGGACTGGTGTCCTTATAAGAAGAGGAAGAGACACCAGAGATATTTCTCTTTCTCCCACATCACACATGCATAGAGGAAAGGCCATGTAAAGACGCATTAAGAAGGCAGCTACCCATAAGCCTAGGAGCGAATTCTCATCAGGAACCAACTCTTCTGGTATCTTGATCTTGGACTTTTGAGTCTCTAGAATGGTGAGAAAATAAATCTCTGGTTTTTAAGCCACCCAGTCTGTGGTATTTTGTTGTGGCTGCCCTAGCAGACTAATACAATGGGGATGTGGCCATGTAGGACTGCAATTAAGGGCAGAATGTATAAAGTTGGATATTGTTTAAAATTTTTTTAATGTTTATTTATATTTGACAGAGAGAGATAGAGTGCAAGCAGGGGAGGAGCAGAGACAGAGAGGGAGACACAGATCCAAAGCAGGTTCCAGGCTCTGAGCTGTCAGCACAGAGCCCAACACAGGGCTTGAACTCATGAGCGGTGAGATCATGACCTGAGCCAAAGTTGGACGCCCCAACCAACTGAGCCACCCAGGCACCACTGGATATGGTTTTAAACCCTGGTTCCACTAGTTATTAGCTGTGTGACTCTGGACATGTTAAATAATTTGTGTATCTAGTTGAGGAGGACAAATGAGTATATATGTATGTGAGTGTGTGTGTGTGTGTATTCTTATTTACTCTTTCCAACTAGACAGAATTATAGAATTATATATTATACATAATAGCTAACAATTATATGGTAGTGTCTATCATTTTTGATAGTCATATATACATATATATCATCTATATATTATAAGCACAGTGTTAAAATATATATTTTTGTATCAACCCCAAACACTAGCATATGTGTGTGTGTGTGTGTGTGAGAGAGAGAGAGAGAGAGAGAGAGTATGTGTGTGTGTGTATGTATGTATATTTGCAAAATTTTGTTGGCTCAGTCTGTTAAGCATCCAACTCCTGATTTCAGCTCAGGTCATGATTTCACGGTTTGTCTGATCAAGCCCTGCATCGGGCTCTGCATTGACAGCACAAAGCCTGCTTGGGATTCTCTCTTTCCCTCTCTCTCTGCCTCTTCCCTGCTCACGCACCTGTGCACTCTTTCTCTCTCAAAATATACATATAATATATATATATATATATGTACAAAATATATATATTATATATATTTTATATATATATATTTTATATTATATATATTATATATATATTATATATATAATATATAACTATATAATATATATATAATATATATATATAATATATAATATATATATAATATAATATAATATATATATAATTAATATATATTAATATATTAATATTATTATATTAATATAATATAATATATAATATAATATATATTATATATATTATATATATTATATTATATTATATATATAATATATATAATATAATATAATATAATTATAATATAATATAATATAATATAATATATAATATATAATATATAATATATAATATAATATATATATATATAACTATATATGTATATATATAGTGTTACAAAATGGTAGTCAACTACCATTGCTTCTACCACCACCACCACCACCACCACCAGTAATAATAACTGAGATAGCTCTTGGTAGACACTCAACAAATGTTAGTTACTACTTACAAGCTATGTACCTTGGCTTGGGAAAGTCACTTCCTCTCTCAGTCATTAGCTTCCCCATCTGTTAATGGAAGCAATAATACCTTCTCTCCAAGGTTCCTGTGAGGATTATAGGAGATGAAACATTTAGCTCAGTACTAGGAACGTAGGAGGAATTTTTCTTCCCTTAGGAATGCTTTAGAAAGTGATGTCAGAAAAATAATGTGTAAGGGGGCACCTGGGTGGCTCATTTGGTTAAGCGTCCAGTTCTTGATTTCAGCTTAGGTCATGATCTCATGGTTCATGGGTTTAAGCCCCACATCGGGCTTAAAGAATGTATAGGGATGCTTGGCTGGCTCAGTTGGAAGAGTGTGCAACTCTTAATTTGGGGGTTGTGGGTTTGAGCCCCATGTTGGGAGTAGAGATTACTAAAAACAAATAAATAACTTTAAAAAGGTATTTAGAAAAGTAATGTTTAATGCCTGACAAATTAGCAACCCAAAGAGTTTGTTTTGTGAAGAACTCTAAAGTCAGGGTTGAATCAGTGAGACTTGGTCAAATTAAGTCTTTATTCTTGTCAAGAGTCTTTCCCCTTTCCCTTGGAAAAATAATCCTTTTAATTCCTTTGGGCTGATGTTCAGTTGCCTGTCACTGGGTTTGCATGACTAAATGCAAAAATCATCAGAAGGCTGAAGCACCAATCTAGGAGGAAACTGAAATAAGAATAAGGACTGGATAGGAAAGAAAGAAATTCTTTCTTCCTATGATTTTGCTTAGTAAATACCTATTTGCTTCTTAAGAGATGTCAAGCATAATTAAATAAAAATGTGTCCATATCTAGCAGTAAAGAAATTCTGCCAACATCATAAGCCCCTCTGTACCTGCTCTGGCTTAATAGCTTTGGTAAGAACTACTCATTCACGCACCTACTGTTAGACTCTATACTCCTTATAACCTGATTATTCCATTGAAGACACAGTTGACAACTCAAAGAGCCAGGCTGGGGACCCATGTCTCTTAGCTTTAAAGGGTATGTTTTTCCTCCTCCACTTTCTCTTTCTCTCCTCTTTTTCCTCTACTACTTTTCAGATTCCTTCCTTTTCCTTCTAGTCTATCCAGATTTCAGGCCTACCTGTGCCCACATACCAGGAGTATCACCTATCCCTGTAGCTTCAAGATCATCTCTTCCCATGACCCTGTATCTGGTGGACTGAGAGGAATGCCAGCTACCCTTTCTTTGTAAGGCACAGAGCCCTGAGTAGGACACCAAGATGCACAGGGGCCTGGGAGCTGAGGACCTCTGAGAAATCTGAGTTACTGAAGACAATGCAGGCATTTCAGTGAAAAGGTCTCAGCCTTTCCAGGATGAATAAAGAATTTATTGGAGGTGCTGGTTTTAAAAATAGCATGTTTTGGGATGCCTGGGTGGCTCGGTTGGGCATCTAACTTCGGCTCAGGTCATGATCTTGTGGTTCACGAGTTCGAGTCCCATGTCAGGCTCTGTGCTGACAGCTCAGAGTCTGGAGCCTGATTCAGATTCTGTGTCCCCCTCGCTTTCTGCCCCTCCCCCGCTCACACTCTGTCTCTCTCTCTCTCTCTCTCTCTCTCTCTCAAAAATAAATAAACATTTTTTTTTAATTTTTAATAAAAAAATAAAAATAGCATGTTTTGTGGCGCTTGGGTGGCTCAGTCAGTAAAGTGTCTGACTTTGGCTCAGGTCATGATCTCACGGTTTGTGACTTCAGACCCCACGTCAGGTTCTGTTGTGGACAGCTTGGAGCCTGGAGCCTGCTTTGGATTCTGTGTCTCCCTCTGTTTGACCCTCCCCTGCTTGTACTCTGTCTCTTTCAAAAATAAATTAAAAAAAAAAAGAAACATTAAAAAAATAGCATGTTTGGAGAGCTTGAATATTTTTAACAATAACAATTTCATATTGTGACCAAGGGAACTGAATAAATGAGTTCAATTAAGGTACTATGTGGGGGCAGTATCACTGCATTTCAACATACCTGTGTTCTAAACATTAAAATTTTATCTTTGACAAATGAGCCAAGAATACTTAATGGGGAAAAGACAATCTCTTCAATAAATGATATTGAGAAATCTGGATAGTCACATGAAAAAGAATGAAACTGGACCCCTGTATTACACCACTCACAAAAATTAACTTGAAATGGATTAGAGACTTAAACGTAAGACCTGAAACCATAAAATTCCTAAAAGAAAACATAGGGGGAAAGTTCCTTGTCATTGGTCTTGGCAATGACTTTTTAGATATGACACCAAAAGCACAGGCAACGAAGGCAAAAATAAACAAGTAAGACCACATCAAACTAAAAAACTTGTGTACAGCAAAGAAACAATCAACAAAATGAAAGGACAGCCTACACAATGGGAGAAAATATTTGCAAGCCATATATCTGATAAGGGGTTAATGTCTAAAGTGTGTAAGTAACTCATATAACTCAATAGCAAAAAGAAAATAAAAACAAAAAATCTGAGCAAATAATAACCCAATTTAAAAATGGACAAAAGATCTGAACAGGCATTTTTCCAAAGAAGTCATACAGATGGCCATCACAGCATCACTAATTATCAGGAAAATGCAAAACAAAACCAAAATGAGTAATCACCTCACACCTGTTGTAATGGCTATTACCAAAAAGACAAGAAGTAGCAAGTTGGTGGGGATGAGGAGAAAAGGAAACACTTGTTCACTGTTATGGGAATGTAAATTGGTGTAGCCACTATGGACAAAAGCATGGAGATTCCTCAAAAAATTAAAAATAGGGCTAATATAATATATATACTCTATATATACTGTATAAACCAACAATTCTACTTCTGGATATATACCTGAAGGAATGAAATCACTCTCTCAAAGAGATCTGCACCTCCATATTTATTGCAGCATTGTTTGCAATAGCCAAGATATGGAAACAATGTAAATGTCCACTGCTGGGTAAGTAGATAAATAAATTGTGGTATATATTTACAATGAAAAGTTATTCAGTCATAAAAAAGAAGGAAATTCTGCCATTTATGATAATATGGTGAAACTAGAGATCCTATGCTAAGCGAAATAATTCAGACAAAGAAAGACAAATGCTACATGACCTCACTTAGGTGAAATCTATGTGGATTCACTATGTGGAATCTAAAAAAACAAAACTCCTAGAAACAGAATAGATTGGTGGTAGCCAGGGAGAGAAAATGAGTGAAGGTGGTCAGAGGGTGCCAACTTCCAATTATAAGATGAGTAAGTACTGGGGATGTAATATATACCATGGCGATTACAGTAAATAATACCATATACTTGAAAGTTGCTGTGGAACCAGAAAAGAACCTGAATAGCCAAAGCAATCTTGAAAAAGAAAACCAAAGCAGGAGGCATTACAATCCCAGACTTTAAGATGTATTACAAAGCTATAATCATCAAGACAGTATGGTACTGGCACAAGAACAAACACTCAGATCAATGGAACAGAATAGAGAACCCAGAAATGGACCCACAAACGTATGGCCAACTAATCTTTGACAAAGCAGGAAAGAATGTCCAATGGAATAAAGACAGTCTCTTCAGCAAGTGGTGCTGGAAAAACTGGACAGCGACATGCAGAAGAATGAACCTGGACCACTTTCTCACACTGTACACAAAAATAAACTCAAAATGGATGAAAGACCTCAATGTAAGACAGGAATCCATCAAAATCCTCAAGGAGAAAGCAGGCAAAAACCTCTTTGCTCTTGCCTGCAGCAACTCTTACTCAACATATCTCCAGAGGCAAGGGAAACAAAAGCAAAAAGGAACTACTGGGACCTCATCTGCACAGCGAAGGAAACAATCAGCAAAACTAAAAGGCAAGCAGCGGAATGGGAGAAGATATTTGCAAATGACATATCAGATAAAGGGTTAGTATCCAAAATCTATAAAGAACTTCTCAAACTCAACACCCAAGAAACAAACAATCCAGTGAAGAAATGGGCAAAAGACATGAATAGACACTTCTCCAAGGAAGACATCCAGATGGCCAACTGACACATGAATAAATGCTCAACATCACTCATCATTCTGGAAATACAAATCAAAACCACAATGAGATAGCACCTCACACCTGTCAGAATGGCTAACATTAACCACTCAGGCAACAACAGATGTTGGCAGGGATGCGGAGAAAGAGGATCTCTTTTGTGCTGCTGGTGGGAATGCAAACTGGTGCAGCCACTCTGGAAAACAGTATGGAGGTTCCTCAAAAAACTAAAAATAGAACTACCCTATAACCCAGCAATTGCACTACTAGGTATTTATCCAAGGGATATGGGTGTGCTATTTTGAAGGGATGCATGCACCCCAATGTTTATAGCAGCACTATCAACAATAGCCAAAGTATGGAAAGAGCCCAAATGTCCATCGACAGATGAATGGATAAAGAAGATGTGGTATATATATATATATATGGAGTTATACTCAGCACACAATGGAGTATTACTCAGCCATCAAAAGGAGTGAAATCTTGCCATTTGCAACTATGTAGATGGAACTAGAGCTAAGTAGATGTAGAGCTAAGTGAAATTAGTCAGAGAAAGACAAAACTCATATGACTTCACTCATATGAATACTTTAAGATAGAAAAAAGATGAACATAGGGAAAGGAAGCAAAAATAATATAAAAACAGGGAGGGGGACAAAAACATAAGAGACTCTTAAATATGGAGAACAAACAGAGGCTTACTGGAGGGTTTTTTTGGGGGGTGGTCTAAATGGGTAAGGGGCACTAAGGAATCTACTCCTGAAATCATTGTTGCACTATATGCTAACTAACTTGGATGTAAATTTAAAAAAATAAATAAAAGAAAACTGATAAGGGAGTAGATATTAAAAGTTCTTATCACATACAAAAAAAATTGTAACTAGGGGGCACCTGGGTGGCTCAGTCTGTTAAGCATGTGACTCTTGGCTTTGGTTCAGGTCATTCATGCTATCACAATTTCATGAGTTTGAACACCGAGCTGGGCAGAAGCACAGAGCCTGCTTGGGATTCTCTCTCCCTCTCTCTTGCCCCTCCTCTACTCGTGATCTCTCTGTCTCTCTTAAAATAAATAAACAACAACAACAACAACAAAAGGAATGATGTAAGGTGATGTATTAAATAACCTTATTGTGGTAATCATTTCATAATACATACATATATCAAATCATGTTGTATACCTTAAACTTCCACAATGTTTTATGTCAGTTATATCTCAGTAAAGCTGGGGAAAAATCATTAAAACTCATTAAACTCACTTTTTATCATCTGACATCAGGGAGAACTTCCAAAGGCAAACTGGAATCATCAAGGAATCAGTAGTACAGGAGGTGTCAACTTTAGTCTAATTATTTCTTTCTGGAAGTCTTGAATTTCTCCATCTTCCTAGAAATTCTTAAAGAGCAGAGAAGCCAAAATGAAGTTAAAAATCATTGACAAAGAAACTAAACTGTAGTCAGAATTACTCAGGGTTAACAAGGAATTGTGGGGTTGCTTATGTTTTCTGTCAGGCTCTGATTTGGCCCCACTGACAAAGAATTCCTAGAGAAATGAGGGAATCCATACAGGCAAGAATGAAACCACACACAGGTTATTTAGAGTTGACTGGTGTCAAAGAGGAGCCATGAGAGCAACTGAAGTTCAAAAGTGTTTTAATTTTTATGGCTATATTTGTGGTTTCCCTACTAGCTATCAAATTCTTAGAAAGTAGAGCAAACTAATAGTCCAAATGGGGTCTCAGAGAAATTATTCTTAATATATTGAGGTAAATGATGAGTCATCTGCAGCCTTGATTTTTTTTCTCCATTGAACAATTAATTCTTATGGAGAATTTAAACGAGGGCATGATGTGATTTAATGCAATTTTTTGTTAATTTTCCCTGTCATTCTTTGATTTTCCTTCATGGCCAGTATCGGCTCAAGTGGCCAGCATTAACTGTCCTAGAAAATTGGTTAAATAATGTTTGGTTGGATCATAGAAATTTTATTGAGGTTAATGAAAGTACATGTGGTTGGCCAGTTGAGGTAAAACATTTTTGCTTTGTTTTGTTGTTTGGTGCTTTGAGTTTCCAATTGGCCAAGAGTTTCATGAAATAAATTTATAAAATGCTTGTAAAGGTAAAATGTAATGGATTGATGAAAGCTCAGTTAGACCCACTGTATTTTTGTGGGGATGTTAAGTAATTTGTTTGTAGAAATTTGTAGATTGTAGGATTTGTAATATGGACAAGCCAGCTAACCTCTGAATCTCAATTTCCTATTCTGAAAAAAGAGGAATTACTTATGATTTCTAAGATTTCTTCTAGAAAGAAAACCTTTGGAAAAGTAGCTCCTTATTTATAGACTGAATTGTGTCTCTCCAAAATTCAGATGTTGAAGCTCTCAATGTCTATGTTGAGAATAAGGAAGTAAATAAGGTTAATTAAGGTCCTAGGGTATGACACTAATAGGATTAATGTCTTTATAAGAAGAGACACCAGAGAGCTCACTCTCTCTCTTTCTCTCCGTCAGGTGAGGACACAGAGAGAAGCCATCTACAGGCCAGAGAGAGCTTTCACCAGAAACCCAACATGCTGGCATTCTGAGCTTGGACTTCCAGTCTCCAGAGCTGTGAAAAAATAAATTTTTGTTTCTTTGGAGAACCCTGACTAATATACACACCAAAGCTTTCTAAGCGTTAAGTGAGTCCCAGTCACTAATTTTACAGAGGGAAGTAGAGAGTCTGATCCACCCTAGACATAAAGTGCCACAACTAGTGATGGAATGGCCAAATGTTAATGGAATCCCATTTAAGGAACGTGAGCTGTTCTCTAAGCCCCAGAGACTAGGAAAAGAGAGACAGTTCTCTTTTTCTGCTTTAGTTAACAAGCTATATTAGATATGTGCCACAAATTTGATTATGATTCTAGGTTTCAGTCATGTGTTAGTAAAAAGGTAATATATTTTCCCTCAATGAGTAAATTTAAATATATGCACATTGAACAGTAAATTTCATTTGTGATGTTTGTGTTGGATACACTGATCCAGGTGTGCTAGCCTGGCATTATGTAATAGATACTTATGGCAAAAAACATTTACTGTTCACTGATTATCTCACTCCTGTTTCCAGGCTGCCTTCCAATTAGACAAGGCATGTAACTAGTTCCAGTCAATGAGTTGTAAGTAGAAATGACTATATCAAACCCTAGGCCAACACACAGAAAAAGGAATGTGAGCTCTCTATGCACTCTTTTCCCTAGTGGTAATAATGGAAGCCCTCTTGTTTCTCATATTACAGCCACAAGACGTTGATACTTGAGCCCTTCAGTAACTATGTGGAGCATAACTCCAATGGACCTTCAATGGACATGAAAAGTAGGCAAGAAGTATACATAGTTATATTAATCCACTGAGATTTGAAGGTTACATTGCTGCACCATAGCTCACCCCATCTTGATTAGATACAGCTGTGACTCACTGGGGATGGAGATACAAATCCCTGGAGTCACCTTTGGAAGTGAACCAAGGTTTTTAGAAACCAGGTTGGAGAAGCCATTTCATGCAGGACTGTTTAAATACTAATGATACCGGGGATGAGGTTACACAGCTTCCAGCTGGTTTTACCTAAATCACTGCTGGTCATCCTCAAGCAATTTTCTAGAATGGTGTATGAGAGAAATATAGCAAAGTTTCTCATATATCTTTTTAAGTCTGTGAGTAGGACTGGTGTACTCCATGTTAACTATTAAGGCCCAGTCACAGATATAATTATGAACATCACTATAGGCCATATTTTATGGAATAACAAGTCAATTGTAAATAAATTTTAACTGGCTATATTTGTTCTTATTCTCTGTCAGAGAAAATTGTCTGGGTCATAATGCCAAATTAGCACTTGAATAAATATCTTGAGTAGATAGGACCCACTGTGAATAAACCTTTGGGAATGAGACAGATTTCAATGTTATCAGTGGCCCCAGATGAAAAGTTTAATGGAAGAGCGTTTTGACACCTTAAGATGCCAATACCTGGTATAAATCCTTGCCTTGGTAGCATTCTGGAGTCATACACAGTATAGGTGGAACATGTCCAACTGGACTGAAAGTCTTGCTGGCTGATGGGTGCCCCCAGGCTGTAGCATCTCAACAGACAGGCTGTAAGAAATGGATATGCCAGGTAGGAACCAAAGCCAGGAGACAGAAAAGTTCTCTGGGAGTCATCAAACACTGCTCTGGGTAAGGATGCTTCTGGTTAAAAGCAAGATTTGAAACCTTGGTTTTTATCAGTTCCAAAGCTGCCACCAGCAATGAGGCAGTGGGAAGAGGCCTGAGAAAGCTGCTGAGGTTTGCATACCATAAGGGAGGGTGGTTCTGGAACTCTAAGCCACAATCTTGTTGAAAATGACAGCAGTAATGTGATGAGACTGATGGAGGATGAGGGTGGGGAAAAGATACCTGGAGAAATTGTCACTTGTAGAGTGTGGTAGAGGCTGCTTCAAGCCCTGACATGAAATCTAGTGAGTAGGGTGGGCCTTACCACCAGTGAGGTAGCCCACTGCTATTGCCAGTTTACAGTAGTTACTCCCAAAACTCTAAATTCATGAAGATGTTGCTCATTAGATTTAGAATTTTAAATCACTAGCCACCCATCTCAGTGGATTCCATTTAATGGATCACATGGGAATGCATGACATTCTTGAGAATGTCAGTTCTGAAATGAACGGCAAGTACACTAGAAAGTCTACCTCAGTCCATTTAAAACAGAGGCTAGGAATAGAGACCTGGGAGATACTTGTTTGTATTGTGGTAAAGGAGCATTAATAACAGCATAACAGAAAGTGATAAGACAAAGTTCAGAATAAGTCAGTTGATATGCCCTCAAAAGCTTATACCTGGAATATTGTACAGAATTATCTAAACTGTCTTAGGTAAAAGTTGGACAGATTGTTGGTGTTGGATATGGATCCTCTACAGTGGTCTGGATGTATAATGGAGAGGGTTCATTGTGAAGGATTGTGCTCTAGTACCCTGAATAAAAGCAAAGAAGGAATAAACTTCTCAAATACAATTGCATAGTTGCATGATACTGTGTACTAGAGTAAAAAATATTGATGATAGTTTGGTACTGCTAAGTTGAGTAACTTTATTACAGAGAGTGCTGATGCAATTATAGTAGGACTTTCTTTCCTGATGTAATAAGCTTTATGAGCTCATGCACATTTTCTAAGTTACAAAGTTCTGGTTGTACAGGAGATGTAGTAGTCAAGTGAAGCGGGCACTGTTGGCGCCTTACCCAATATCCCCTAGGCCCAGCTCTGAGTTCATCTGCAGCTGTGGTAAACAGTTTCTACCATGATAGCAGCTCCCCACCCAAGCGCCTGCCTCTCTGTCTGATGGCTCTCTGCAGCATCATAGGAGTTTGCTTAACCACACACAGGAGCAACTCAAAAGGCAGGGGAGTTAATTCCCCAGAAACAACTCCCAACAAGAGTGAAAGGGAGAATGGTGAATTAATGCCCTAGCTTCCCAGCCTGCAGTAGAACAATTATGAGATGCCCTCCACACAATTTCTCAGAGAGTGCTCAACACAACTGAGCCCTCATCTCCCACTGCAGTAATCTGCTAATTAATGTGTCCTGTCTTAGCCTTTCTATCTTCCTGTCTCATTTTCCCATCCCCTATATGTGATTCCTGGGATTACCTCTTAAAAAACCACCTGAAAAAAAAAAAACCCTGGATCCATGTTCTTGCCTCAGGGTCTGTCCTCCAGAGAAATAGAACCAACAGTATAGACAGATTGATCTATATCTGTACCTAGATCTATATCCACATCTACATCTATATATAGATATTACAAAGAAGTGGTTCACACAATTAGAGAGACTGACACATTCAAAATCTGCAGAGCTAATGTGGGAGTTCAAATCTGAAGGCAGGCAGGCTGCTATAAAACCAGGAAGAGTCAATATGCCAGTTCAAAGGCTGTCAGGCAAGAGAATTCTCTCTTACTCTGGGATGGGTGAGCCTTTTGTTCTATTTGGGCCTCTAATGGATTGAATGAGTCCCATTCACATTATGAAGGGCACATTGTTCTATGTAGTTAGGCTACTGGTTTAAATGCTAATTTCATCCCCAAACACCCTCACAGAAACACCAGAATAAGTTTGACCAAACATCTGGGCATTCCATGGTCCAGTCAAATTTATCCATAAAATAAACCATTATAAGGTCTGATTTGGGGGAAATCTTACCAAGGCAGCAAGCATAGCTCATCATTTTGGAGAACACTCCTCAATTTATAATGATAATGAAGCCTCTAAGGAGAATGTTTTGTAACAATCATCCACCTCAGGAACTGTACATTGCACTCTTTGACTGCTTGTCCACATTCCAACACATAAACTTATGCCCCCTATTAAGGAGGCACTCTAGTCCTCTGAGAAAACCAGACCTGGTGTTGCTGTCCATGAATTTGAAAGAGAAAGAGTCCAGGATGAAATAAAAGCTTTATTTGGCATGTGCACATTCAGTACACCCTGCCTGACATTTGCCCCGATCTTCAGGTACGTTTTGTCTTTCTCTCGAGCAGGCACTTAATTCCACTAATAGGGAGGTCCACGGGTTGCTTATTTCACCTACCCACACCACCCTTATCCTGCCCTTGGACAAGTCCCAAGTCGGTCCTCGGTTGGCGTCGCTGTCCGTGGTGCTGACTGAAAGTTCAGGCCTCCACGTTACACCTGTTTTCTACTCTTTGTGATGCCCACCGTGTTTTGGTTTTGTTTTTAATGCTCAAAATGATGATGCAGACTGAACGAGTGGATTTTTGAAAAATAAACTATAATTCAGGAATAAACATGAGATTTTTCCTACTTGAGGTGTGTTACAGGATTTAGGGCTTGGGTTTTTGTGTCCCCATTCACACTGAAGAAACAACAATTTCTTGCTGCCCCATAATCCCAGAATGAGTTCTGGGATTTAGTGCAGTTGATGGAAAAGAGCAGAGTTAAAGAGAGAGAAACCAGGGCTGCAGCTTGTAGATTATTAACCATTAAAGAGGAGTCAATCTCTGGCTTGGAATTTTCCCCTTTCTGACCTACATACATTCCATCAGAAAGTCCTATGACTTCTGTCTTCTAAATATTTCTCTTGGATTAGTTTACTTCATCTGACCTCTGCAACTTCTTTGACAACAATGATCATTATCACAACCGCCATTACCACCCTCACTCTAGCAGTTCTAATTAGTATCATTGGTAATTGCTGGGATCATCCCTTTAGGATACAATTTTTAAAGTAGAATAAGTCAAAGTATAGATATATTGTTTAAGTGTACCAATTTGCATTCTCATAAACGTTGTATAAGTGTGCAAGAGCCACTTTTACAAGGGTGGCAAAAACTCTAAGAGGCATTTACTTAAAAAATTAGTGCATTTATTGTATGTAAACTATATGTCAATAAAAAGACTAAAAGAAATACTAGAAAGAAAGAAAAGAAAAGAAAAGAAAAGAAAAGAAAAGAAAAGAAAAGAAAAGAAAGGCTAACAGAGTACTTATCATGTGCCATGTCTGGGATAAGTGTATATAGCACTTTAAAAAAACTTTTGAGGGCGCCTGCGTGGCTCAGTCAGTTAAGCGGCCAACTTTTGATCTCAGCTCAGGTCTTGATCTCAAGTCCTGAACCTGAGATCACTAATTCACCACCCAAGTCGGGGTTTTATTAAGCCCAGCGTTGGGCTCCAAGTTGGGCGAGAAGCCTACTTAAAAATCAATCAATCAAACTTTTGAGATAGGTTCTGTTTTACAGGTGGGATGTTGAGACTCAGTTCCAGAAACTTGTCAAGTTGAAACAAGAATCTCAGAGAGGGTCAGGGAAGCTTCCTGAGACCACACAGCAAGTGGCACAGCAAGAACTAAAGCCGATGCTGTCTTCTTCATCTCTCGCAGCAGAGACGCTTCCTTCCCTGCACCCCAGGAGAAGTGCAAAGGGTGTCTGAAAGAGCAGGAGACGAGCAAGGAGGAAAGGGAAGATTTATAAGGCAGCAGGCTGCAGCTGCAAGAGGGTTAGGAAGGGGGGCTTCCGGGGCTGCAGGGTCGCCAAAGCGGGTGTGATGCAATCACGCCAGCCCCTGCGTCAAAGGGCGGCTCCAAGGATGGGGGGACTGCGGTAGAGCTGTTCCCGACTGCCGCACACCTTGCCCCGGCCTCCCACTGTGGCTAGCCTACCTAGCCAGCAACCGCTGCTAGCAATCTTTGTCCCACGCCAGGACCACCATCCAGAACCACCGGTGACCCCTGACAACGGCTCCAAGCCACTGGTAACCCCTAACAACCACCGCCAGTTATCTGCGACACCTTACAATCCCTGCTAGCCACCCGGGGGCCCGGGGCGCACCATGAAGTCTGCCTCAAGTTCCCGCGGCGGTGGGTCCGGTGGGCGTGGTGGTGGCGGCTGGGGTGGTGGCTGGGGCGGGGGTCGAGGCGGAGGAGGCAAAGGAGGAGGAGGGGATGGCGGCCCCGGAGGCAAAGGCGGTTTCGGGGCGCGGTCGCGTGGCTTCGGGGGCGGAGGCCGGGGGCGGGGGCGCGGAGGCGGGGACAGCAGGGACCGTGGTGGCAGCGGGCAGCGGCGTGGCGGCGTGGCCAGGAGCAAAAACCGCCGGCGGAAGGGCGCCAATGCCGTGACGGTGGAGCCACACAGGCATGAGGGTGTCTTCATCTACCGCGGAGCGGAGGACGCGCTGGTAACGCTGAATATGGTGCCGGGCCACTCGGTGTACGGCGAACGGCGCATCACAGTGACTGAGGGCGGCGTGAAGCAGGAATACCGCACATGGAACCCCTTCCGCTCCAAGCTGGCAGCCGCAATCCTGGGCGGGGTCGACCAGATCCACATCAAGCCCAAGTCCAAAGTGCTGTACCTGGGTGCTGCCTCGGGGACCACGGTGTCTCACGTCTCTGACATCATCGGCCCCGATGGCCTTGTGTATGCGGTTGAGTTCTCCCACCGCGCTGGCCGCGATCTGGTTAATGTGGCCAAGCAGCGAACCAACATCATCCCAGTTCTCGAAGATGCCCGGCACCCACTCAAGTACCGCATGCTCATAGGAATGGTGGATGTGATCTTTGCCGATGTGGCCCAGCCTGACCAGTCCCGCATAGTGGCTCTGAATGCCCACACCTTCCTGCGCAACGGGGGCCACTTCCTTATTTCCATTAAGGCCAATTGCATTGACTCCACTGCATCTGCTGAGGCGGTGTTTGCTTCAGAGGTGAGGAAGTTGCAGCAGGAGAACTTAAAGCCTCAAGAGCAACTGACCCTGGAGCCCTATGAGAGGGACCACGCTGTAGTCGTCGGGGTCTACCGGCCCCTTCCCAAGGGCAGCAGCAAGTAGCACTCAGCAAGGGCTGTCCTTGAGATCTCCCCAAGACTGTGCTGTGTTCAGTATATGTGTTTTCTTTGTGTGTTGTTTTTCTTTCTTCTATTAAATGGTCTAAAGAAACAGTACCCAGGTGTATCAGGAGGCCAGACGGTTTTGCTGCAGTAACAATCAATCCCCAAATCCCCAAAAAGCTGAAGTAGCTCTTGATAGGAACCCATCAAGGGACAGCATGGGAGCTGTGCTTACTCTAATCACCTAGGGCCCTGCAGGCCCCTCAGCTTCTCTTCACACATGCTTTCTCATCACAGGGGCAGGGAGTAGAGAGCTGGGGAATTGCTATTAAGCCTGTAAAGTCCTCATTGGAATTGAGGGGGCACTTCGGTTTACATTGGCAAAGTTACACAATCAAGCCTTACTCCAGGGAGTGGCACTGGATATTGATGGAAAATAGTATAGTGTAACACACTTAATTTGTCTGACTCGAAGCCAAAGTTCCAGTACAATATATATTTAGTACTTTACTCCTCAACTAAGACCATTTGCATTCCCTAGTTCATTAACTCATCATACCAGCTCTGAGATGGCTTTGTTAAACATTTTCCTTTTGCATGGAAAACAACAGGGCTTCTGAAGGTACATTAGTTGCCCAAGTTTGTATAACTAGTTAGGAGATAGAATCTAAATCCTAATGTTTGGGCTCTAAATTCACTGCTATTTCCTCTATGCCAGTGGGATCTTAACTCTCCTCTGCATGGCCCACACTGGACAGATCGCAAGTCCCAACATGTGGACACACACAGAACGGAGTTCTGTGGTTTCATTGTATTCTTTCTTCCACTTCCCTGTGTTACCTTTAGATTTCAAAAGAGCAAAACAGGGCAGGGAGGTAGGAGATGGATCTACTTCACAGAGTGTTCCTACTGCGAGGCATAATATGCCCAAAGTGGTATCAACAAGTGTCTCAGAAACAACCATATAAAGGACTTCAGAAAGTACCTGTCTCTGAAAGCCATTTCCTACAGATCTTGAGTTGCTGGACTCATTACATTCAATTCTGGCTCTCTAAACTAGCCCAAAGGGAGTGGGAGAATAAGCAATCCCAGGAGAGCTGGGAATGTTCCAAAACCAGTCCTTTAAAAGACATTTTATTTATTCATTTACTAATACATTAAAGAAAATCCCCATTGCCGATTGCCAAGGTCATTGATATTGAGTCTGGGAATTATTACTCAGGAATGCATTATTAGGAGAATGGTTCTGCCTTCCTAAAGATGTGCTGGGGCAGAGACTGAAGTTAGTCTGCATTTTCTGAGAGGATATTTCCTGAACAAAATGAGATAAATTAGATTTTTAAAAAGGCATCCATCCATCCCTCCTCGCCTCCCTTCATTCCCCCACCACATGCACACCAAAGCTATACTGCAAGCCAAGAGCTACAGTTCAGATTTGTTGGCCGGAGTGACACAGGTGAAATAGGGTGAATGGAATAAATGTCTACAAAAACCCAACTAGTCATATCCAAAAAAGAATGTGAAATCTTCATTACAATCCTGAAAGGCAAGGATTGTTTTTCCCATTTAGTGAGAAAACTACAGTTCAGAGAGTGACATGGCTTGCTTAAGTTCTTCCCATAGGGCTTTCAGCCATAAATCAAATACACAGGAACCTGACTCAGAAATCTGTAGCCCTTCCATGGAAATCTATGCTGGCTCTTTTGCTTTGAAAAGCCCTCTTTTCAGTCCTAGGCTTATCAATTTGATGCTGGGATGAACCCCTGAGGCTGGGGATAGACTTGCAAGAAACTTCCAGAGCATTACAGGATCCAGCCTCTGTCAAAGTGAGCTCAGCCTCAAGAAGATACACTTGGTTCTTCTTTACAGGGTGTCTGTTCCCCAGGGTGGGAGACAGAACAAGGAAAAATCAGCCTCTTTCTTTGGCAGGAGAACCCTCACATGCATACACAGGGACAATTTATACTTCATGTCTGAACCTGCTTGAGATGAGACTATCAATGGAGAAATGGCATGAAAACAGCCTCCTAAAGATTGTCTCTGAGTTGCAGATGCATTCCTGGGCCAATGGAACAACATGGTAAGTACCAAGAGAAATATGGGAATTAGAACTAAGGGAAAATAGGAAGGAAGCTAGAACTTGATTTGGAGAATAAAGGCAGGGAAAAGTATGGGACTGTAACTCCAGGGGGCAGTGAGGCCCAGGAAATAGGCAGCAGTGAATGCTCAGGGTCACCTGAGATGCTCAGGGCCAAGAATGTTTGAGTTCCCAGAAGGTATTAAACTGTGATTTCTAGGTGTCTTAGACTGCTTGGGCCATCATTGCAAAATACCACAGTCTGGATGCTTAATTTTCTCACGTGTCTGGTGGCTGGAAGTCCAAGGGCAGGGTGCCAGCACAGTTGGTTTCCAGTGACCCTCTCCCCTTCACTTGTTGATGGCTGCCATCTCCCTGTGTCCTTACATGGCCTTTCTCTGTATGCATGGTAAGGAGCAGAAGGGGAGAGGAGAAGGGGATAGGGAAAGCTATCTTTTGTGTCTCTTCCTCTTTTTTTTTTTCAATTTTTAATGTTTTATTTATTTTTGAGAGAGACAGAGACAGAATGCAAGCAGGGGAGGGGCAGAGAGAGAGAGAGAGAGAAAGAGAGAGAGAGAGAGAGAGAGACAAAGAATCTGAAGCAGGTTCTGAGCTGTCAGCATACAGCCTGACACGGGGCTTGAACCCACAAACCATGAGATCATGACCTGAGCCAAAGTCGGACTCTCAACCTACTGAGCCACCCAGGTGCCCCTCTTCCTTTTCTTATAAGGACACCAGTCCTATCAAATTAGGGCCCCACCTTAATGATCTCATTTAACCTTAATTACCTCTTAAAGGCCCCATCTCCAAATACAGTCACATTGAGGGTTAAGGCTTCAACACTTGAATTTAGAGGAACACAGCTCAGCCTATAACACTAGGGAGGGACAGGAATCTTCAGCTAAAATGCCTCTCTTACTGGCTTGTGAAGATTGACTGAGGAAACCCATGTGCAATGCGAAATACCTGCACAGAGCTCTGCATGTTGTTCCTCCCTCCCAGCTTTCCTCTTATTGGCAATATAAGATGACAAGTTAGCTGAGAATTAGGAATTAGCATAAAAGCCAAAGGTTGCATTGGAATAGGGGTTGGCAAACTTAGTAGGGTTTCAGTTGGGCCCGATATTCAAGCTGAAAGCTGGATAGAAGTTGTTGCTGAGTTTCAGAGAATCAACTGCCTAGCAAGAGTCACAGCAGAGCCTGGCCCAAGCATTTAGTGCATGGCCTCCTGCAGTCACCTCTGCAGCAGGTGCATGAAGGTAAAAAGCTGATACTTGAGGATCAGGAGTGATGATCTCTGCGCCAAAGTAAGTCAGCACAAGCTGGTGCGGGGGAGCGGAGAACACACAGATCCAATCTCACCTACCCTCACCATCACCATGATGTCTGTCAGCCTCCCCCTGCCCAGATGCCTTCTGGGATAAAGGGAGGAAGAATAGAGAGGGTGAAGACCTGTGAGAACGGATCCAAAAGAGACTGTTTTAAACTGGAAGAAACCAACTTCCTTTAAATTGGCAGTTTCCTCCTGAGCTGCAATCCTACTACAAAGCAAGATGCACATCTGAGCTGCAGTGAGTATGTTTGGATTCTGCTTCACTCGTATTTTTCAAGCACTTATGAGGTCTCAGGCATGGAGCTAAGCATTATTTGATTTTAAAAATATTATTTTACATCTCATTATGAGAAAAAATGTACCAGAAAAATACTGAAATGTAAATGTTCAGCTTAATGAATTGCTATAAAATGAACAGTGCTGTTGGAGCTACTTCTAATATTTGTGTGGTCTGGATAAAGAGAATATATGAAAGCCCCTGCCTGGCCCATGGCCTGCCCTTCCTCTTTCCACCCCTCATCTCCTGCATACCCTGAAAGGCCTCATGCACACCTCTGTAGTATCCCAGCCTTCAAATCCAAGTTCTGTCCCCATGCCCTTTAAATAGCCTTCTTTAAGGCACTCTATGGGACTAGAGTTGCAAACTGGAAGTGTTATCTCCCAGGAGAACTGGCCTGGGGAATACAATAGAAGCAGGTCCAGGCTGCCCAGGCTGGGTTCTGGTGTCTGATCCACGATCTAGAAGATGGGGACATGGGCTCCTGGGGTGCATGGCACTTGTTTCCTATGGCCTCCTTGCCCTGTGGGACAAGGTGCTGACAGAGGAAGGCCAGAGCAAAGTCCTGTAAAGTATGGGGCCCAGAGAAGGTGTTCTCATTGCTTATGTCTTAGAGTGGCCCCTTTGTCTCTCTACCCACACAAATGTCAACATTCCTTCTTAAGGAGGCAAATCTAACTCTTTCAAGTAGTCTTCCAGGCCTTTGGGCCCAGAGGAAATCCCTTTTCTGAAAGCTCTTGATTCATGTTCTGACTGAGACAATATCTAACTATGCACATACTATGTGTCAGGTGCTTCCAGACAACTTGTTTAACTTAACCACCCCCTTGGAGGCAAGGGTTATTGCCCCCATATGACAGATCAGGAAACTGAGGCTCAGGAAAGTGATATGAATCACCCAATGTGGTTTGGTTAGAAAGTGGGAGATCTGGGATGTTCTAGAACAGGATTATGTTGTTTCTTTAAGTTAGTGAAATTAAAATCAAATACTCTAGGGAAAGACTTGGCTTCGGTGTTTTATTTTTTTAATCAGTCCCCCAGGTGATTCTAATGTGCACCCAGGGCTGATACCCACTATTTAAAATCCCATACCATTCTTGTCTTTGGGAAAGGCAAATTTAGGACAGTATTTTGAATAACTGAAAGACAAACTGAACTTTTCTCCAGTACCTGCTGGTACTTGGGGCCTCTATGACAGGCCAGGATATTCCCTAAGATTCCAAAAACGAGGAGGATTAAAGTGTATGCTTGAAAACAAAGTTACCGATGTTGCTGTCCATTTCGCCCCTGAGGGCTGCATGCAGATCATGTTTGTCAGAAGTTCAGCTGAGCTGGGAGAGCACTGAGCTGTCAGGTGTCAGAATTAAGTTTTAATTACTGCCATGGAATGAGCAAGAAGCTAAAACTAGAGAAAGTGCTGACTCCCCTATTCCATCCGCCCTGCTTGAGGGTCAGGGAGATAAGAGCTCCATGATGGGGGTGGGCAGTCATCTCACCCTTTCCAGCATCTGGAACAAAAGGCTTCAGCAATTTTACGGACCCTAAGGTAGGTGGTGGCGGGGATGATGGGAAAGGCTAGGACTGGAGAAGTTCTGAGTACTAAGTCAGAGAGGGGAAAAGTGTCTTCAATTTTTCCTGCTGCCTCCAGAAGGTGGCAGAGGTGCCTGAAGGAGATCTCTAAGGCTTCAGACAGAGACCTATATATGGAGGGGACGGGGTAGAAGTGTAAATTTACCTGCCGGGGGCCCAGAGTCCTTCAGAGACCTCATGTGCAGGCTGTGCACCAAATCTGGCATGGAGAGGCGGCTTCCCCCTGTGCACCCCCCGGCACCCTATCTGCCGACTAAAGCCTTTGTGATCACCTCTGATCAGACATGAGAGATTACACATCTATATTTAATCAGGGGCCAGATTCTGTGATGTTTATTTCCTTATCCAGACTCTAAGTAGTACTCAATACTTAAGTTGTCTTGTATGGGCTTTTCTGGCTCTTGAGCAAAAACATTTATAGATTTCTTTCCAAAATGTTGCCTTTGCATTTTCCTTCTATTTCTCATGCTTGCCATTCCCACTCCCTGGTGGCCACCAAGTCTCCAATCAGATATGGCTCTATGTCCACTGTCCATTAAACACTTTTCCACCTACTGCCTCCAGCCAAACCTCTGCCTGGAGGACCTGGTTGCCTGAAAACATCACACAAGAATTCTGGGGAGCCTCTGATTTATAGCCGGTCAGTCAGAAGCACAGGTAATAACCAGGGCTTACTGTTGGCATCTGACGTTGGGAGTGTGGAATCTTGGGGGACTGAGCCCTCAGCCTGTGGGATCTGAGGCTATCTCCAGGTAGGGAATGTCAGAGTTCAGTTGAATTGTAGGACAGCTAGATAGTGTTGGAGAATTGGTGGTGGTATGGGGGGAAAATTGTCTCCACATTTTGGAATTGGGGCACAGAACCGACTTAGGAGGTGGGGACTTTGAAAAGTGATTAGGTCATGAAGGCAGAGTCCTCTCCAATGGGATCCGTGCCTGACAAAAGAGGCCCCCAGAGGAACCTGGGTGGCTCAGTCGGTTGAGCATCTGACTTCGGCTCAGGTTATGATCTCCCGGTTTGTGAGTTCGAGCCCCGCGTTTGGCTCTATGTTGACATCTCAGAGTCTGGAGCCTGCTTCGGATTCTGTGTCTCCCTCTCTCTCTGCCCCTCCTGCACTCATGCTCTGTCTCTCTCTCTCTGTCTCTCTCTCTCTCAATAACATAATAAATATTAAAAAAAATTTAAAAAAATGAGGCCCCAACAGGTCTCTTCCCCTTCTGCCACATGAGGGCACAGCAAGAAGCTGGCGCTCTACAAGCTGGAAGAGCACCTTTACCAGAATCCAACCATGCTGGCTCCCTGACCTCAGACTTCAGACTCCAGCACTGCGAGGAGTAAGTTCCTGTTGTCTATAAACTACCTTGTCTGTGGTGTTTTGTTACAGTAACCTAAATGACTAAAACGGCATCTGGCATTCAAAGCCCTCCAGGGGCCAACTTCTGACAACTTCAATCTTGTTTCATACTGCTTTGAACTTTGTTTCAGAACCTCTAAATTGCCTGTATGGCCTTGTGTTTCATACTTGTGGGCCTTGCTCATGATCATTTCTTCCTGTAGAGTAGTTTCTTCTCCACATCCCCTATTTGACTTACTCCTTCCTCATGCTTTCAAGACTTGGCTCAGACATGTCCTGTAGGTAGTCTTCCCTGTCCCTTCTTCCCATGTCTCCTGTATCTGTCCTCTCCTCTGCTTAGGCTAGAATAGGGGCTCCCGGGTGGCTCCATTGGTTAAATGATTGACTCTTGATTTCGGCTCAGGCCATGATCTCATGGGTCTTGAGTTTGAGCCCTTCATCGGGCTCTGTGCTGACAGCGCAGAACCTGCTTGGGATTCTCTCTCTCTCCCTCTCTTTCTGCCCTTCCTGTGTCTTTCTCTCTCTCAAATAAATAACTTAAAAAAAAAAGGCTAGAATAACCCTGTTGTTCTGCATTTCTTTTGGTCAGAGAACTTACTACATCTTGTTAAAATTGTTGTTTATGGTAAAAAAAAATTCTGGCTACATGCAGCAGCCATTGTGTGTGGCAGAGTGCTCTATCTCTGCCAAATAAGAAGGCTTTCAGAAACACTGGACAAAAAAAGCTGAGGGGGAAACCAGAAGTTGTTTTTATGGAAAACAGTATCTTTCTCTTCTCCGTGCTGAGCTTGGAGACTGCTTGAGATTCTTTCTTTCTCCGCCTCCCTCTCTTTCTCTCCTCCTCTGCCCCTCCCCTACTTGTGCAACCTTTCTTTCTCTCTCTCAAAAAAAAAAAAAGGTAGATCCAGCCCCCATGAACCCCATGAAGGCCCCCAACACTCTGATCCACCATCTTTTACCACTCCTTCAACTCCCTGCTTCCTTACCTGTCTAAGATCTCATGGTCCACTATAGTTACTTCCTTGCTGAATTCCTTGTCCAATTCTTTCCTGAACCCATCTGTTTCTTGGAGTACATGATCAAATGGAAACAAAGCTGCCAATATATGCTACTAACACTCTTTTTCGACTTCTCTTAAGGCCCCAAGTTCACTGGCACATTTCCTACCTTCCAAGTTATCAGGTGACCAAAGCTTCACTTCTTCATAACATGAATCACCATCCTTTTGTCCCTTCATAGTGGTTTCTTCATCACCTGCCGCTGGCCCCTAAGCCAGTGCCACGTATTTTAGGTTTTTGGTATTCAGTGGCATTCCTATTTGATCCAATTTCTGTATCAGTTGGGATAGATATATCAAATATATCATGCTATGGTAACCAATCCCCAAGTCTATGCCTAAATGAACAGTTTATTTTCTCCCTTACACCACAGCACCTTTATTATTTGGTGGGTGAATGAGGAGACAGGACCTCTGTTAATTTTCATCACTTAGAGATCAAGCTGTCAGAGCAGCCACTATCTTGAATGCTGCTGGTTGTCAAACTAAAGGGAAAAGATGATTCTGAAAGCTCTCACACAGGTGATTAAGTGATCTAGCTGAGAAGTAGTGCACATCATTTCCAATCACAATTCACTCAACAAGTTGGCCAGGACTAGTCATATGAACGTATCCAATCAAAAAGGAGCTAGGAAGTACAATCCCACTATGTGTCTGAAAGATGGAATAGTAAAAATTTCTGCTGAACAACATTAATGAGAGCCACAAGAAGGTACAATTATTAGCCTCATCTTGCATGTGGTGAAGTACACAGAGTTGAGAAATCTGCCTGACATCATGTGTCTAGTAAGTCAGAGCAGGATTAAACCCATGCTCCAAAATACTAGCTTTTAACCAGTACTCTATACTGCCTCTCAAGTCATCAGCAAATACCTAGCTTTTATCTTCTTGTTATCATCATGTAATAACATCACATAATTTAATTGTGATGTGCTCAGAGAATGTGGTCTTATTTTTTGAAATTTATTGAGACTTACTCTATGGTCTTGTATATGATCAATGTTTACAAATGTTCTATGTATGCTTGGAAAGAATGTGTATTCTTTTACTGCTGGATGCATAATTCAGTGTGTGGCCTTACTGATTTTTTGTTTACCTGAGCTGTCAATGATTGAAAGAGGTGTTGAAATGTCCAACTGTGATGGCAGTTTTATGCCTTAACATTTCATCAATTTTAGCTTTATTTTGTGGATATTTTATTGGTTGCATATATATATTTAATAGTTATGTCTTCTGATTAGTAATGATTATGTAATGGCCCTATTCCTAATGATGGCCTTTGTCTTCACGTTTATTTTCTTGCCTGAATATCACTACATAAGCTTTTTGTAAATGTTTGCCTGATCTATTAATGATTACCTGATATGTTTTTATTGTATTTATTTCAAAATTGAAGTACAGTTGACATACAATATCATATTAATTTCAGGTATACAGCATAATGACTCTCTTTCTCTCTACATACATAAATACACACACACATTACAAAATGCTCACCATCATAAGTGTAGTTGCTATATGTCACCATACAAATTTGTTAAAATATTGATTATATTCCCTATGCCATGCTTTATATTACTATGACTTATTTTTTTAATTTAATTTTTTATTTTTTAAAATTTACATCCAGATTAGTTAGCATATAGTGAAACAATGATTTCATTGTTCCTTAATGCCCCTTACCCATTTAGCCCATCCCCCCTCCCACAACCCCTCCGTAACCCTCAGTTTGTTCTCCATATTTATGAGTCTCTTCTGTTTTGTCCCCCTCCCTGTTTTTATATTCTTTTTGTTTCCCTTCCCCTATGTTCATCTGTTTTGTCTCTTAAAGTCCTCATATGAGTGAAGTCATATGATTTTTGTCTTTCACTGACTAATTTCACTTAGCTTAATACCCTCCAGTTCCATCCACGTAGTTGCAAATAGCAAGATTTCATTCTTTTTGATTGCCAAGTAATACTCCATTGTGTGTACATATACACCACATCTTCTTTATCCATTCATCCATCGAGGGACATTTGGGTTCTTTCCATACTTTGGCTATTGTTGATAGTGCTGCTATAAACATTGGGGTGCATATGTCTCTTCAAAACAGCACACCTGTATCCCATGGATAAATGCCTAGCAGTGCAATTGCTGGGTCATAGGGTAGTTCTATTTTTAGTTTTTGTGGAACCTCCATACTGTTTTCCAGAGTGGCTGCACCAGCTTGCATTCCCACCAACAATGCAAAAGCGATCCTCTTTCTCCGCATCCTCGCCAGCATCTGTTGTTGCCTGAGTGGTTAATGTTAGCCATTCTGACAGGTGTGAGGTGCTATCTCATTGTGGTTTTGATTCGTATGTACCTGATGATGAGTGATGTTGAGCATTTTTTCATGTATCAGTTGACCATCTGGATGTCTTCCTTGGAGAAGTGTCTATTCATGTCTTTTGCTGATTTCTTCACTGGATTATTTGTTTTTTGGGTGTTGAGTTTGAGAAGTTCTTTATAGATTTTGGATACTAACCCTTTATCTGATATGTCATTTGCAAATATCTTCTCCCATTCCGCTGCTTGCCTTTTAGTTTTGCTGATTGTTTCCTTTGCTGTGCAGAAGCTTTTTATTTTGATGAGGTCCCAGTAGTTCATTTTTTGCTTTTGTTTCCCTTGCCTCTGGAGACGTGTTGAGTAAGAAGTTGCTGCAGGCAAGAGCAAAGAGGTTTTTGCCTGCTTTCTCCTTGAGGATTTTGATGGATTCCTGTCTTACATTGAGGTCTTTCATCCATTTTGAGTTTATTTTTGTGTATGGTGTAAGAAAGTGGTCCAGGTTCATTCTTCTGCATGTCGCTGTCCAGTTTTCCCAGCACCACTTGCTGAAGAGACTGTCTTTATTCCATTGGATATTCTTTCCTGCTTTGTCAAAGATTAGTTGGCCATACGTTTGTGGGTCCATTTTTAGGTTCTCTATTCTGTTCCATTGATCTGAGTGTCTGTTCTTGTGCCATATGCCTTATTTTATAACAGGAATTTTGTACTTCTAAATTCCCTTCACTTATTTTGCCTATTTCCCCATTCACCTCCCCCTAACAACTACAGTTTCTTCTTTAAATTTATGAGTCTGTTTCTGTTTTGTCCATTCATTTGTTTTGCTTTTTATATTCCACATATAAGTGAAATCATACAGTATTTGTCTTTCTTTGTATGAGTTTTCTCACTTAACATGATGCCCTCTGGGTCCATCCATATCATTGTAAATGGCAAGATTTCATTCTTTTTTGTGGCTGAATATTCAGTTGTATGTATATGCATATACATATATATACATATCACATATGTGTGATATATATATCACATGTGTGTGATATATATATCTTAATCTGTTTATCAATTGATGGACACTTGGGCTGCTTTCATATCTTTGGTATTGTAAATAATGCTGCTATAAACAGGGGTTCATGTATCCCTTTGAATTAGTGTTCTTGTATTCCTTGAATAAATACCCAGTAGTCTGATTTCTGGATCATAAGGTAGTTATATTTTTAACTTTTAAAGAACCTCCATACTGTTTACTACAGTGGCTGTACCAGTTTGCATTCCCACCAACTGTGCAAGAGGGTTCCTTTTTCTCCACATCCTTGCGAACACCTGTTGTTTCTTTTTTTTTTTTAAGTTTTTTTATTTAAAAAGAGAGCGTGAGTAGGGGAGAGGCATAGAGAGAGGAAGAATCCCAAGCAAACTCTGTCCTGTCAGTGCAGAACCCAACACCAGACTCAATCCCACAAACTGTGCGATCATGACCTCAACTGAAATCAACAGTTGGATGCTTAACTGACTGAGCCACGTTGGTGCCCCAACACCTGTTGTTTCTTGTGTTGTTCATTTTAGCCATTCTGACAGGTGTGAGGTAGTATCTCATTGTAATTTTTGATTTGCATTTCCCTTCTGATAAGTGATGATGAGCATCTTTTCATGTTGCCATCTGGTATCTGTTGACCATCTGTTTCTTCGGAGAAATGTCTGTTTATGTCTTCTGCCCATTTTTAAACTGGATTATTTGGTTTTTTTGGTGTGAGTTGTATAAGCTCTTTATGTATGTTGGATATTAACCCCTTTTCAGATAGAGCATTTTCAAATATCTTCTCCCATTCAGTAAGTTGCCTTTTAGTTGATTGTTTCCATCATTGTGCAGAAGCTTTCCATTTTGATGTAGTCTCAATAGTTCATTTTTGCTTTTATTTCCCTTGCCTCAAGAGTCTTATCTAGAAGGCGGTTACTATGACCAATGTCAAAGAAGTTACTGCCTGTGTTCTCTTTTAGGATTTTTATAGGTTCAGGTCTCACATTTAGGTCTTTAATCAGTTTTGAATTTTTTTGTGGTATAAGAAAGTGGTCCAGTTTCATCCCCTCACTTTCAATCTGCAGATGTCTTTAGGTATAAAATGAGTCTCCTGTAGGTAGTATGTAGATGAGTCTTTTTTTTTAATTCATTCTGATACCCTATGTCTTTTGATTGGAGCATTTAGTCCATCTACATTCAGAATGATTATTGAAAGATATGAATTTAGTGCAGTTGTGTTACCTGTAAAGTTTCTGGTGATGTTCTTTGTTCCTTTCTAGTCTTTATTGCTTTGAGTCCTTTTTTCCCCACTCAAAGGATCCCCTTAATATTTCTTGCAAGGCTGGTTAGTGGTCACGTTTTTGTTTGTCTGGGAAACTCTTTCTCTCTCCTTCTATTCTGAATGACCACCATGCTGGATAAAGAATTCTTGGCTGCATATTTTTCCCATCCCACACATTGAATATGTCCTGACATTCCTTTCTGGCTTTCTAAGTTTCTGTGGACAGATCTGCATTGAACTTGATCTGCCCTCCCTTGTAAATTAGGGACTTTTTTCCACCTTGCTGCTTTCAGGATTCTTTCCTTGTCTGTGTATTTTGTGAATTTGACTATGATATGCCTTGGCGATGGCCAGCCTTTGCTGAATTTAATGGGAGTTCTCTGTGCTTCTTGGATTTTGATATCTGGGTCCTTCCGCAGAGGGGAACTAGAGAAGTTCCCCTGAACTAGAGAAGTTTTCAGCTGTAATTAACTCAAATAAACCTTCTGCCCTTTTTTTTTCTCTTCATCTTCTGGGGGTTCCTATCATACAAATGTTATTCCATTTTAATAAGTTGCTGAGTTTCCTAAGTCTACCTTCATGATCCATTACCTTTGTTTCCCTCTTCTTTTCAGCTTCATTATTTTCCATAATTTTATTTTCTGTATCACTGATTCATTCCTCTGCTCTGTCCATCCTCATTGTTATGGCAGCCATTTGAGTTTACATCTTGTTAATAGCATTTTAAATTTCACCTTGACTAGATTTTAGTTCTTTCATCTCTGCAGTAAGGGAGTCTCTAGAGTCTTCTATGCCTTTTACAAGTTCAGCTAGTATTCTTATAATTGTTTTAAATTCTAGTTCAGACATTTTACTTATATCTGTATTGATTAAATCTCTGGCCCTCATTTCTTCTTCTTTTTTTTTTCTTTTGGGGTGAATTCCTCTGTTTTGTCATTTTGGAGGTTAAAAAAAAGAAAAAAGAAAAAGAAAAAATTTTTAATTAAATGAAGATAGATTCTACGTATGTTTTGGTATTCTTGTTAAGAGAAGCTTGACAGAAAAAGGTAGAAAGAAACATAAAAAAATTTAAAAATAATAAAAAATGAAATGAGATCAAAAAATAAAGTAATTGAAAAGTTGCTCTTTCTGTATCCAGAAACAAAAACAAAGGCAAAAATAAACAAAGCAAACAAACAAAACCCAAAGGAAGTTAGATCCTATTTCCCATAGAGCTGAAGCTTTACAGCACTCTGTGATCAGTAGACTTGGTGTGGGTGAGGGGGGGTTTGTGCTGCTCTTTCTGGGGGAGGGTTCTGCTGCTGTGATGCTCAGGTGGATTTGCCCTAGTGGAGATGCCTTTGCAGGTCACAGGGGGGCGGGGCTTGGGTTAGTGGATCTGTTCTCCATTTGGTGGCACTGTTTAGCTTGCTGAGGTGGATCAGGTTGGTGGGCATGGGGTAAATATGGTTTACCACTCTGGAGAGAGCTGGGAGATACATGCCCACCCTTCTTCAGGATGCCCTTACATACGTGCAGTTACCCCTTCTGTGTCCCCTGCTTTTGTCAGATCCCCACTTTCCCCCTGTTTGTGTCCCAGCTGTCTGCCTTCCAGGCAGCACTGCCCTTCTAGGTTTTAGGGGGCACAACTGTGTTTTAAAACCCCACACTTCAGAGACCCCTGCAGCTTGGACCTGTGCTGATCCTCTGGGCATGGGTCTTGCCATCCCATGACTGGTACTGGCTTGTCCCAGAAAATGGTTGTGTGACTGCACAGTGGCAGCCCCTTTGAATTTATGTATGGTAAGTTGCAACACACAGCCACCACCAGGGATTGCTGCCCTCAGGGGTCTTTGTTCCTATATTGGTAAAGCGAGGCAGCTCTATGGTGTCTGCTGGGTCTTTTGCTCACAGAGAGGCTGTATCACCTTTACAAAATGCATGCCAAGCTGGGGAACCACTTCTCCCTGTGAAACCCAAGAGACACCCAGACCAGGCTCTGCCTGCTCCCTGGGCTCTGCCCTGCCTCCTCAGGGCATGACCAGGGCTGACCCCCCAAACTTCAGACTCTGCTCTCAGCTGTTAAAAAACTGGTGGTATTGTAACCCTCTCTTTTTTCCTAGTCAGTGGTTTTGGAGAACAGTTTTTTTTGTGCAGTCCCTTTGTGTGTTTTCACTTTCCTCCCCCTTCCCCCACTCTTTCCTTCTCTTTTTCCTCCTCTCTTGCTACTCCTCCACAATCAGGGCTCCCTCTCCTGGGCAGTGCCTGAGCTCTTTTCTCCCACGAATCAACTTTCCGCAGTTCCTCCCTTCCATAGGTCATATTTTGTTGTTGTTGTTTGTAGATGAGCAGCTTTGTTCTCTAAGACTTCTGATCAATTTCTTGCATCTTCAGAATGATTTGATATTTATCTAGCTGTGTTTGAGGGAGGAAGCAAGCTTAGGGTTGCCCTACTCCTCCACCATCTTCCCTGAGCTCTAGCAAAGTGGTCCAGTTTCATTCATTTGCATGTTGCTGTCTGGATATTCCAACACCATTTGTTGAAGAGACATTCTTTTTCCCGTTGGGTATTCTTTCCTGCTTTATCAAAGATTAATTGAGCATGTAATAGTGGGTTTATTTTTGGGCTTTCTATTCTGTTCCATTGATCCATGTGTCTATTTTTGTGCCAGTACCATACTGTTTTGGTTACTACAGCTTGGTAATATAACTTGAAGTCTGTAATTGTGATGCTTCCAGCTTTGCTTTTCTTTTTCAAGATTGCTGATTGGTTATTCAGGGTCTTTTGTGGCTCCATACAAACTTTAGGACTGTTCGTTCTAGTTCTGTGAAAAGTATGTTGGTATTTTGATAGGGATTGCATTAAGTGTGTAGATTGCTTTGGGTAATATAAACATTTTAACATTATTTGTTCTTCTAATCCATGAGCATAGAATGTCCTTCCATTTCTTTGTGTTATCTTTAATTTCTTTCATCAGTGTTTTATAGTTTCCAGGTACAAGTCTTTCACCTCCTTGGTTAGGTTTATTCCTAGGTATCTTATTATTTTGGTTGCAATTGTAAATAGGATTGTTTCTTAATTTATCTTTCAGCTGCTTCATTGTTGGTGTATAAAAATGCAGCAGATTTCTGTAAATTGATTTTGTATCATGTGACAACTGAGTTTGTTTATAAGTTCTAGCAGGGTTTTTTGTTTTGTTTTGTTTTGTTTTGTTTTTGGTGAAGTCTTTGGGGTTTTCTATATAGAGTATTATATCATCTGCAAAGAGTGAAAGTTTTACTTCTTTACCACTTTGGATGCCTTTTTATTTCTTTTTGTTTTCTGACTGTTGTGGCTATGACTTCAAGTACTATATTAAATAAAAGTGCTATGAATGTGCATCCTTTTCTTATTCCTGATCTTTGAAGAAGAGATTTCAGTTTTTCATTATTGAATATGGAATTAGCTGTGGGTTTGTCATAGTTAGCCTTATTATGTTGAGATATGTTCCTTCTACACCCACTTTACTGAGAGTTTTTATCATAAATGGAAGTTTAATTTTGTCAAATGCTTTTTGCATCTATTGAGATGACCATATGATTTTCATCTTTCATTTTTTTATTTTTTTTTTATTTTTATTTTTATTTTTTTCTTTTTTCAATTTATTTTGGGACAGAGAGAGACAGAGCATGAACGGGGGAGGGGCAGAGAGAGAGGGAGACACAGAATCAGAAACAGGCTCCAGGCTCCGAGCCATCAGCCCAGAGCCTGACGCGGGGCTCGAACTCACGGACCGCGAGATCGTGACCTGGCTGAAGTCGGATGCTTAACCGACTGCGCCACCCAGGCGCCCCTCATCTTTCATTTTTTTAATGTGGTGTATCACGATTGACTTGTGGATATTGAACCATTTTTGCATCTTTAGAATAAATCCCACTTTATTACGGTGATAATCCTTTTAATGTATTATTGAATTTGATCTGCTAATATTTTGTTGATAACTTCTACATATATGCTCCTCAGGGACATTGGTCTGTAATTTTCTTTTTTTGTAATGTCTTTGTCTGGTTTTGGTATCAGGCTAATGCTGATGTTGTGGAATAAATTTGGACTTGTTCCTTTCCTCTTCAATTTATTGGAATAGTTTGAGAAGGATAGGTATTAACTTTTCTTTAAAAGTGTGATAGAATTCACCTTTGAAACTGTCTGATCCTAGACTTTGTTGGTAGTTTTAAAATTAGTGATTCAGTTTCATTACTAATAATCTGTTTTTTCAGATTTTCTATTTCTTCTTGATTCAGTCTTGAAGATTGTGTTTCTAGGAATTTATCCATTTCTTCCAGGTTGTCCAATTTGTTGGCACATAATTTTTCTTAGTACTCTCTCGTAATCTTTTGTATTTCTGTGGTGTCAGTTGTAATTTCTTTCATTTGTGATTCTGAGTCCTTTCTATTTTTTTAAAGATAAATCTGGCTAAAAGTTTTCCAATTTTGTTTATATTTTCAAAGAACCAGCTCTGAGTTTCATTGATTTTTCTATTGTTTTTGATGTCTCTATTTCATTTATTTCCACTCTGGTCTTTATTTCTTTTTCTATTAAATTTGGGTGTTGTTCTTCTTTTTCTAGTTCTTTAGGTGTGAGATGGTTTATTTGGGATTTTTCTTGTTTCTTGAAGTAGACCTGTATAGATTTCCTCCTTAGAACTCCTTTTGCTGTGTCCCAAAGATCTTGGGACATCGTTTTTCCATTTTCATTTGTCTCAGGGTATTTTCTTAAATTTTCTCTTTGATTCTTCATTGACCTTGGTTGTTTAATAGCATGTTGTTTAGCCTCCATGTGTTTATGTTTCCAGTTTTTTTCTTGGAATTAATTTCTGGTTTAATACTATTGTGGTCAGAAAATATCCTTGATATATGTTTTAATCTTCTTAAATTTATTGAGAGTTATTTTGTGGCCTAACATGTTATCTGCTCTAGATTATATTGCATGTACACTTGAGAAAAATGTGTATTCTGTTTGGGGATGTAATGTTTTTGTTTATGTATGTGTGTGTGTGTTGTAATATACATGTAATCTGTTGAGTCCATCTGGTCTAATATGTCCTTCAAAGATACTTTCCTTATTATTTTCTGTCTGGATAATCTATCCTTTGATGTACATGGAGTGGAGTCCCCTATTATTATTATCATACTATTTCTCCCATATGTTTCTTACTGTGAGATTTTATGTATTTAGGTGCTCCAATGTTGGGTGCACAGATATTTACAGTGTTCATGTTCTCCTGTTGGACTTATCCCTTTATTATTAGGTAATGCCCTTTGTTTCTTGTTATAGTCTTTGTTTTAAAGTCTATTTTGTCTGATATAACTAATGGTACCATAGTGTTCTTGTTTTGTGTTTTTTTTTTTATTTCTATTTTCATGGGATATCTTTTACCATCCATTCAGTTTCAGTATGTATGTGACATTAGGTCTGACATGAGTCTCTTGTAGGCAGTATATAGATGGATCTTTTTGTCCATTCAGTTACCCTATGTCTTTTTTTACAAAATTTTTGATGTTTATTATTTATTTTTGAAAGGGAGAGAGACAGAGTGTGAGTGGGGGAGGGGCAGAAAGAGAGAGGTAGACACAGAATCAGAAGAAGGCTCTAGGCTCTGAGCTGTCAGCACAGAGCCCGACGCAGGGCTTGAACTCACGAACTGCTAGATCATGACCTGAGATGAAGTCGGATACTTAATCCGACTGAGTCACCCAGTCTCCCCTACTTACCCTATGTCTTTTGACTGGACCTTTTTATTCCATTTACATTTAAAGTAAGTATTGGTAGATATTTACTTATTGCCATTTTGGTTTCTGGTTCTTTCTGTAATTCTCTGATCCTTTCTTCTCTTGCTCTCTTCCCTTGTGATCTGTTGACTTTCTCTAGTGTTATGCTTGGATTTCTTTCTTTTTGTTTTTTGTGCATCTACCTGAAGTTTTTGGTTTGGTTACTTTGAGGTTCATACATAACACCCCATGTGTATAGCAGTCTATTTTAAGTTGATGGTCACTTAACTTTGAACACATTCTAAATTATTTTTTGTCTCTGAAATTCTTCATCTCTCCTTCAATTCTGAATGATCGCCTTACTATGTAGAATATTCTTCATTGTAGGTGTTTTTCATTTCAGCACTTTATTTATATATACATAATATGCCATTCCCTTTTGGCCTGAAAAATTTCTGCTGAAAACTCAGTTGATGGTCCTATGGGTATTCCCATGTATGTTACATTTCTTTTCTCTTGTTGCTTTTAAGATTCTCTATGTTTACTTTTTGACATTTTAATTACTGTGTCTTAGTAACCCTCTTTGGGTTTATCTTGTTGGGCTCTCTGTGCTTTCTGGATCTGGATGTCTGTTTCCTTCCCCAGGTTAGAGAAGTTTTTAGCTATTATTTCTTTAAATAAACTTCCTGCCCCTTGCTCTCTTTCTCTTCTAGGACATCTATAATGTGAATGTTAGTACACCTGATGTTTTGCTAAAGGGCTCTTAGCCTATCATCATTTTTAAAAAAATTCTAGGGGAGCCTATGTAGCTCAGTTGGTTAAGCGTCCGACTTTGGCTCAGGTCATGATCTCACAGTTCATTGAGTTTAAACCTTGTGTCAGTTTCTATGCTGACAGCTCGGAGCCTGGAGCCTGCTTTGGATCCTGTGTCTCCCTTTCTGCCTCTCTCCCGCTCATGCTCTCTCTCCATCTCAAAAATAAATAATCATTTAAAAAATTTTTAAATTTCCTTTTGCTGTTCAGCTTGGATGATTTCTACTACCTAATCTTCCAGAACACTGATCCATTCTTCTCATTCTCTAATCTGTTTATTCCCTCTAGGGTATTTTTCATTTCCATTATTGTATTCTTCAGCTTGGTTTTTATATTTTCTATCTCTTTGTTGAAGTTCTGAGTTTTATTCTTCAAATTCACTGACCATCTTTATGACCACCACTATGAACTCTCAGATGGGTAGATTATTTCCATTGTTTCTTTTTCAAAGATTTTGTCTTATTTCATTTAGGATATACTCCTTTGTCTCATTTTGTCTGATTCTGTGTTTCTATGTATTAGTAGGTCAACTTCATCTCCTGAAGGTAGTGGTCTTATGTGTGGGCCTTTGGTTCCCAGAAGTACAATTTCTGGTTACCAGAACCAGGTGCTCCTGCGGTGTCCCCTGTGTGGGCTTTGTGTACCCTCCTGTTATGATTGGGAGGTGACTGCTGTGGGGGTGCTGGCTGAGGGGACTGGCAACGACTGTTATATGCATGTTGGTGGGCAGGTTGGTTGTCTCCCTTCCTCCTGAGGACAGGAGTTGCTTTGGAGGGCTGCTGATTCCAAAGAAGTCTGCCTATTAGGTGTAGTATGGCAGGAACTGCTTTGGAAGGACACCTGTCTGGGTTGGTTCATTGGGTGTGGTAAGTCCACAAGGGACACCAGGCTGAGTGGTACTAGCAATGTAGCTAGCTGGAGAGTGTCAGAACTGTTGCCCACCAGCATAGATCCAGCTGGACTGAAAAAGGTCAAGAAAAATGGTGCCCAACAGCACTTCTATTCCCAGAGTTCTTACAAATCCCTGCCCCTCTGGCATATACCTTAAAATTAGTCAATAGCTCTCCTACACTCATGGCCCAGGTGCTTTTCAAACTGCTGTCTCTGTTCTATGCCTCAGAGTGAATGAGATTGTGTATGGGACCTTTAAAAGCAGGATTTTGGTAACCTTATATAGCCCTGGGCTCTCCTGTAGTTAAACCCAACTGATTTTCAAAGCCCCTGGAGCTAAGCCCTGCCAATTTTCAAAATCAGGTCTTCCCAGTGCAGATCTCCAGAGCAGCGGATCCCCAATTTGGGGCTTGAACCCCTCACTCCTGAGGAAGGACCCCTGAACCTATGGTATTCATTTATGGGTTGCTGCCAGGCACTTCCCCAACTTTCTTGGCTTTTGGCCATCTTGTGTTTAGTGAGACTGTGTATGAACACCCCCCCCCCCCCCCCCCAAGAGAGGAATCTATTTCCTATAGCACTTTGGGATCCCTAGACATCAGCTCTTTTGCTTTTTAAGCCATATGTTATGGGAGCTTGTCTCTCTGGTACAGATCCCAGGGGCTGGAGTACCTGATAGGGGGCACAAATCCTTCACGTCTAGAAGTATCTGTGGTGAGATCCTTCCCTATTGTGTTGCTGCATTGGGAATGGGTTTTTTTTGTAAAATGGTGTCTTGACCTCTCTCACACTTTAGTCAACATTCTATTTTATAAAAAGCTTATGGATGTTTCTCCCTTTAAACCCAAATTACTTCTTCAATTGGCAAATTTAGTATACTTAATTTTATTGTGTTTATGAAGACATTTACCTTTTCTGATTTTTCTTGTGTACTTATAGTTGTTCTAATTTTTCTATTTTGATTGTTCTATCTTACTTGGATGTTACCACCTAATTATTTTTAAATTTATTTGAATAACATTCTGTTCCTATATGCTACCTGCCCAACAGGAAGAGGGTTAAAACAACAACAGTGGAATGGGCTGAGAAAAACTAGTTTAGTTTCGGTTCTGCTAATAATCAGCTGTGTGACCTGGCACAGTACAGTTGACTTTTCTGAGCTTTGTAATTCCCTGTAAAATCCTAGGTTTGATTCGGCAGTCCATGAGCGCCCAAACTTGACTGGTCACTGGCTACTGGTGTGTGAGAGATACCAGGGCACCTCTAATTTGAAGATTACTCTTAGATGAAATCTTTAATTTTTTACCCAGTGTCATTAAGACTCTCATCTGTGAATAACTAACTGTACTTTCTAATGATGGGAAGAAGGTGGGGAAAAACTAACAATTACTTCTTACATGACAGATAAGACACTTTCTGTACAATTGTTTATTGAACGCCTTCTCTGTGCCAACTACTCAGGATAAAGGTTAAGACTTTGCCAAGTCTTTGTTCTCAGAGTTTATTCTACTATAGGTAATTTCAGCTACAACTTTAATCAGTGAAAACGTGGGAGTACAATATATAAAATGAAATAATAAAAACATACACATAGGAAACAACTTAGAGAATTTATTTGGAAAGTAGGAAATAAAAAGTATGATTTTAACATTTATTTAGAATATGAAGAAAACTAGAAAAAGTTAAACTACAGAAAAGAAGGCAGAAAGTACTGAAGTTGGCCTAATTGCCAGCCAATATAAACAAGCAAAACCTAAGCTTCCTTCATGCAAATAAGGATTAAGGAGAAGAGTACAAGAATGTTTATAGAACAGGCCACAACAAATATTTTAAAATTTACATAAGAAAATGTACATAAATGAAAAAATAAATTAGATGATTTACAAGCAATGTTTTATAGGTTACAATAGGCTATAACTTAGTTTATTATGAATAAAATTTGTAGCACATCATACATTTTTACATCACAGATTCATTGTTAGAAGAATTCCAACATGACAAAGCTCAGACCTGACAAGAACGATGTGACAGAATAAGGCAACTTAAACTGAAATGGCTTGTGTAAGTAAAATTCAAACATACAAACATCTAGATAGGATTTGGTCAATCACTGGGCAGAAGTAAGACAAGTGCCATTCAACTTATTTAAAAAGCTGAACTCTCAATGTAGTTCAAATAAAAAGCTCAAATAAAGACATGATAAAACTGTCTTAATATGACTTATATCCTAATTCAATTAATTATATTTGGGATCAAGAGACTAAGATATTGATGTTAGATGTATAAAGTTACCCTTTGCTTCTAAATGTTGTAAACTAAAAAGGGCCCCTCAGGAAAAAAGTGGTAAATTTCAAAATGGCTTGGTTATCTGTAATCACTACTGACTGTGACAGGTATGATGTCCATGATTCAGAGATACAATGTAAAGCCAAAATTATCTCAAACTATTTGCATTACTTATATATGCTTTACAAATTATGTAAAAGTTGAAATGTTCTTTGAAAGCTATTGAAACTGTAAGTACTGCAACGAATGAAAGATGTTAAGAAATAGCAAAAAAAAAAAAAAAAAAAACAAAAAACAAAAAAACCCCCAAAAACAAAACCAGCAATATCTCAGAATTGAAATTTAGTTGCATATTTTATATAATTCAAAACCTTGAATTTTAACTTCTTTCACTCCTTTGAAAAATACATTCCATCTTAGTTCTTTTAAACACAGAATTAGTGGCTGCTGCAGCAAAATGACTAACAATACAAAAGAAAAATAATCTCTTCACTATACAAAAAGCCAGAACGTAAAGATTTCTAGATTTTTTTTAAGGGGGGAAAAATTCCCCTCAAACACATCATTCAGCACGAACTCATGTACTTGAAGTCCCAGATCAACTCACTGCTACATTATTTTGTCACACACATGTACAATTTGATTATCCTCAGATAATTCTAAGGATAAAAGTGTTTTAGGCCTTCATCATATTGGATGTAGATGACTAGAATACATGACATTTCAACTCACCTGGAGGTAATTAAAACTGTTTTATACATTTTGCTACAAACTGTGTTTGACAAAAGCAGTAAGTAATTCTTGGAGGGGTTAATCTCACATCTGTTCCCACTCACAATGACCAGAAAGAAAGAACTTGAAGACAATGGCCACTAAAGAATCTCAAATATATCTAATATTCATACATTCATGAATTTAGTGGGATGTTTCTTTTTGTACAACGGAAAAGTTCTAATAATGTCCACATAATTTTAGAGTTAACTCAATAAAAATTTCTGATACTTCCACAGATTAAAGCACACACATACACAGTTTTAATATACAGATATAAAACCTCTTATATTACTTTAAGATAGATCTACTTGGCCATTACAGGCAATAACATAACATTATGAGAGAAACCTAATATCATTCTATTGGTTTGGTGAGAATCCAGAATCTAGTACCTATCAACATATACAAATCAAATTAACTCCAAAACATTGACACCAAATATCTAAACATAGTGAGTTTAGTCTCCAAATGCTGCCATGAATGGAGCAACCAACTGTCTTTCAGGATCTTGATGATAACAGTGTCCTTTCCCATTGTAACAAATCAATTTCCTCATTTTACAATGAAAGAAAATAATATTCAAAGAATTTAGAAGAGTGGCTGGCACTATTTCCAATGTAACACCAAATCGTGATCCCCACATCCACTGAATACACAAGAGATAACACAAGCAATAGAGACTGCTTTTAGAAGACATCTGAACTTTTTAGAAGTGGAAATTACTCAGAACTTAGATATGGTCAAAAAGCTGGGGTAATTTACTTTTCAAGCCACCATTATTTTTATCAGGCTATTAAAAATACCTTAAAGGAAGAAAAAAATTACTTCTTTTGGTCTTTGCTGATTATTACTAGGCTCAGTAGAAAATATAAGACAACTACTGTCTCAGATATTGAAAATAGGCAGTAATACAGATAAAGCACATTATTTTCTGAGGTTATCTGACAATATAAACAAAGTTGGCTGAATTCCTTCAGTATTAGAATAAAACACACTAAAATAAACTTACTAGGAAAACAGGACATCAATGATATTTCTTGGCAAATCATCTTAAATAAGGTCAAAGAGTATTACAAAAAGGCAATATATTTCTAATATTTTGTTTATACATACCACAAACCAGTAAGTTAAATGCAAAATAATGCACACTCATTTTTTCTGGTGATTATCCTTTAACAGTTTTTACATGGCTTTAAATAAGAAAGGATTTCTAAACTACATTCTCAAATGCAATAGACTAAAAAGCATAAAGTGCTCAACAGAAAGAAAAAAGATACACCAAACAAAATATAAAATTTTTGCATATAACAAGCAAAGTGGTTATAAAGGATATCTGGGAACTATTACCTTGCTAATAAGCTTTCCACCCAAGAATGCAACCTTAGAAATCAAGGCAAGACTGCTCTCAAAGGTAAGAGTCCCATAGGACATGGAGGAAAACCTTTCCCTTCAGCTGCATCATTTTTCTTATAGAAACGGACTTTCAGGAACTGGTACTTAGAATACAGTAATCACATTTGCATGTAAAAGTAAAAACTCAGGAATTTTACAGAGTCTAATATTTGGCAAAGGAATCTGAACCTTTTGAAAGACTATCAATTGTCGTGTATATGTTATTGGCAATGGCCATTTATTTAAACTAAGAGCCCACCTATTTAAATTAGAGCAGCCGAACAAGGAATAAATACCCCTGCTGACAGTCAAGCAAGTCTAATACTAGTTCTATGGAGAAACTGGTTATAGAACTGAAGGCCATTAGTTCTAAGAGTCTCTAGTTAAAAGGCAATCTTTTTTGGGGGGAGAAGGGGGTTGGTGGTGGAAAGTTCTAGACCTTGTGTTCTTTACCAAGCCCCCAAACAAACTGATAGTGCTCTTTGCATCTGAAAATATTATCAGTTTTTAAGAATGAAAATTAAATCCAAAAGTTATAAAGAAAATTCTCTCATGTATATACAACTCAATGAAAAATTAAAAGGGTCTCTTTTTTGTCCTTTAAAATTGTCTTCTCTAAATTCAAGTAGATGAGGTTGGGGGTGGGAAGGGGATTTAAGTCACTGGAATCCTCAAATTTGCTTCAGTGAAGGAAATAGACATTTTGGAGACTGTTGAGACCAGTCAGGATGGGTCTTGAGCAACTTTATCCAGTGTATCACTGGAAAAATGATACACAGTATGATGAAATGGCAGGATCCAATGTAAGCTATTTTTTGGAACAGTCAGAAATACAGCTTGTCTTTGTAAAATAAACTAGCCCAAACAAGGTACTTCTTAATCTGTATTTTTTTAAAAAGTTCCATATTTTTCCCATAAAAACTAACATTTCCCATATCCCCTTCTCAAGTATTCTTTTAAAAGCCCTTATCCATAAAATTTTCATGGATACTTGATAGTGGTCATTTTTAAGAGCTGGTTCTGGAACTGAACTGTCTAGTAGAGTAGCTACTACTCAAATGTGGCTACTGAGAACCTGGAATGTGGTTAGCCTAAACTGACATGTGCTATTAAGTGTAAATACACACTGGTTTTGAAGGCAAAGTAAAAAAAAAAAAAAGAAAAGAAAAGAAAAGGTACAGTATCTCCTAAATAACATTTTATATTGATTATACGTTGAAATAGTAACATACCAGATATACTGGGTCAAGAAGAAATATATAATCAAAATGATTTTCACCGGTTTCTTTTTACTTTTTAAATATGCCTGCTAGAAAATATAAAATTACATACTGCTCACACTTTATGTTCTTAAACAGTATAGCCTAATAGAAATAGAGCTCTGAGGCATTATGCTGTTTGGGCTTAGAACCAAACCTATTTACCACTGTATGCTTACAAAGAATTTCATGAGATTATGTTTAAAAAAACATAATCTTGGCAGTCTTGATCACAACTCTGTGTTCATTCTTATTACTCAAGTAATTCTTGACTGTACATGAGAATGGCCAAGAGCAACAGTGCTGAAATGGTTGTTCACTTTATATGCATTTTAATAGGAAATTTCAGTTTCAAAGGACACAAAGTATGAACCACATTCTCAGATTAACCAGAACATTGATCAAATTAACTTACATGGACCCTGACCATTCCATTTTCTTTTCTTTCTTTTTTAAGTTTTTATTTATTTCGAGAGAGAGAGAGAGAGAATGTGAGTGGTGGAGAGGCAGAGAGAAAATCCCAAGCAGGCTCTATGCTGGCAGTGCATAGCCTGACACAGGGTTCAAAATCACAAACTGTGAGAACATGACCTGAGCTGAAACCAAGAGTCAGACACTCAATCGACTAAGCCAGCAAGGCGCCCCTCCATTTCTTTCTTAAACACAGTCCTAAATCTACAGCTGGTAAGGTAGTTTGCCACAAGATACAACGTGAAATTATCATTTAAAAATAAAAACTTTTTGTACAAATGTCCAAATCACAAAATTTTAAAATAAACTGAACATGTAGCTTTTTGTAGTGAAAGATCTAACCACAACAACGGAAACAGTAAAGTCACAGATGTTTAGTCACTGTCGGGTTTCGGAGTGGCTTACTGACCGAACATGAATGCCAAGTTCCAAATATTCTAAATTCCAAAACATTACCTTGCATACTTTTTCCTCTAAGTATTCACTCCTATTGTTCATATGTTCATCTCTTTAGATAAATAAAACTGAATTTTAAATATTTGAGCACAAAATTTGAAAACTATAAGGAGAAATGTCCAGCACCTCTACTGCAAATTGTTCTTTATGGAGCAAAATTATGTTCTATAAAAACATACTAATACTTCTTTCTTCCTGTAATATACACAATTTTTAAACTCTTCCAAGTACATCCAGATTTACTGGTAATTTAAGGAGGTGAATATTTTCTCCAAGTCTACTTTGTAAACCATTAAGTAATGGTCTTGAATATTTGCTGAACTACAGGACCTCCAAAATGTTGCTGCCAAAGTAAAAATCTGAAAAGATTTGTAACATTATAAAAAATGACTTCAACATAGAGAACAAATTCCAAGGCAAAAGGACTTACAAATTTTGAAACTATAATGCCTCTATTACCAAAATGGTAAAACACTGATCTTTTTAGAATTCTGTAATACTGCCTCAGACTCCTACAGCTTCAAAACCATTCATATTTCAGATTTCCATCACATCTGTTTAGAATAAATATGATTTGGTTGCTGTTCATAATAGATTAAAGTCTGTAGTTTTGATGGTCAGACCTAATTAAACAGAAATGACTCAGTTTGGGCCCAAGATAAATGTGGTACAGAAAGATCACAGACTTATCAATGCACACAAAACATATTCTACTAGAAGAGTCCTGGGACTTCATTAAATGGACTTTCAAATAAGTAATTGAGCCTCCAATTAAAAAATATGAAACATTTTTAAATAATTTTCTAGGATTCATTTTAAAATTCAGGCTAATATTTAACAATAGTATTTTAATTAAATTATACCATTTGAAAAAGCTTGTATGTCTGGGAAAAGATCACATAAACGTGCTTTTTTGGCCGGGGGAAATGCTGACAAAACTACAATAATGAAAAATTAATATTGCCTTAACATTTCTAAAATCACATAAAAATGATCATCTTTGATAGCCATTTCAATAAGTTTGATACAGAGTATGTTACTGTCCACTTACTAGTAACCAAAACACATAGAACACACTTATTCAGATTCAATTATTTTCAGGAGCTAAACATTTCTGAGACTTTAAGATTTGTGTTTGAGCATACAGTACTGCAATGTTGGCTACATAAAATAAATAGAAAATCTTCTCAGAGGAAGCTCAAGAATCAGAGGCTGTATTGCATTTAAGGATTTAACACTGGTTATATACAGAAGGGAAAGCATTTCAATTAGAAATACTTCACATGTTACCAAGCTCTCTTTTAATATGGCAACTTTCAGCAGCTTACCATTCTGACATTTAAAAATCAACAGCAGTAGTGCTACTCTGTTATCCTTTGGTTCCCAGTAATGATGCCTCTGGTTTTCAGTTCCTCTTGGATGACATTTATTAGCAGAGAGAAACCGGATGCTTTTTAGCTGAAATTTGGCAGCCCAAGAAGTGCACCAACTGCTCCAAAGTATCCCTGTATAATTTAAAAACAATTATTAATGCAGTCTAGCTTTTAAATTAGCATACAATATTCATTATTAGGAACAGATATTTATTATAATCTATTTAAGAACATCTATTTGGAAATCTACCAATCTGTGTTATCAGTTAATATCTGAAAATATGAAATACGTGCTTTTGAGAGAGCGAGAGCGAGCGCGCACGGGGAAAGAACAGAGACAGAGAATTTTAAGCAGGCTCCATGCCCCCAACTGGGGCTTGATCTCATGACGGTGAGATCATGATCTGAGCCATAATCAAGAGGCAGATGCTTAACCAACTGAGCCACCCAGGTACCCCTGAAATACCTATTTTTAAAGTATTGCTCTTAGACATTAAAAAGCTTCTAAGGTTATTGCTGCAACTCTGTACCCCTCTTGCCCCTTTTCCTCAAACACAATTCCTTTTGTTCATGTGTCATCCTCACAGCATACAGCATGCCATGCGGAGCCTGCACAGCAGGACACCATTCTCAACTACAGGGTGAGAGTAGGGACAATGAAACAGACACTTATAAGGGAAAACTCTGAATATGTGTTATTAAAATTATTAATATGTCCACTTGACCAGAAACAAAATAATTCAAGGTTAATTTACTTAACCCAAAATATTACATCAACTGATATTTTCAGATCAGAATAAATGGATGTAGTGAAAGAATAGGAAAAAACATCTTGAATAAACTCCAAAATTTTAACAGTGGTCACCTCTGGAGGTGGAAGTGAGGTTGTGATGGGAGGATTAAGAATTTTAAAAATTTTCACTGCTAAATTATATATTTTTGTGTTGTTCACATTTAATATTATTTCAAGGGAGAAAAAAAAACAAAAAACAATTTAACAAAACAAATCCACTAAGTACACAAGCAATCCCAATATTTAAGGAGTTAATAAGATCTAATACTGCTCTCTCTTGGTCAGAAGAAGTGGGAAACTCCCTCTTAATGGGGCGCCTGCATTAATGGGCCATGTAACCTTTATGGGGGTTATAGTAACCCCTATCTCCCCAATTCAAACTGAAGTGTGGGACTCAATATAGTATTTAGTAAATCACAGTTTTATACTTCTAAGTACACAGCAAGAAGCAATATAAAACTTGCATATAAAAAAGCATACTATTAAAATTCACAAAACATCATTTTCCTATCATACCTCATGTTCTAGAAACAATGCTTTCAGTTGACCTTTTGACCAATAATCCAGTGCATATGCCAAAAGTTTCATTGAGAGAGTATTGACACGTAAAAAGTTTCCGACAAAGACAACTCTGTTTATTTTCTAAAAGAAAAGAACAAATAAAACGACCTGAAATAAGAGCTATCAAGTACATTTTATAATACAGTAGGGTTTAGAAAATCTCCACTTAAAAATATAATTAGCCACTACCTTTTTTTAGTGTCTATTACATTCCTGGTACATATACCTCCATAATCCTGAATATATAAAATTTAGTTCAGGATATATCACTACACATTTGTCACAATCCATAGAATATATACCAAGAGTAAGCCAAAATGTAAACTATGGGCTTTGGGTGATAGTGGAGTTCAAGAGTGTATGTGGGAACTCTGTATTTTCCACTCAATTTTGTTGTGAACTTAAAACTTGTCTAAAAAATACAATCTATTTTAAAAAAGAAAAGTTCTCGAAAGACCTAGTAAATGATTTTAGATGAGACTTGTTTTTGAAAATGGCCAATAAATAACCTATTAAGAAAGTAATTTGGAGAAATATTATTGAGATTAAAGGAGAGAAACCAAGGAAGAGTATTTTAAATGTGTTTAGAATTAAAACACTGTAAACTTGAGGCTTCCAGCATCTCCGGCCCTGCCTAACCCATCAAATCAATCTCTGCTAAGATGCAACTAATTTAGTTCCCTAGATACCTTGAAGGAAATCTTAGATGGAGGAACTAGTGTTTCAATCTCCAAAATGCTTTTCTATTCTCACAATATATTGACTTCTGAGTATACATTTTTGCACACTGAGTTTGGATAGTGTAAGCTATGGCCTTAATTACTATTAAGTGGCCAGTGAAAATCTAGATAGATCTACAGGGCTAAGAAAAAAGGTCCCAGAATATTGTCTGCCCCCAAAAGTGAAATATTCCCCAAACCTGGGTTAAAACACCTGTTAGTGGCTCTTTCCACCAACTTACTAAACTGTTATTGAGACACTTAGAACTCTGGATTTTAACACAGAATAATATGCATGATTATCTTACCTCCTCTAAATATTTATCCAAGGGTCACATTTTCAATAAAGCCTTCCTTTAACAAGCAAACTACGCAGCAATCTGTCTTCTGCCATTCTCTTTATCTTGTTTGGTTTTCTTTTTGTAAAAAGTAGCATTTATTACCTAACATATACTAAAAAATTTACTCTATCACTAGAATAGATGGAAGCTCCACAAAGTCAGGGGTCTTTGTTTTTTTCACTAATATATCCCTAGTGCCTAGAAAAATACCTGGTACAAGGTACTCCACAATGAATAAATGAATGAACAAATGAAGGATTCCCTCAGAAAGCAAAATTTCCAATTCATTTAAAGTATTTGATATTTACAAAAATTAAATGGGCAAATACATCTATTACATGAAGGCAGAACTGTGTATTTACTCTCCTTCATATAAAAATAACCCAATAGTGACGCAAATCTACGAGGTAAATCTATGCTTTTCATAAGTATGTATCATTCAAATTGCATGTGAAGAACAAGTCTCAATGCCTTCATAGCCCTGTACAATGCTGCTTGATCCATATGCAACAAGGCAGCACTGTAAAGAAGCCAAAGGCAATAAGAAAACTTCCAAGCACTTTGCTAATCAAATGCAACATTAACAGCAAAAAAAAAAAAACCCAACCAAAAAAACCCAAAAAACAAAACCAAACCCTCTTTCAGTAGTTACCTCAAAAATGTCCTATGTTTGAAAAAAGAATTTTCTATCTTCAAGAGATTTAGGTGGTATATTTGTGGAAAAGCTTCTAGACAAATTTGAAATATAAATATCTATTTGTCCTCCTTCCAATTTGAATTATCTGCTATTTTCTTTACAAATAACAATAAGTGGGTACACATGATATTTAACTAATGAGCCTTGGGATTTAACAGAGATGAGTAACCTCAATCCTAGAGACCTCCTTAAGGAACATAAAGAAGCCCTGCTATACATAAATAAAATTTCAATCCACATTTTCCATACAGTTAATTTTTTTACCTCATTAACAGCACACATTCGTGCCACAGACCCAATGTTATTGGTGATAGTAACTAAAGTTGCTCTTGCTAGATCTTCTTTACTAACAGATTCTCGCTTCTCCTTATAAATCATATTCCCAAAACTGCAAAGAAATGAAAGACAAAATCAGTTCTGCTGATAATCAACATTTTTGGGAATTTATCTTACAGATAAATGTGGTATGTACAAAATAATGCATGTTAACAAGGTTACTGACTGACCCATGAACTATACACAGCAAAATACTAGAAACCACCAAAACATCCAACAAACTTTGATAAACCCACACAATAAAATACCAAGAAGCTGTTAATAAGGGGGGGAGAGGGAGAGGAAAAGGGAAGGGGGAGAAAAGGTGAGAAAGAGAGAGAAATGAAGGTAGGGTGGGAGGCCAGCAGATAGACTAGGATATCTTGCCTACTGAAGAGTATATACAGTATGCTGTATAGTAGTATACAAATATTACCTTTTGAAAGTTACCTTCTAAATTAGGGGAGGATAAGGATATGTATTTACATTTGCATCAAGAAAAACTGAAAGGATGCACAAGAATAAAAATGGTTTCCTATAGGGTATATACCTGGGAGACTTCTTAATGTGTATCTAATTTTTAAACTACATGAATGTTCAAAACTTGGAACCTAAACTGGGTTAAGAGTAAGTAAGCCTCCTTACAACTTCCTAATATATATTGCTTTCTAAAAACTAAATAAGCAACTTTCATTACAACATAAATATTAAAGTTACCTAGATGCTACCGCCCAACCTGGCAGACGAAATCTTTCATAATCTCCTCCATAAATATCACGGACCAGCTTGTCGGCTTGGGTGCTGTCACCTTTGGATGCCATTTCAAGAGCCTCTTCAAAACTTTCACAGCCAGTCAACAGACAGCATAAACCCAGAAAGGTACCTCCACCAAGGCTAAAGAAAATAAAACTGGGTAAGTTACATTTATACACTGTATTCTTCTTCCAGAGTAAAAATAAGAGTATTCATATATTCAACAAACACGAAGAAAGAACATATTGCTAATGCCAAGTGCTGAAATATCAACATAATGAAGGTAAGAAAAATGCCTAGCAAAACTAAATTTGTCAGATGAAATAAACCACAGGGAAAGATAATCACTTGGTGGAAGCATCATGAGGATGGAAGAGATATTTTATATCTTCTATCATCTTTACCAATTCCTTACACTTTGTAATTGCCAAAAAATAAATGCTTTTATGTGTGTGAAAAAGCAGTTTAAATGTTAAAAATTGCTATATGAATTAAAAGGAGAAAATTTGTAACTCTAAATGGTTTCCAGGAAATGATTTAGTGAAAGATCTATTTACTTGGTCTGACAAGGCTGAAATCAATTCACTGTGATACATAAGCATTTAACGTGACCCAGAAATGAATATGGTGAGAAAATTTTTGTCAGTCTGGTCAATATGTTAATGCCAGAAATTTACTTGGTTCTGTTATTCTTTTGGATATGCTGATAAAATGAAATGTCTCTCTAACCCCTAAAATCAAAACCTTTGTTCCTCAGTTTCACCTCAATTTCTAACAGACTCTATTCCTGGTCACCGCTGGAATTTAGTTAACCAGACTTAATTTCTTTTAGAATTGACTGCAGTAGGTAATACTTCCCTGTAATTCTCTGGCATAGAGCATCACAATAGAGGTAGATTTTTAGCTACCATAGAGATAAAATACTAATTTAAGGATCACTTAGGGGCACCTGGCTGGCTCAGTCAGTAGAACATGTGACCCTCAGAGTTGTGAGTCTGAGCTCCATGAGGGGGGCAGTTTAGTTAAAATGAACAAAAATATTAAGTATCACTTTAATAAGAGCACTACTTTAAAATGGAAATGAGTATTTTTCATAAACCCCAAAATCTTTCTTCCTCAAGTATATATCAGAATCATAAGGACAATTTAAAAATTTCATTTCACAATACTTCAGGCATTATAGAAAACACTATGGGATATTTGGAACATTAATGTTATTCCATAAAGAGCTTATGTTCAATTCATCCTATAAGAATTATCATAATGTTGTCTAACACAACACTTAAATATGAATCTAATCCAATCAGCATGCAAGCTAACCAGTGTCAAGCATTAGGCTTAAATGTATCTATAAAATAGTGAAAGGAGAGAAGAATGCTTTGGAAAATAAAAAAGTCACTGGAATCATTCCAGATAAAAATTCCCTCTTACAATTGTGGAAAGTTTAGTGCCAACTGTTGCTAAGCAAATATAAATAATGATTTCAGTTTGAGTCTTTACACACATACCTTATGAAACAAAATTATCTGTAACACTTTAACTTCTACTTACACATCTACCTTTTTTTTCTATTGCATAAATACATGTTAAAGGCTGGCATTAATATGAGTTCACAACTTCTGTGTATAAAACAACATGAATGCTGCAATAAGAACAAAAAGGTTACTACCTTGTCCCGGTTACTCGTTTATAGTTGTCTTTGGAATGGACTGCTAAAATACTGACTCCTGAACCAATGTTCACTATCAGCAGTGGATAGGGATCATCCAAGTTAAAAGGCATCTTTTGGCATCGCTCAGGTTCTGAGGCATTAGCAAAATAATAGCACTCTGCTTGTCCATTGAAACTGACAGAATCTATATACAGCAAGCCCTTTACAAGGCAGTCAAGTTCATCCAGTTTGTGCAGGTGGAGGTTTCCAATCTGTAAAAAACAAAAACAAAAACAAAAACCACACAAAAACACCAAAAAAGTTGTACAAAGTGAACAAGGGACAGTATTAAAAATATTTGACTCAAATGCACTGTATAATTTTCACATACTTTATAAAACTTCAAAATCATCTATACATTTCCACTTGTTTTGTGTCAATATCTCTTAGTCCTATGATTCTTGGTGATGGTGGTATTACCTCTGGAGGTATTTGTGGGGATTATTTCAGTTTTCACAAAGAGAGGAGAAAAGAACCAAACTAACATTTAATGGGCAGGGACTGTGATGTCAGATGAGTGGGGCACAACTCCAGTGAGTGGGGCAGTTGTGCAAAACAAAGAAATATCCCATTCCTGCTCTATCTTTCACTGTTCTGACAGACATTTTTGTAGGTAGCAGTAGGAAAATTTTTTTATAATTATCCATGTCTGTGTAAACATAAAGTATTCTTTATATGGTTTTAATATATATACACTAAATTTGCTAGGAATGCAACCATTATATAAACTGAGGGAATACTGGACTTCCATATCAATCTGTTACCATTTGTGGCTTTAGAATTTACGGTGAATTTATATCTAAGTGCCAGCATCTAACTATTTCATTATGCCCCTTTTATGTGATCCTACTAGAGAAATCTACCAATATATAAATACCTTCATTTCCTGTCTCTATATTATACTTTGAATACTAGTTTGAAATTATTAAACTCATTTCGGGTTAGTAAAGAATGTTATAAAGTATTTGTAATAAAATCTCAGCTCAGAGATCACTTCCTCTGGGAAGCTTTCGTTCTCCAGAACTTGTTAGGTACCACACTACTCTGGTGTTCCCGTGGCACTGTTTTTCACAGCAATAGCATTAATTATCAGACACGGTACTTTTACTTTTAAATCATTTGTGTGGTCTAGACTACTACATTCTTTCGGGGCTAAGACTGTGTCTTATTTCCAGCTGAGCTGTGTCTAGCATAATACCTGACATATACTACATGCTCAATTATTAGCTTAATAAATGATGGAGCATCAACAGGAAAGTTATTACAGAACTTCATCACTAGAAAATATTGATAGTGGCCAGGTGAAATGAAAGCTGACATCAAGGACACTGCTTTTGGTAAGAATACTAAACATCAAATATCTCATGTCCAAGCAAACTGGTCTCAAATTTATGAAATTTATGTTCAGATTATTCAATATTTTGAAAACAAATCAGTATTATCCATCAAAATAAAAGAATTAAAAAAAATTTAGATTTTTAAACTATCCCAAAGTTTAAGGGGCTTATGTTATATGAGCCATGTAAGTGATCACTTATGTTCTATTAAGATTTTCCCTATATAAATTTAAGAAATTAAACGGTCCACTTGCATATTTTCACAGAAAACAAATTTCAGTAGCCCCAAATGCCAACTTTCTAATTTTTACTCTAATGGAAAGAACTAGAAGCTTGGCAAACCCCCACTAGCACATAAATCAATGCTTACATTTGCCATTTCCAAATGGCACTCTTTGAGACAAGACCATGGTAATGTTGACAGATAAAATCAGGAAAAGGAGGTAATAGGGACTTTCATTCAGATGTCTACTAGTCAAAAGACACTGGCTTCAGCTGTTTTTCTTTGGGGGAGGGGGATGGCCCTAGGAGAGAGGGCTATATGAGTAATAACAAAGAGCAATGCAAACACAGGACAATAATAGTGAAAATAATTCAAACCCCACTTATATCTGGCTTTGTACACTACCTAATTCACTGAAATTTCTTATTGTAGCTTTGTAACAGTCCCTAAACCTAGCAGGTTTTACCAAACATTATGTACAATAAGGCCAAATCTGGGTGATTTTTTACTCAGTCTATAAAGGTGTTTAAGTGCCCCAAAAGAAGGGTGCCTAAGTTGCTCAGTTGGTTAAATGTCTTACTCTTGATTTTGGCTCAGGTCATGGTCTCAAGGTTATGAGATGGAGCCCCATGTTGGGCTCTACATTGAGAGTGGAGCCTGCTTGAGACTGTCTCCCTCTGCCCCCTCCCACCCCCCCCCCCCCCACGGCCAAAAACATGTCCCAGATGAAAAGCTTGTCATGAATATAAACTTCCTCTGTATCCAAGCAGGGGCAACTAATCTAAGAAACATGTAAGATGGAAGGAAACCTAGACTCATGTTTGTTTTTTTTTTTAATTTTTTATTTATTTTTGGGACAGAGAGAGACAGAGCATGAACGGGGGAGGGGCAGAGAGAGAGGGAGACACAGAATCAGAAACAGGCTCCAGGCTCCGAGCCATCAGCCCAGAGCCTGACGCGGGGCTCGAACTCACGGACCGCGAGATCGTGACCTGGCTGAAGTCGGAAGCTTAACCGACTGCGCCACCCAGGCGCCCCTAGACTCATGTTTTAAAAATTAAAGAGAATGGGTATCAATGTTTGGCTTTGAGTAACAGATACCTACTGTGCGGAAATCTTCTTCAAACTTGTAAGCACCACCTCCTGTAGCACATAGCACCGTGTGTAATGTTGAGAAGTTTTTATCTCTTCCCATTTGGATAAAAGTAGGCAGGTCATGGGTTGGAAATCTGATAAAGTGCAAGTTCCCTCTTCGGCCAAAAAGTGTTAAATCCTTCAGTTCAAGGTGTACATCCCGAATACCAGTGGATCCATATGCTACATTAGAAGTCAAATATTTCCGGATACTTTTTAAGCTCTCAACCTCTTCTTGTTCTTCCTCTGCTGTGATATCAATAGGTTCAAAATAGGAGAGCTTTACTAGAGTCCCCCCAATGTCCATGCCAAACCATGGGAAAGCTGTGGATAAAAAAAAGTAATAACTTTATCTACACTGGTTTTAGAAACACAAATTAGAAACACAAACTAGTTAATTAGCCACAAATTTCGCTTACTCTGAATCATGCAGTCAGTAATATTTTGGGGGTAAGATGCATCTTCTATGTGCAACTCAACTTTTTCCATTTGAAGCATTACTTTGTGTATTTTCTAAAACTCTGTAACATAGGATGCTTAGAGCTGGTCCAGGGCCTTTTAATTCCTGGTCAGGTAGGCATTCCTTTTCATTTATTAAATACTTATCATATGCCGCAGGGGATCAGGAAAAATTTGGAACAATTCTGTTTTAATAAATAGGTCACCACCTAGGACTTGATAATGTTTCTAGTAACACTGTAACATAGTAAAATTGGCCTATAATTACTTCAAGTAACCCAAGGTAAAAGTACCTCCTTAAAAAGAAATCTTATTCTTTCTCATTAAGCATTAGGTTTCTTTGGTACATCTGGTTAATAAAATTAGCTGTTAATAATATTGAAGGTAAGTCTACCTGGGGCATATGTGGGCAGCCAGTTCTATCATTTGGGTAGATAAGTTGGGACTTGGTGCTCTTTCACTAACTGGACTATATGACTTTAGAAGAGCCATTAACTTCTCTGAATCCAAGTTTCTTTAAGGTCTGTTTCTATTCTCTGGGATCTTAAACAAGATGATACTCAAAATAATTTAATACTTAAATACATACATTACAAAATGCCTCAGAATAAAATATATAACAGGTTTTTATGTAGAAGTTGTCAAAGACGACTAGTTCCCTCTAAAATTCTGTTTCTTAAATATTAGTGTTTTTGTTATGTGTGACTATTAGAAACCAGGAACATACAATTCAGCAAGATAGGATTCTATATATTTCTCCATTACAGAATTTTACATTTACTGAAATTAATATTAAATATGAGGAAGTGTAATTCTTTTCCTGGAGAAAGAGCTCACTTTTCTTTCTTTCCTTTTCTTTCTTTCTAGCCTGTTTTTGTATTGGAAACCCAAGTTGCAGATACAGGTCTATAATAAAGACAATCTTAAAATAGAAACTTCTTTAAAAAAATAGTAAAATGATATAAGACCATAATCTGGGTGGCAGTAAGACCCCAAAGAGGCATTATGCTTTTATGCCTATGTTTTTATAAATAACTAAGATGTAGTAAAAGAAACAGGCTAAAGTTTCTCAATTTTTCAATCCCTACTAGGAAGTAGCAATACTAACAGCTACAAAGGAGATATTCACAGCAACTGTTTGTCTTAAAAGAAAACAATACAGAGTAGCTTTACTGATCCAATAAATCAGAGATGCCTTCAAAATTTTCCCAAACTGTTGAACAGATATGCAGTTAGGACACTTTTCAATGTATATTAGATAAAACATAGGAATGCTTCTGATATTATATAACCAAAATGATTTATTTGATTGATACTTGATTCTAGATTTCATGGGGGTGGGTGTGCAAATCATTGCTGATATGTAAAGTATATTTTGGGATAGAAAAGTTTCTACAAGGTGAGTTTTATTGAGCTAAAAACTTTTATTTTCCAAAGTTCAAAATACTTTAAAAATTGTTTAAGTTTATAGTTTTTCTTTCTATGCCTTTGTCAGGTGTCAAAATATACAAATAAAAATGTTACTTCCACGCAAACTATGACGCTGAAACATTACCAAGTTCAAAGTTCATTTTATTTTTATTTTTAGTCAGAAGTCCCTGCCTACTCCCAGGCTTATAAATAAGTGAACACTGCCATTCTTGAAAGAAAAAAAAAACAAAACCAATTAACACTTATGTGAAGAACTTTTAATTCTTACATGAAACCATAATTTTTAAAAGAACCTTACTTACTGCCTAGGAAGATATCTGAAGTTTACAGATAAAAATACTGGGGAGGAAGAAACTTTCTACTTTTCTAAACCTGTGTGGTTAGCACTAAGGTTTTTGACCCCAAAGGGCAATGGCCAATTCCAAAACACAGAACTGTGGAGTAGGCAACAGAAAGGCTCACAGAATGAAATCCTGTTTGTGAATGAAACAGGATTGGGTGCAAGAAAGTGTTAACTAGTTCTTTCTCAGAGACAGAAAATGACTGTTTAGGTGTAATTATCATTAAAATGATAAAGAAAAACAAAAACCTTTCACTTCTTTTAAAAGGCTTTTCTTGATCTATTTGCATGAAACAACCAAACTTGTCCTATCTGAAAAGGAAAACTCCACACAGAAAGTAAAAAACATTTGTAAACAAAGCTGTTTTATTATTACAGTATACCAAATCCCTCATTTCTTTTAAATTACATTAATTGCTGAAGAATATAAAATATGTATGACCTAACAACCATCAACAACGACAAACTTATGAAACAGAGTACTACCATTCAATTTTATCTTTTTAAGTGGGCTTCAAGCCCAGCACGGAGCCGAGGGAGATCAAGACATGAGCTGAGGTCAAAAGTCAGAAGCTTAGCTAACTGAGCTTTCCAGGCACACCTACCATTCAATTTTAAATCTTTGTGTAGCCACTTTTGTATACTAAAGAAACAGAAGGTTCTTCCAAATACCTCAGATTAAGTTGGAAGAACTATGTAATTTCTTTAAGGGTTATTGCCTAGAGGTAGGCTTTTAAAATTATGAATGCAAGAAGCTCAAGATTCATCTCACATCTAGCCTAGGAGATGTCTGTTCTTAAAGGAAGGGTAACTAGATTGTAAATGATGAGTTTCTCACTCATCATCATGTGCAATCTAGAACATAACATGTTCCCTCTATTTCTTAGTAAATCTCATTTATGGTAATTCTCTTCTTAAAATCAGGAAGGTAGATACTGAAAGAGAACTCAGCCTTGCCACTGACAAAAAAAAAACCAAAAAAACACAAAAACTGGTAACAGCCACCTTTGGTATTAGTGAGCCTTTCAACTCAGCAGAATTCTGGAATTCATTTCCTTATGTGGGCAGGTGGGGAGGACCACATTCAAAAAGTATGGAGAAGGCAATAAGAACACAGAAAACACAAGTTCTTCTTCTTCTTCTTCTTTTTTTTAAGATTTTATTTTTTAAGTAATCTCTACACCTAACATGGGGTTGGAACTCACAACCCAGAGATCAAGAACTGCATGCTCTAACAACTGATCCAGCCAGGCGTGCACCACAGAAAACACAAATCCTTAATTATGACCCACTTCCTATCATTTAGTAAGTGGTCAAATAACCGATCTTTACATTGTTCAGTACATTAAAAAAAAAAAAAAAAACCCATTTTCTCACTGACCAAAATAGGAGGGGAAAGGATCATGGAGCTCAAACTTTATTTGCAATGAAAGCATGAAGCAAATATAAGGTTATTAAGTACAACCACAGGTCCACTAATAGCTTATGAGGTAATAAAAACATCAGTTTTCTAAAAAGTCAGGCAAGTATCTATACCTATAGCTTTGTTGCTTTTAGCCAAGGGATAGGTTAAAAGTAGGTCACCAGTGCATGAGCAGCCTACTTACTGCATATAAGCTAAATATTTTTTTATTCTTTGAGAATTAAACTCTCCACTGCCAAGGTAAAAAAAGAAAATGAACCAAAACACACATTTAAAAAACAAAGCACACACTCCATAAATACAAATACGTACTTTGATGATGGCAAATATGCATTGCCTTCCCCAGACTTTCCTAGAATCTCCTGTGATTTACTTGGACTTCAAAAAATAATAGTTCCTAGTCTATTTCTCAGCCGAGCCTAAAAGAGCTGCCATTAGTTCCCTGCAAGTAACAAAAATATCCAGGACTACCATAAGCATAAAGTGCTACCAAGAATTATCTTCCTTACCAGGGTGGATCATGAATGAAGAAACCTGCATGTCCAGTCACCTTTTGAAATGATTAAACAGCAGGAGATATCTAGCCACAGGGCAAACTGTTAATTTCTAATAAGTTGTGTTATGTGAGTTTGGTGTCTTGCTAGGCATTGTAAAGGGGTGGGGGAGAAGCATTATCAAACCATTTAATTGCTATTGGCCCCATGCAGATTTCAGCCCAAAGGGATCCTATGCCAAATTAGGATTTAATTATTCTTTAGCAGAAAGAGAAACCAAATGATGAAAATGTTCAAGACATTATTTTAAGAAACAACATTCTAAAATGGGCATGTGCACTGGTAAACTCCAAGTATGCTTCAACTTCTTGGATAAAAAAGACATTTTGCTCTTCCCAATAATCACTCCAAATAAAAATGCTGGTGTTTCAAAATAGACTAAGAAAATAATCACCTTCACACCTTCAGTGTCACAATTCCTTAGAAAAGCATCACGTAAGATTTTTTTTTCCTTTGGTAAATTAGGTACATCTAAGGGAATGTTAGAAACTATCATATTAAATTGTACCTTATTATCTACTGGAAGTGATAATTGTTAAACAATGATTCAATTTACAAACAGGCCAAACTACACATATATGCCATATACTTCTCTTTGGTCTTGACAAAAGCTTCAGGTTGGGTTAGCAAAGCAGAGATTCAAAAACCTTTATCTCATCAAATTAAAAAAATTTATCTTTTACTGTCCCCTTGTTAATCAGGCTTCATGTCACAAAGGTAAGCAAAACAAAGACTGAATATATCTTAAGATATCAGTCCAGGTCAGTCCAGGTAGAGAGGAACCCGTGACTGGCTTTTTAACATCTAATACTTAAGCAGTGTGAAAAACAAAAGGCAAAGCAAGCCAACATTGTCATTTTTCAGGTTTTCATAGAAAACTAGAAAAATTTTCACTAGAAAAATTTGTCATGAGGTTCATGTTTGACTTCATCCTTCCCTTGGAGTTGAATTAACGCTAACCTTATACAACTAGAGGACGAAACGGATTCTTTTTCTCACTTTCTGGTTAAATACATGCATTTGGTTTCTAACCCTGTAATATATTAGTGTTGTATCTAAAAGCAATGTTTTCTAACCCTTAGGTGAATGTAAGAGTGTGAAGCTAAAGCCACTTGTTTAATGCTGCAATGCATGTAAAGAGTGCCTTACACATAGGAAGTGCTCACTTAGTTTATAATTATAAAAAAAAAAACCCTATACAAGTACTCAAAAACAACACAAATACATCTTTCCCTAATCGGAGTGGTTTGAAACGTCAGAAATGACACTTTCTGGGTCTATATATTTATAGCTCATAATTGAAATACTTCCCCCACACAAAAACAAGACGTTCTTTACTTTCCCAGTGAAGAACTGAGGAAGCAGCAAAGTCACCTTTTACATATAAGAAACGGAAAATGTCACTTTAGACTTCTAAATCCGATTAACTGACTAGTGTTTCAGCATGACTCCTTCAACACTGTCCCCTAAGCAGTAATAAGCAACTTCTAAAAAACAGGTGCTCCTTTCTCAACTTAGTTTATTTTATAAACCTTTACGTATTATCTTTGCTGAAGCACCTTTGACAGAGGCAGCATTCATACCTGATTACAAGTGTGCCCAAATCTAACAAATCACATCAGCATCATGGCAAAAAGAAAATACCCTAAGAGTTAGAATATGAGCTTGTCAAAGTTCAACTCATTTTACCAAATGGAACTTCTAAGACAAGCAGGGAAAATGTATGTGTTAAAGGAACATGTCCAAGTGTTCGACGTTACTGCATCTGTTCAAGGTTAGTTTAATTCAGCAAATGTAAAGAAAATTAAAACTGGTTCTCTATTAACTGTCATTTAAACCTTCCCATCACTATTCTATAGACCCCTTGAGTAAGTGCTCTTTAAAGATCACAAGAAATCATCGTTAAAATACACATTTTCTTCAGCAGGCAGATAAAATCACCACGTCAGAAAGGTTTGTGTTTAAGTATTTAGACTAAACTATGCCCTATGGGTGTAGAAAAAAGAACACTGGACTAGGAGTTCACTTAGGGCCCTGAGCCTCATTAGCAGAGTTGGTTGGCATAGCCTTGGAAAAGTTACTCTGGGGCTAAATAAATTCAATTTCCTCACCAGTAACATTAAGAATGAATTATCTCACGTTTAAATAACAATCCATAGTTTTCAGAGTGCTGCAGTAAGTTGCCTCTCCCTTGAGGTAACAAGAACCCTGATGGGCCAGAAGGGAAGGTGTCAGTGCTCCGTTTTATCACTTGAGACACTAAAAACTGTGAACTATCAACACAACTCTAAGAAATAAGCATGCATCCCCACATTCCTAGTTACTCTGGGAGAATGTACTTAGTATGAAATCACAATGAATGACTAAATAAGCTATTTACAGGAGTAAAGGTTTTTAAAAGGCTAAAAATAAAAGGAAGCAAATGAAAGTTGATACGCTCGTTTAAAACATGGGAAAGAATGTTTCATTAAAAAGTTCGTACATATATACTGGCGTAGAAAAAATCTGAGTATTCACCAAAATATTAATAGTGGTTAGCCCTGAGCGGCGGGAATACCTATGATTTTCATCCTTTTATGTCTCGTTTTCCAAGCAAACACGATCTAGCTGTTATTCTAAACAAAAACAAGCCAAAGCAATTACCCGCTGGTAGGTTACAGGCGTGTTTTAAAAAGGCTTTAATTGTAACAGCAGTGACAACTCCCAGGAACACACCAGGATTTCAAGGACACATGCTGGAAGCTCAGAAATCAGTAAAAAAAAAAAAAAAAAAAAAAAAAAAAGGGGGGGGGGAGCGGTAAATGCCCCTGCGCAAATGACACCCATTTTCAACCTGACTTCAGAGCCAGCTGGGGGAGCGGACTGATAGCTCCCGTCTGGTCTGGCAAAACCCGAATCAAAAATTCCCCCAAGTGCCTTCCAGATCTCGAGAAGGAAGTGGGAGGAAAGGGCCAGGAGGCGGCAGGCGTTCGTCACGCGCTCACAGGGGAATGAAGAGGGAGCCTCGACCCCGATGCTGAAATGGTCCTTCCGCCCCCCCATCCCGTGCCGGGCGCCTGCGAGGGCCGACGGGCCGGGAACAACGCCGCTCCGCTAAGGCGCTTCTACACGGGGCCCAAAGTGCTCTCCCAACCCGGGGGGCCCAAGCCCCCATCTTACAGGGTTTCTTGGCATCCTTGATCTTCATGGCGTCTGCCTAAAGAACCAAAGGCAGCCTCGGGTCCGGAGCACGGGGGGTAGTGGAGTCGACTCCGGAGGTGTCTCGGCCGCGCGGGAAGGCCCGGCCGGTTCCTCCCCTCAGGCCGGGCGGGGCGGGCCTGGGGCGGGGCGGCGGCGCCTAAGGCGAGGCCCGGCCCAGGGGGCGGCCTCCCCACCCCCTCGAGGGTGTGCCGGGACCGAGCGAGCTGGGGAAGGCCTCCGGCCTCGCCGCTCCGGGGCCCCCCCGCAGCCGCTCCAAACAAAAGGCCCCGGTCCCCCGAGCCGCCGCCGCCGCCGCCGCACTGAGAAATAGCCCGCCCAGGCCGAGCGCCCACGTGACGCCAGCCCCTCCTCTCTCCGCCGGCTGCTGGGGATGGTAGTTCTCCGGGTCGCGATGCCCCGGTCTCTGGCTGCAGCTTTCCAGTCGGACTACGAAGCCCAGGCTGCATCGCAGTCCCTCCACTGAGGCCCCTCCGCTTCCGGAGGTCGCCTCAGCGTGGTCCCAGAGAGAAGGGGCGGGGCCTTAATCACGCCAGCGAAGAGGCGACCAATGGTGGCTGAGTTGGGCGGGCTGCGGAAGTCTGGGGCTCAGGCTTCACCCCGCGGCTGGACAAGAAGGGGAAGGGTACTATGTCTGTGCAGGTACTGTCATGGCTGTTCTGTAAGTCGCAGCCTTCCCCTGGAGGTAGAAAACCTGGTCATTGGGCGGTGGAAAGCACTAAACACAGGGCTGTAGAGCCGCTCTTTAGGCAGACCGTTGAATGCATTTGTAAATTAAAGTCATTCACAACGGGACCCTCTGGCTTAAGAGACACCTCAAATGTTATGGGGTTGGAATACTAATAATAGCAATAAAAATAATAATATTTATGGAATGCGTACCATGTCCTAGGCACTCTGCTAAGCACTTTTTGTGGAATTATTTAGTTCGATTGAGCAACCTTGTAAACTGCCTACAATTATTTTTATTATCTACCATTTTGAAGATGGGGTGGGACCTGAGGAGTTAAATAAATTGGGAAACACGTGCTCTTTGCCACAGTTCCGTGGTCCCTTCAGGGGCCCTGCAGTCCAGCTTCCTCTTTCCAAAGGGGGAAATTTCCAGAGAAGAAAATTAGATTTTCCAGTTCTCACAGCAAAGCCAGAGACCCCTTTCTCAATGCCCCCTATTTTCTGACTCTTCTAGCTGGAACAGGAAGGGATGGCATTGAGCATCTTTTCCTGGCCTCCCCTCCACCTCTGTCCGCCAGTAAGCTGACCAGGAATTCAGTGACTTTGGCAACAGATGGTCTGAGAGTTGGCAATGGATGATTGAGCTTTATTGCCCCTCTCTTATGGGGGATGAGACAAGGATCGTAAATATGGACAGGAAGGGACACAAACTACCAGGGAGCAAGTACTGAGAGCTTACTTTTAAAATTTTAATTTAGGGGTGCCTGGGTGGCTCAGTTGGTTGAGCATCCCACTCTTGATTTCGGCTCAGGTCATGTTCCCTGGGTCCTGGAATCAGGCCCTCGTGTCGCTTTGCTATGGAGCCTGCTTATGATTCTCTCTCTCTCTCTCTCTCTCTCTGTCTCTCCCCCCCCCCACTCGTGCCTTTTCTCTCTCTCAAATAAGAATAAATACATTAATTAATTTAATTTAATTTAAATGTAATCCTCACAACCACCCTTTGAAATATAATGATTAAGAACTGCAGACTTGAATGTACATCTTGGTCCTATACCTTGGCAATAAATTTGGGCAAATTACTTCATCTGTCTGAGTCTCATTGGAAATAATGATGTCTATGTTCCTTGGGGTTGGATTAGATGAGGGTTAGATGAAAGAAGGGATATAAAGTAGTTAACTCACTGCCTGTCATATGGGTAGTGATCTGTAAGCGATGACTACATCTATGATTGCTGTTGTTATCCTTATTGTAAAGATGAAGAAAGATTATCTACACTGTTTGCCTAAAGTAATTATTTGGGATTGGACCTCAAGTTGGTACTTTGTGGTTCCTTATTTTTTGTTTTTTTGACCCCAGTTTTCACATTTGTCGTTTAGAAATATAATTTTATTTATATTTTTTATAGAAACATTTTTCTGAGCTCCCCGATATCTGACCTGATCTCTGAACCATGAGTGGTAGACTTAACCTTCTTTTCCTCTTTTTTTCCCTCTTGTCATTCCATCCCATATGGAGCTGTAGATATTCTTAAATGGTCCTGTTTGCCCACAATTTTATTGGGTGAGAATCATGATTTCTGATCAGACATGGCCTCAAAGAGTGTTCAGTATCTAATATGATTCACCCGCTGGTTTTGTAAAAATGTACATACCCTGTTCTCTACCAGCATATATCTTTCAGTTATTTCCTGCTTTTTTTTTTGACAGCATCAGCTTGGGAGTCAGAAGGGAAGTGATATGTGTGTCTTGTGATAGGCTGGCCAAGGACCAAGAGGAAGGAGAGCTAAAATGAGAAGCCATAAGAATTTGGGTGAGTTTTGGACAGAAGATTTTGCTAGTTTCCGTGGCCACAGAGACGAATGTACATGTGGATGACTTAGTTCAATTTAGCTAAGTTAGGCTTACACTGGTGATGCTGTGTCCCAGAAAACTACTGAACTTTGAACAGTGAGAATTCTAGTCTCGGCTAAGCCATGGAATTTCTTCTTCTTTTTAAAAAAAAATTTTTTTAACATTTATTCATTTTTTGAGAGAGAAAGAGACACAGCATTAGTGGGGGAGGGGCAGAGAGAGAGGGAGACATAGAATCTGATTTTTTAACGATTATTCATTTTTTGAGAGAGAAAGAGACAAAGCATGAGTGGGGGAGGGGCAGAGAGAGAGGGAGACATAGAATCTGATGCAAGCTCCAGGCTCTGAACTAACAGCACAGAGCCCAACGTGTGGCTCGAACTCACAGACTGTGAGATCATGACCTGAGCCGAAGTCGGACGATCAACCAACTGAGCCACCCAAGCACCCCGATCAGCCACTGAATTTCAGTGTGGTCCTGGGAAAGTCCTGTTTCCTCTCTAGGTTTCAGATTACCCATCTTTAAAATGAAACAATTGAGGTTTCTTCTGTCTCTGATTTTTGAGGTTCACTAAAATATGTCTCTTTTTCAGGAACATTATGAGATGTGTTCAACTGCATTTTCCTTTAAGTTTTGTTCCAGTGGTATTGAAACTGACAGGTTATCCTGCTTCGGTTTTTGGCCAGAAACTTCTTCTGCATCCCCTATTGACTATCAGCCCCATCCCTCCCTCCAGTACTGTTTGGTTAACTGCATTTTCTCTCTTCTCTATCATGTCGTAAAAACCCCTCCCAGCAGGGTGAGTGTGAGAGTTGGGGAGAGTATCTAAAGGGGCCAAGAGACTGTGTTCCTGTTTCAATATTTATAGCTTCTCACACACAATAAATTCACCCTATCTTGCGGAGGAATAGAGGAGAATGGACACATCCTCATTTTGCTTTTGCTGAGTGTGTGTCAATGGAGATAGGTGGTAGATCGTACCTAATGATGCTGATGAGGTCTCCTGGCATAAAGTAAACACACACACATACACCTTGGCTTCAAAGCCCAGACCAAGCTTGTAACAGTGGATTCTATCTCTAATTAGATGGTCAAGAACATGCTCCAGTCAGACCTTGGCTCCACAAATTCAAACCAGCATCTCACTGTGGGAGGGCATCATTACTATAAGCATCACCAGCATCACCATTATGATAGTGGAAACACAATTTTATCCAGCACATGTTAACTGAGATTTAACTATGTTCTAGGCACTGGAATACATGCTAGGAGAAGAGAGAAGTGAAAAAGAGAGAAATAATAAGCTAACAAATCAGTGAACAAGAATAGGCTGTGGTGAGTGATGTGAAGGAAATCAGGTGGATGTGTGAGGGCAGAGAAGGAGGGCTCTATTTTAGTTTGGATGGTCAGGGAAGGCTTCTCCAAGGAGGTAGTGTATGAACTGGAATCCTTGCAGATTTCTGGGGAAGACAGAGGTGTGACTGGCACTGAAGGTAGGTTTGGCTTGAGGAACAGAGCAGAGTATGGGCAGTAAAGAGTAAAGTGGAGTAAAGTGATTGGAGGTACAGTTGGAGAGGTGAGCATGCTGGACTTTGAGGACCCCTGGAAATTTTCAAGTGGGAGATTGACATGATCTGTGATTTTAGAAAGCCACTCTGGCTACAATGTGGAGAATGGATGGATTGGAGAGGTTCCGTAACTTGGAAATGGAAAGGCTCCTCCCTCGCCCTCCTGGCCCACATGCAAGCAGTCAACATGTCTAAGGGGCTCCAGGAACACTCTGGGAAGTGTGTGAGAACTTGAATCAGTGTGGTGGCAGCAGAGAGGGAGAGAAGTTCTGGGATGAGAACTTCATTTAACAACTGCTTACTGAGCTCCTACAGTGTGCCAGTTAACATTCTAGGTTTTGGGGGTATGGTTAAGAACAGGACAAAGTCCTACCCTCCTGGAGTCTACATTTCAAAGGGGACCTAGATAGTAAACAAGTAGACTCTTGTCTCATTGGTTAACCATAATATTTTAGAAAGTATAAATGCTATGAAGATAAAGCGGGACAGAGATCAGGAGTGATAGGGCTGTTTGAGATAGAGAGCTAGCGAAGTGGATTAGGGGAAGGAAAGGGAGGTAAGAGGACAGGTTTTAGGGTGTGGTAGTGTCACTTGCCAAGGAGCATGGGGAATAAGTAAATGGGAAGTCAAGGGTTCTGCCTTGGCCTTGTTGGTCCTCCAGGACCTTCCTCTCCTGAAATTGGGGATGCAGTCCATGTTTTGTCATAGTGGTCAGCATGTTTGAACACTTGGTGGTTTGTATCATAGAGGCTCCCAGCTGGGGTGTCACATACCTCTGCCCTGCCTGGGGATGAGTTCCCTTGGACATTCCTTGTGGGGACAGGGAAGATCCTCTGGAGCTCCACTCGGACCACTGAGCCCTGCTTTCTGGCACTTTAACCTAACAAGTCCAGATATGATCTCATCCTCCTCCTCCCCCTCTTCTCCTGCCTTCTCACTTTCCTAAAGGCCCTGTCTCAGCTGGTGGTGCCAGCATCCACCCACTTGCCAACACAGAAATCTGGGAGTCATCCTGGACTCTTCTCGCCCCTTCCCAGCCCACATCTGACCAGTCACTAAGTCCTCTCGCTGCTGTCTTCATGTCTGTTACTTCTATCCAACCTCACCACTCTCATCTGAGCACCAGCCTCCACATCTCCCATGTCTACTCTTAAAGGCTCTTCCTGCCTCTTGACTGGCTTTTTTCCATCTACCTTCCTTACTGATGCCAGAGTGAGTTTTCTCAAAAGCGAACTGGACCGTACCATTTCCAGGGCTTAGAACCATGGCTCTCCCCCAGTGTTGTCTTCAGGATGAAATCCAGCCCCTTAGCCTGAGATATAAGACACATTATGATTGGCTGGTGTAAACTTCTTTAGCTGCTTCCCTTGTATTTGTGCACCCTCATTATATATGCTTTGATAAGATAAAAGCTGCTTCTAGCAAACGGAGTACATTGTACTGCCTGATGCCGTCACGCTTTTTGCATGTGGAAGACTCTCTTCTTGAGTTCCCATTGAGCACCTATTCATACTTTAAAACCCAGCCCAGAAATCCCCACCTCCTCTGGAAAGTCTTCTTTTCCTTCATGCTACTTCTGGTCCCAGCACAAGCTTCTCCTTGCCATTCTTTGCGTAGTAATATAATGATGCCTCTACTTACCAAATGAACTCTTTCAAGGCTAGGACCGTGACTTATTCTTTTTGGTATCCCCAAGCTTAGCATGGGGGCTAACCCAGAATAGTGGCTCACAAATAAATAAATTGGATGAGTTTGGGTCCAAGACCTTCAAATGCAACCTGGAAACTCTCAGCCTTCTAGAAACTTCTAAGAACCAGTAAGTATTGGCAACGAAGGCAGTTTAGCAGGAGTGAATCATTGTCCTTTATGGGGTTAATACTGAAGAGAGTATGACCTGGGAGCCATCCTGTACTTCCTAACATTGTGTTTAATCAAGGGCACCTCTAATTACAGCTGGGCCTCTTCCTGGGCCTAGGACACCTGTAAGACTGTATTTATCAAGGCTTTGACCAGGTTAGAGTAGAGTTTAATGGTAAAAGCTAGGCATCACAATTAGGCAGAATTAGGTTTTGATCTTTGGTTGGTTGTGCAACTTTGGAGTGGTAATTTTACTTCTTTATGTCTTGGTCTCCTCATCTATAAAATGAGGATAAAAAAGGCTCCCGTGCCTTTGTAAAGATGAAATGACTTCCTGCATCTGAAGTGCTTGACATAGTACCTATCATATGGGAGCAAAAGTGTGGCCTTACTGGGAACTATTAGAGAAACAAAGCATTCATGCTGATATTTGAGCCTCAGTGTAAATGTCCCTTCTTCTCTTACTAGCACACTCAAGCTGACTGCATTAGGGTGTCTGTTGACCTTGTAAAACGTGAGTACTTTGTTCATAGCATTCATCATGAGACTATTTATGTCACATTTAGTCTGATGTCCTCATTCAGCTTAGAAAGCTCCTAGAAGGCAAGGACTCTGGTCTTTAATCCTCAACTCTTAACACAGTTACTGGCCCATAGAAAGCTCTCACTGACTATTTGAATGAATGTAAAAGCCTTACCTACTGGCATGCTATGTTGGCATGGGGTATTTGTGTGTGTGTGTGTGTGTGTGTGTGTGTGTGTGTGTAGGGGGTGTTATTTGGTGAGATTAGCATGGTAGAATGCCCATACTGATGGAGAATGGGGGCAGACTCTGGTTAGCAAGCTCTGTACCAATGAAACAAGACACTAAGAGCACATAAGGACAGGCCCTTCATCATAGGATTTTTAAGGCTGTCACTGCCTTAGGCTATGAGGCCAGTGTGTATGATAAGAATAGTTTGCATAGTTGTACTTTGGAAATCAGGGCTCTGACAGAGTTTAACCAACTACCCGTTAAGAATAGCTAGCTTGTAGGAACTTAGAACCTTAAGAACATTCCAAAACTGGGAATAATCCACAAAAAATTATTTTTTTACTTACTTTGAAAAGCAGGATTAAGAAAACCCCACCCACCTTTTCACTATTCTCTGTATCTACAAGACAAATTATCAGACCCTTCCTGTGCACAAGCCCACAGATGGGAGGATAAAGGAGTCAGGAACAAACCGTGTGCTTCAGACAAAGTCACTGCATGAGGGATAAGGAAGAGTGAAGAATATAATGTGGTGGCCAGGCTAGATGCCATTCAAACTGTGGCCCGCGGGGCAGTGCTGACCCCTGCCTGGGATTAGCTCCCAGTGGGGTAGGGAGCTTGCAGCAAAATGTACATCAATTGCCTCACTGACACACTGTTTTTAGTTCAGTTGGTACTCTTTTCCTAGCAAGATATACTCCATGAAGGTGGCATTTCACTGTTTTACATGTTGGCCCAGTTTGTCACTATCGTAGGCTTGGACCAGTAACAAGTAGTTCACAGGCCTAAAGCATGGACTTTGAAGTTGGTCAGACTTGGCTGTACTACTTAAGCAAGTCCTCTAAGTTGTCTGAGCTTTAGATTCCAAATCTGGAAAATGGAGATTTATTCTTGACCAACAACATTTTAAGCACATACTAGATTCTAGGAACTATTCTGCAAGCTGAGGCTATTGCAGTGACCTTGGCTGATAGGATTCCTGCTTTCAAGGGGCCTGCAGATAAAGAAGTGAGATAATTCCAGTTTACAGTACATGCTATGAGAAAGTCAACTAACTCTTTAATGTGTAAAAGATTGGTTGATTAGGGAATGGTTGACTTCCATTTAAGTTTGAGAAGGAGCCAGTCAAGCAAAGAACTTAAGGATGAGTGTTCCAGGCAGAGAGAAGAGTATGTGCAAAGGCTCTGAGGCACATTGGTGAAACAAGATGACTAGTGTCTGGAGTGGAGTAAAGGAGGTGAGGTGAGAGAGAATCCAGTTCATGCAGGTCTAGTAGAACACAGAGAAGGGTTTGGATTCCAGTCTTAAAGCAATGCAAAACCATTGGAGGGTTTTAAACCGGATTATAAAGTTTCTTGGAAACCATGTTAAAGAGTTTGGACTTAATCCAAAGCACAACAGAGACCCATCAAAGATTTAAAAGCAGGGGAGTGTCAGGATTAGAACTAGGTTTTAGAAAGTTTACTCAGGCCTGGTAAAGATAAGGTGGTGGCTTAGGTGGGGCTCAGGCAAAGATTCCAGCAGTGGGAATGAATAAATGTTAAGATTGATTGAATTAACATCATTAATTAGACCACAAGTTTCCTTATGTCAGGAGCCTTACCAACTCTTGCTTTGGATGTTTTATAGCATAAACAGATTTTTGTCAAAGTCAATTTTTAATTAATATCCAATTAGTTGAATTGACTAGCTAACAGAAAAGCAGCTTAACTTCTCCATTTACTCTACAGAAGCTGAGTCCTTAAGCACAAGGCTGATCTTGTCCATGCTGTGGATGTCTGTCCTTTTATCTTGTTCACGTCTCATCTGTTTACATTGATGCTTAAGGCTAGAAGGCGAGTTGGTTTTCAGTAGCAACTGAAGCCCATGGCACAAGGCAAGCTGGTAGGTACTTGGCCAGCCTGCTTAATAGAATTGTCAATGCTCCCACGTGAGAAAAGACCTATTTATTACCAGAGGCTTTGCTAGCCAACACTGGCTCAACCAATATCAAGTAACAATGATGAGAAATGTTTATGGAATAGCTACTATGTACCAGGTACTGGGCTAAGGATTTACATTTATCCTCTGATTTTAAACCTCACAACAATCTTATACAACAGATGTTCTCAATTAACTCCATTTGATTAGTTAATTAATTTTTAAATGTGTGGGGTTTTTATTGTTTATTTATTTATTTATTTATTTATTTTTACTTTCATTTTTTAAAATTTACATCCAAGTTAGTTAGCATATAGTGCAATAATGATTTCAGGAGTAGAATCCAGTGATTCCTCCCATACATATAACATCCAGTGCTCATCCCAACAAGTGTCCTCCTAATGCCCTTGCCAATTTAGCTCATCCCTCCACCCACACCTCCTCCAGTAACCCTCAGTTCTCTATATTTAAGATTCTTTTATGGTTTGTCCCCCTCCCTGTTTTTATATTATTTTTGCTTCTCTTCCCATCTGTTCATCTGTTTTGTATCTTAAATTCCACATGTGAGTGAAGTCATATGGTATTTGTCTTTCTCTGACTAATTTTGCTTAACATAATACACTCTGGTTCCATCCACGTTGTTACAAATGGCAAGATTTCATTCTTTTTCATCACCAAGTAGTATTCCGTTGTGTGTGTGTGTGTGTGTGTGTGTGTGTGTGTGTGTGTGTATACACCACATTTCTTTATGTGTGTGTGTGTGTGTGTGTGTGTGTGCGTGTGTGTGTGTGTATACACCACATCTTCTTTATCTATTCATCCATCAATGGACATTTGGGCTCTTTCCATACTTTGGCTATTGTTGATAGCACTGCTTTAGCATTGGGGTTCATGTGTCCCTTTAAAATAGCACACCTGTATCTTTTGGATAAATACGTAGTAGTGCCATTGCTGGGTCATATGGTAGTTCTATTTTTAATTTTTTGAGGAACCTCCATACTGTTTTCCAGAGTGGTTGCACCGGTTTGCATTCCACCAATTTATGATTGAGATCCTCTTTCTCCGCATCCTCGCCAGCATCTGTCATTGTCTGAGCTGTTAATTTGAGCCATTCTGACAGGTGTGAGGTGGTATCTCATTGTGGCTTTGATTTGTATGTACCTGATGATGGGTCATGTTGAGCATTTTTTCATGTGTCTATTAGCCATCTGGATGTGTTCTTTGGAAAAGTGTCTTTTCATGTCTTTTGCCCATTTCTTCACTGGATTGTTTTTTTGGGTGTTAAGTTTGATAAGTTCTTTGTAGATTTTGGATACTAGCCCTTTATTTGATATGTCATTTGCAAATATTTTCTCCCATTCCATTGGTTGCCTTTTAGTTTTGCTGATTGTTTCCTTCACCATGCAGAAGATTTTTATCTTGATGAGGTCTCAGTAGTTCATTTTTGCTTTTGTTTCCCTTGCCTCTGGAGACGTGTTGAGTAAGAAGTTTCTGCCTGAGTAAGAGGTTTTTGCCTGCTTACTCCTCTATGGTTTTGATGGTTTCCTGTCTTATGTTTAGGTCTTTCATCCATTTTGAGTTTATTTTTGTGTATGGTGTAAGAAAGTGGTCCAGGTTCATTCTTCTGCATGTTGCTGTCCAGTTTTTCCAACACCATTCACTGAAGAGATTGTCTTTATTCCATTGGATATTCTTTCCTTCTTTGTCAAAGATTAGTAGGCCATACATTTGTGAGTCCATTTCTGGGTTCTCTATTCTGCTCCATTGATCTAAGTGTCTGTTTTTATGCCAGTACCATACTGTCTTGATGATTATAGCTTTGTGATACAGCTTGAAGTCCAGGATTGTGATGCCTCCTGCTTTGGTTTTCTTTTTCTGGATTGCTTTGGCTATTCAGGGTCTTTACTGGTTCCATACAAATTTTAAGATTGTTTGTTCTAGCTCTGTGAAGAATGCTGGTGTAATTTTGATAGGGATTGCATTGAATATGTAGATTGCTTTGGGTAGTATTGACACTTTAACAGTATTTATTCTTCCAATCCATGAGCATGGAATATTTTTCCATTTTTTTGTGTGTCTTCTTCAGTTTCTTTCATAAGCTTTCTATAGTTTTTAGTGTATAGGTTTTTCACCTCTTTGATTAGGTTTATTCCGAGGTATTTTATGGGTTTTGGTGCAATTATAAATGGGATCGATTCCTTGATTTCCCGTTCTGCTGCTTCATTTTTGGTGTATAGAGATGCAACCAGTATCTGTGAATTGATTTTGTATTCTGTGACTTTGCTGAATTCATGAATAAGTTCTAAGAGGTTTTTTGGTGGAATCTTTTGGGTTTTCCATATACAGTATCATGTCATCTGTGACAAGTGAAAGTTTGACCTCCTCCTTGCCAATTTGGATGACTTTTATCCCTTTGTGTTGTCTGATTGCTGAGGCCAGGACTACCAATCCGCTGTTGAGTAACAGTGGCGAGAGTGGACATCCCTGTCGTGTTCCTGACATATGTTCCTGAAACTGAGAGCTTTCCCCATTGAGTATGATATTAGTGGTGGGTCTTTCATATATGGCTTTTATGATCTTGAGGTATGATCCTTCTATCCCTACTTTCTTGAGGATTTTTATCAAGAAAGGATGCTTTATTTTGTCAAGTGCTTTCTCTGCATCTATTGAGAAGATCATATGGTTCTTGTCCTTTCTTTTATTAATGTAATATATTGCATTGATTGATTTGTGGATATTGAACCAGCCTTGCATCCCAGGTATAAATCCCACTTGATCATGGTGAATAATTCTTTTCAATTTTTTTAAACGTTTATTTATTTTTGAGAGACAGAGAAAATGAGTGAGTGGGGGAGAGACAGAAGAGAAGGAGACACAGAATCTGAAGCAGGCTCCAGGCTCTGGGCTATCAGCACAGAGCCCAATGCAGGGCTCAAACTCACAAACTGCAAGATCGTGACATAAGCCAAAGTCAGACACTTAACCGACTGAGCTACCCCAGTGCCCCTGTTATTTCTTTTAATGCATTGTTGGATCCCGTTGGCTGGTATCTTGTTGACAATTCTTGTATCCATCTTCATGAGGGAAATTGGTCTATAGTTCTATTTTTTTTAGTGGGGTCTTTGTGTGGTTTTGGGATCAAGGTAATTCTCATAGAATGGGTTTGGAAATTTTCTTCTATTTCTATTTTTTGGAACAGCTTTAAAAGAATTGGAGTTAACTCTTCTTTGAATGTTTGGTAGAATTCCCCTGGAAAGTCATCTGACCCTGAACTCTTGTTTTTTGGGAGGTTTTTGATTACTAATTCAATTTCTTTACTGGTTATGGGTCTGTTCAAATTTTCTATATCTTCCTGTTTCAGTTTTGGTAGTTTATATGTTTCTATGAATTTGTCCATTTTTTACAAATTGCCCAATTTATTAGCATATAATTGCTCATAATATTCTCTTAGTGTTTTTATTTCTGCAGTGTTGTTTGTGACCTCTCCTCGTTCATTTATTATTTTATTTATGTGGGTCTTTTCCTTTTTCTTTTTGATCAAACCAGCTAGGGGCTTATCAATTTTGTTAATTCTTTCAAAGAACCAGCTCCTAGTTTCATTGATTTGTTTTTTTGGTTTTTTTTTACTTTGATAGCATTGATTTCCACTCCAATCTTTATTATTTCCTGTCTTCTGCTGGTTTGGGGTTTTATTTGCTGTTCTTTTGCCAGCTGTTTAAGGTGTAAGGTAAGGTTGTGTATCTGAGGCCTTTCTTCCTTTTTAAGGAAGGCTGTATTGACACATTAAATGTGTGGGTTTTTTTAAAAAAGATTTTATGTTTTTTCATTTGAGAGAAAAAGAGTGTGAGTGGGGGAGGGGCAGAGAGAGAGAAAGTGAGAGAAAGAATCCCAATCAGGCTCCTTACTGTCAACCCAGAGTGTGACATGGGGCTTTAACTCACAAACCATGAGATCATGACCCGAGCCAAAACCAAGAGTTAGATGCTTAACTAATTGAGCCACCCAGGTGTCCCTAAAAGATTTTATTTTTAAATAATCTCTATACCTAACATGGGGCTCGAACTTAAACCTTGACATCAAGAGTTGCATGTTCCATCAACTAAGCCAGCCAGGTGTCCCTTAACTCCATTAAAAACATTTTTTTTAATGTTTATTTATATATTTTGAGAGAAAGAGCACACCCACATAAAGTGGGGGAGGGGCAGAGATAAGGGGAGAGAGAGAGAATCCCAAGCAGGCTCCTTCTGTCAGCACAGAGCCTGACCTGGGGCTCTGTCTCATAGTGCATGAGCCTGTGGCACAGTTCATCATGACCTGATCCAAAATCAAGAGTTGGATGCTTAACCGACTGAGCCATCCAGGTACCCTCCACTTTACTCCATTTTAAAGAGAAAGAAACTGGCAATCAGAGAGGCTAAGTAACTTATCAAATGTCATACAACTAATAGGATGCTGACCAGGATTTGTACCTAGTTCTCTTTGATCCCAAAGCCTTGTGTCATTTTAATAGTAATATTTTAATAGTAACTTTTAATTCATTTTATATGTTAGTGATTCTTTATTATTATTAAGGTTTTGTATATATATATTAAGGTTATTGTTTTAATTCAAGCAATTTAAGATTACATAAAGTAACTACAGCAAATATTTGTCCTGGTTATCTATTGCTGTGTAAAAAATCACTCCAAAGCTTAGTGACTTTAAAGAAACAGCAATAATTTAATTATCTCTCATGGTTCTGAGGTCTGCCTGGGTTTAGCTAATACTGTCTCACTCACTGTCTTCTGTGCGGTTACCGTTGGTTATTGGCTGGGGCTGGAATCTTCTTAAAGTTTTCTTACTCCCGTGTGGCTATAGACTGGGACCTTAGTGGGGCTGTCTGCTGGAACACAATCCCTTGGCCTCTCCCTGTGGCCTGGACTCCTTATAGCATGATGGGTGGGATCCAAAAGCAAGAATTTCAAGAAAGAGGAAATAGAAGCTGCTCATTTCTTAAGGACTGGGCGAGAAACTGGCACTGTACCACTTCTCCTGTTTTCTGTTGATCAAGCAGTCATTGAGAGAAAGAGACCATTCTTCCATAGTAGGAATGTCAAAAAGTTGCAAGGTCAGATTTTCAAACTATCACAGTCTGCCTCTGATCACAAATTATGTTCCTCCTTCACTGAAAAGGCAGTTGGCCCATCCCAAGACTCTCCCAAACAGTTAATGGCATCATGGACAGACATGAAGTCCAGAATCTCATCTTCTCTATTACTTCCAGGTGTAGATGAGGTACCTTGAGTGTTGATCCTTAGTTACAGCTTTTCAAGAATGATTTGAGTATCTGTGAACTAAAAAAGACAGGTTATTCATCTTCCACACCCAATGTACAATATTGGAATCGGCATCGGAAAACTGTAGCAAGCATTATAGTTTCCTTGGTTAGGACCAATTCTCTGTAGTGATCTTTGCAGCTCTTCCTCCCATGCTCTTGGTTCTACCTTCTGAATTTAACCTTCCTTTTCCATGGAACATAAACTGTGTTTGTCTGGAGTAGTTTCTGAACCTGCTTCCTGCCCGTAGAAGTTCTGGAATACAAAGCCCTTTTTTTCCACCTTACACTATCTCCTCCTTTTTAGTTCAACCTCATTCTAATACGTACCTATTTTTTTTTTTTAACGTTTAATTATTTATTTTTGAGACAGAGAGAGACAGAGCATGAACGGGGGAGGGTCAGAGAGAGAGGGAGACACAGAATCTGAAACAGGCTCCAGGCTCTGAGCTGTCAGCCCAGAGCCCGACGCAGGGCTCGAACTCACAGACCGTGAGATCATGACCTGAGCTGAAGTCGGCCGCTTAACCGACTGAGCCACCCAGGCGCCCCAGTTCAACCTCATTCTAAAAAAATGTTGAGTTTTTTTTTTTTTTTTTTTTTTTTTAAATTTTTTTTTCCAACGTTTTTTATTTATTTTTGGGACAGAGAGAGACAGAGCATGAACGGGGGAGGGGCAGAGAGAGAGGGAGACACAGAATCGGAAGCAGGCTCCAGGCTCCGAGCCATCAGCCCAGAGCCCGACGCGGGGCTCGAACTCACGGACCGCGAGATCGTGACCTGGCTGAAGTCGGACGCTTAACCGACTGCGCCACCCAGGCGCCCCAAAAAATGTTGAGTTTTTAAATGATTCTTCCTGGAGTTCCTTCCATTGGGGAAAAAGCCATGACCACAGATCCCTTTGGCTTACATAAGTCGTTTCTATTTTGGGGGCCTTTTTAGGAAATCCTGTTGTTTAATTAAGACAGCCAGGCACAGTCTAAAGTTTTTTAGAAGGATTTTGTCTGTTTGAATTGGTCTATGAAGTACCTTCTGAAACCTTTCTGAGTGCCTAACAAAAGATGCTGTACCCGCCCTTTGCTGAAAGTCATTTCAATTTGAGAAAAGTTTGCCCTCTGGAGAGGTTGGGCATGAGAAGTTGTTTTATTTTCAAACTCAGAAAACCCTGGCACTTTTTACGTAGCATCTAAATTTTGCTCAAACCAAAAAAGTTTCTTCTTTTAGATGCTCTCTCTCCTTTGCATTGTACTGTAATCAGGTTGGCCAGATGATCATATTCATTATGGAACAGTTCCTTCTTTTCCACATTACAGCAGATGACAGTGTCACCAAACCTTCCACCAGCTACAAGTGTCCCCTTTCCTCTAGCTTTCAGTAGCATTTTCCTCACTTTCCTTTAAGTCATCATCAAGACCCTTTAGACTTTCACTAACATGCTCTCCAAGGCCCTTCTAGTTCTGCCTGCTGGTCAAACACAAGGGTAATTATGATATTGTGATGTTTAGTAAGAAATATATATTTGGTCTTCAGACTTTGGAACTGGGAGCAGAATTATAATTTGAGACACTTTTAAGTTTTTGTTGTAGCAGCAACCCACTTTCTATACCAAAATCTGTCTCTGGTACCTGCTGGATAATGAACGTCCCAAAACATAGTTGCTGAAAACAACAATCATTTTTACAGCTCATGGTCCTCAGGCTTGAAGGTGCTAATTTAGCCATTCTTGCTCAGAGTGTGTCGTGAAGTTGCAATTGTCTGGCTGGGGCCAGGGGCATCTTGAAGGTTAGCCCAGGCTATGCCGATCTCATCCCTCCTCAGGGAATGTATAATAACTGGGATATGGATAGACTAAGCTACTTAACCAAGGAGAGCCAAGCTGAAAGGCCATGGGGACTTTCAGAGTCAAAATGTTGCTGAGGCTGGTACATAGGACCATCTGCAAGATGGCTACACAGTGCAAGTCTTCTGTTGGAAAAGAAAACCAAGATGTAGACATTATAGAGAACATGAGGCACTCTGATTCCTGGTGGCTTTCCAAGCCTTTAGTCCTGGCGATGCTTTGTTTCCATAATACCTTTGCATTTTTCCATAAACTTCCATTTTTACTTGTGCTGGCCTAGGGAGATTTCTGACTCTGACATGCAACATATTGACTTGACAGGAACCCTAGAGGGATATCGTGAGGATCTTCATTATTCTAAGGAGTGGTGGGAAGAAACAATCATGTACTTTAGGTCCACTGACTCAGATACTTATTAATTCAAAGAAGTCTTTATTATATTTCCATTAAGTATAAATTCTGCTAGGCACTAGGTATGAGGAAGTAAACAAGGTTGCCAAGGTCCCCGTCCTCATGGAGCTCACAGTTTAGTGAGAACCACCCAGAGTCAGGTTCAAATTCCTCCTGTGAAGTTGCTAACTGTGCCAGTTACTAACTGGGTGAAGTCCGCATTCTATTTTTTTCATCTGGGAAATGGGCATCACTTTGTGGACTTGGTGTAGAGACTAAATGACATATATGTATGTGCAGGTATATGTGTATATCATTTGGTACATGGAAGGCCCTTAAATATTCGAGTTTATTTTTCCTTGTCCTGTTTTCTTAAATCAGAGTTGACATTTTGGACTGGATGAGACTTTGTTGTGGAAGGCTTCCCTGTGCACGGTAGGATGTTTAGCAATATCCCTGGCCTCTACCCACAAGATGATGGTAGCACTCCCTCTGACCCCAACTGTGATAACCAAAAATGTTTCCACATGTTGCGAGAAGGGCCGGGGGGGATACAGATTAGGTGGGCAAGTTTGCTGCCAATTGCAAACCATTTCTTCAGATAAAAGGCAGACATTTATGCCTAAAGCTATGTCCACCTCTGAATTTGATTTCCCAATCCACCTGACTCCTCTTCCCTGTTTTGTTTTTGTTTTTGCTTCAAAAGTAAATGTCACCAGGAGGAAAGTAGATAACAATGCCAATTTTGTAGTGCTGGCTGGCATTGAAGAAAGGAAAATCTACATAGCCCCCTCCCTCCTTCCTTCTCTGAGGCCAAGCCCAGTTTTGCTGTTTAATTACCTCCAGGGATTTCAGCATTAACCAGGTCTGTTGATCTACCTTGGCAGGAAAAATAGGCTTGGCCAGATCTGATAGCATAGAGAAATTGGAGCCTTTCCCTAGCACTGTTCACATGGGCCCCATCTAGGGGTTGAGGGTCATAGCTTTGGTGGCTTAGAGCTGGAACACACTTGTCACTGCCTGAGGGAGAGGGAAAGGGTTCTGTTTCCAGGGGTTAACACAGAATTTCACAGTAGGGGGCCATGTCTGATTTGCATAGAAGCTAAATTTGCATGGCAAGAATATTTTTGATCTATAGACTGTGTTATAGAACTATAGTATCTTAGTTTTCTAAAAGGCCCTTATTTACCCTTTACCTAAGTTTGGGAAAAAGTCAGTTGTTCATTTTAAATATTATGGTGCTGATAATAATGATTTTGTTTGGAGTGAGGGCTTGCTTTTGGTACGGTACTGTTAGAGCCTATGGGTAGGACTGGTGTGGCTCTCTGACCCTCTGTCTTGCCACTTTTTGTCTTGTTCATTTACTGGCCTTCTGCTGTTCCTGAAAACCAGGCTCCTTTAGGGCCTTTGCACTTGATGTTCCCTTTTCCTAGAACATGCCCTGTCTTTTTTGGCTCGGTCTGCCGTAGCAAAATGCCATAACAGACTGGATGGCTTAAACAACACAAACTTATTTCTCATGGTTCTGGAGGCTAGAAGTCCAAAGTGAAGGTGCTGACAAGGTAAGTTCATTCCTGAGGACTCCTCTCTTGGCTTATACATGGCCTTCATTTCCCTGTGTGCTCACATGGTCTTTCCTAGATGCACGTGCAGAAACTGATGGGAAGAGTAGGCTCTCCGATGTCTCCTCTGTAAGGACACTAACCCTGTTGGATCAGAGCCCCATCCTTATGACTTCATTTAACCTTAGCGGCCCCATCTCCAAATATAGCCACACTGAGGGGTAGGGCTGTACCATTGAGTTTGGCAGGGTGGGGGGCAGGGGAAAACAAATGTTCAGTCCATAACACTCCCTGTTAGGTCTAAATTGGTTTAGTTCTTGGCTATCTACAACACATGTTCCCCCCACCCCACCCTTTTTTTTCTGTCACTCATTATTCTTCTCTGCTTTATTTTTCTTCCTGCCCTTAACACTGCTTAAAATTATTATATGTTAAACAAGTTGTGTTTGTTTATTTTCTGTCCTTACTTTTTGGATTAGTTAAGGATTAAATGATCTAGCTTAAATAAAGTACTCATTTAACAAATGTTTATTGAATGCCTACAGCATGCAAAGCACCGGACGAGGTTCTAAGGTTGAGTGAACCTTAGAGTGAAGAAAAATTGAGTGAAGAAAAGTTCACACACTCCCTGCCCTCATATTGCTTATAGTCTTGTAGGAGCATTCATTGAATACTTACGAGGTTAGGGTTAGGGTTAGGAGTTAGGGTTTGGGTTAGGGTATGGTGAGAATTTAACGTATATTATTTAATTTGATCTTTGTAAAACTTATATGGCATAGGTCCTATTGTTGCATTAATTTTATGATGGGGACCACTAAGGTGGTCTTTCAGGGCCATTCACCTAGTTGGAGCGAAGTCTTGACAGTCTGATGCCATAGATCTTGCTCTTGACCACCATGCTAAACTGCATATGGAAGGCACAGTACAGGACAGAGCACATTTGAGTGGATGAATAAATATGCTTATATGTCTGCAACCTCGTTGTCAAAAAGCATTTGATACTGATTATTCTCATAAACCATCAGAATAACTCATAGGTACACTGTACTATAAACAAGTTTGGATATAAAAATCTACATGCACAAAATTGACATTCTGCGGCATTATCAAGAATATTATAAAAATCACTGCTGTGGGGTTCCTTTCCTTTAGTGTGTGTGATAGAAAACATAATAGGGGCTTTGGAGGCAAACAGGCCTAGATTCAAATCCTTGCTTTGTCATTTACTGCCCTTGGAATCTTGGGCAGTTTCTGAGACTCAGTTTTCTCAGCTGCGAAATGGTGATGATAATACCCAGTTCATAAAAATTTAAAATATCCCCGCAAATAGAGGATACTTAATTAATGGTAGGTAGCTTTTATTATATTATTTTCACAGTGTATTTATTTTATTTTATTTTTTAAACGTTTATTCTTTTTTTAAGAGACAGAGAGAGACAGTGCGTGAGAGAGACGCAGATCCTAAGCAGTCTCCAGGCTCTGAGCTGTCAGCACAGAGCCCAACTTGGTGCTGGAACTCAAACCATGATATCATGACCTGAGCGGAAGTTGGATGCTTAACCGACTGAGCCACCCAGGCGCCCCTCACAGTACATTTAAACTATAATTTGATATTTAAAAAATTACCAACCTGTACAGAATCATGTGTTATGTAAAGTGAGACCTACCTGGAAGAGTGACTTGTGTAACCTGATCACTTGGAAGGAGCTATTTCTCCATCAGTTCCCCTGAGTGCCTCAAGATAATCCCACTTGTCCTGGGTTGTCTTTCCCCTGGAAGGAGTGTCTTTGGGATTGGTAGTCTTCTCAGGTTCTGGGAGGCAAAAGGAATCCAGGTCCCTTAGTATACCATGTGTCTTTCTCTCTGCCTCTGGATTCAACAGGAAGGAGTCTGGGTCTGTGTTAGTGGGTTGGATAAAGAAGAAATGAAAAGAGGGGAAAAAGGAAAAAAAATTGAACATGAGTCCAAGTCACAGTTCCCATTGGAGGCCCAGAAACCATCTTTCTCCCTTGGGCAGGACAGAAAGAATTAGAATCTTGCCATCACGGGGCTTGTCAGACCACATGGTGTCATGCTTTTGGCTGTGGGTGTTTGGAAGGCATCTGTGGGTTGTGCCTGCTGAATATTCATTCTCATGTCTTATAAAAGTAACTTGACTTTTTTTTTTTCCTTTGGGAAACTAACCTTCTCCCACTCTTATCCCTGTTCCAGGTCCAGGTAAGCCTCTAGGTAAGCCTAGCAATTAGCATGTTCCATTCCTCTGGCCACAGTGATTGGTTCAAGGTTGGCAATACAATCCAAAGCTGGACCAATGAGGCTCAACCTTAGTGCTTTTATTGGCCTTCTTTCCCCTCAGGGATGCTAAGCTCTGGGGATGTAAGCCTGCTTCTTCTGCTTCAACCCTCTAGAGAGAGCTTACTGCAGAGTGGAGTACACAAGGCAAGAGACTCCATGCTCATATATCATTCCAGTTCCTCCATCTTGTCAGCTTCCATTTTCAGTTACTTGAGCCAATAAATGCAGTTCTTCCAGTTTCTTTGTTTTTTTAATCAGGTTGATTTTGCTTTTTGACACTTGGAATCAAGAGAGTCTGCCTTTATGGAACTGGAGTGAGTGGACAAGGCAGCCAAGATGTGAGGGGGGTTGGGAAACCATATCCTATAGAAGTCATAGGGAGACCAGCAGTGTTCACCCCTGTGTGAGGGGCTGTTGCTGGTTGGAGCTGTTGCTTGTCTTTTCTAGTTTGTGCTCTCAGGAGTAGAGCCAGACCAAAGAGAAGTAGTTACAAAGGAATAGATGGTAAGTATGTTCTTTCCAATGGTGATTACTGGAGAAAATAGGTGGAAATTTCCAGTGTGGGAGTGAGCATCCCATCCCTAGAGCTGTCTGATTCCAGGAGGCCATACTGACCCTCCTGGGAAGGCTAGCTGGCTAGTGAAGGGGAGACATATTTAGACTTACTTTGAGCCCCCTTTCTATTTTGGGACTTTCTGATTAGATGCAAATTGTTTGTAAATATCATTAAGCCTGCAATATGTATAAATAAGCCAATATTTCACTAACAAGATGTGCTTTTGTAAGGACTGTGTCTTGCTCACCTCTCTAGCTCCAGTACTAGCATAGGGCAGACAGAGGATAAGTAATCTGGTGATGAAAAGCAGATGCCCTGCAGTCTAATCCTGAGTCTGCCACTTGTTTGATGAGTGATCTTGGGCAAGTGACCCCATGCCAGTGAGGTTGTATCCTGTCTCTAACATGGGGATCCTATTACCTGCTGGCTAGAGTTGACCTGTGGATTGGCCACAAGGCATGGTAAGCACTTGTCTGATAGCTGTTATTATTAGGTGCTCAACCCCTGCCTGTGGAGTAAATGAACAAAGGTGCTGGGGGAACCCCAGAGATAACCCTGTCTACTGGTTTTAGAGAGGAACTCAGGGTGAGTTTGGGAGGAAGAGAAAGTGTGACAGTTGAGGAGAACTCAGTTCTGCTCTTGCTGACAGGACACAATGCCTATTTCTTACTGCTCCCATGTTTTTTGGCGGAATTCTATTTTCTTCTTTTCTGGATAAATTGCCATGTATCCTATGTTAGGTTTTCTAATAGCTGGGTGGGAGAAGGATAGGGATCCTGTTCAAGTGACTTATGGAGGGCAGTGCTTTCAGGAGATGGGGAGTGAGCAGGACTGGTTACATACTTTTTTAGGTCCAGATACTAACATATATTTAGTATGAGCCTAGGTAGCTCAGACGGTTGAGCATCTGACTCTTGATTTTGACTCAAGTCATGTTCCCCAGGGTCATGGGATTAAGCCCCACGTCAAGCTCCATGCTGAGCATGTATCCTGCTTAAGATTCTGTCTTTCTGGGGCGCCTGGGTGGCTCAGTCGGTTGAGCGTCCGACTTCGGCTCAGGTCATGATCTCACAGTTCGTGGGTTCGAACTCTGGGATCTGTGCTCTGTGCTGATAGCTCAGAGCCTGGAGCCTGCTTCGGATTCTGTGTCTCCCTCTCTCTCTGCCCCTCCCCAGCTCACACTCTGTCGTCTCTCCCTCTCTCAAAAATAAATAAACATTAAAAAAATAATAATAATAATTAAAAAAAATAATAACTTTTTGAGGGAGCAAAAAAGGTAGAGGGTCTGTGCTGACCGCTCAGAGCCTGGAGCCTGTTTCGGATTCTGTGTCTCCCTCTCTCTCTGCCCCTCCCCTGTTCATGCTCTGTCTCTCTCTGTCTAAAAATAAATAAACGTTAATTAAAAAAAAAAATTAAAAAAAAAAAAAGATTCTGTCTTTCTCTCCCTCTGCCCCTCTCCACTGCTTGTGCACACTCTCTCAAAAAAAAAAAAAAAAAAAAAAAAACCAGATAATAACATATAAAACCTTTTTCTTCTTTCTACCATTTTTATTCAACTTGCCATGGTATTTTTATTTGCTATTTAATGTGGTTTTAAGTAAAGGAAAATGAAAAATTTTAACTATTAGCATGAATTTTACCATTTATCTTCATTTTGTGCAATGCCAATTTGAAAGGCAAATATCACCAAAATTACGTTAATTTGTATTTCTGTGGTTCATCCCCAGAAGGTGCCTCGTCAGAAGATACAAACACAAGCCAGACCCAGGAAGATTGGAAGGGAGGGTGTGCAAGGCAGAAAGATACACCAGCACCTGCCGTGACGCATCTTGGCTGAGAAATTTGAGCCAGGAACCTCCCCTTCCCACAGGCTACCCACTCCAGCCCACAGTGGAAGGAGACCCTAAGCTTATTTCAACCTCCATTCTGGGACATACAGTTACCTGCATGGGGGATAGGTGAGAGGCTTGTTCTTGCCACAATGCTTGCCAAATGTGCCATGGCATTGCCAACCAGAAGAAGGGACAGCTACCATTTTGCCCAACCCCACCTTTCCTAATGTCTGCACTCAGGCCCCTGCCAAGGGCAGAGGGCTTTTACCATCACTGGACAGGGCAGGGAGGGAGAGGTGGGGGAGAATGAAGGGTGTTAGGAAGTAGAGGAGGCAGAGAGGTGCTGGGAAGTGGCACTACCTGTGAACCAAGACTCCAAGTCTCTGTTCATCTTTACTGTCTTAATTTAATAGGACTTCCCCTACAAAGCAGATTCAAAGATAAAATTATTAAGAAGTTCAAGATGGCAAGTGCAGAGCATTAAACTCCAAGCAAGAGGCCCTTCTGAGCATTGGACCCTGTGTGATTGCCTTGATCTTATACTTGTGAGTATCTCTGATCTCATTCTGTGCTTCTTCCATTCTTGATCTCTTCTGATTGTGTATACCCTAGTTAACTATCTTAATTTGCTCCCAACATTACTATATTCGATGAACCAGCTATCTAGATGCCTACAGGTCCAGGAGCCCTGGCCACTATTCCACCCTTGTTGCCTTTTATGGTAATTGTACCCATCTTGTGTCATATGGTTGAGTGCTTCCATTTGTCTTTGCTATTCTGGAATTTCACTTTTTTATTTTTCCTGGGGAACACAGTTCTGTTGCAGCATCTCCTATAAAGGACAGCCATGATGGAGCTTCTTGGGGTACTGTTGCCAAACTCACTCATACTTTCTTATCTCATTGGTAAAGGGGGAGTCCTCCAGGCCTTCCCAAGGAGCATGATTGGCTGGTGGGTTTTCCTGTCTCATATGGTAGATCCATTCTAGCATGCCCATTTCTCTGAGCTCATCAGACCTCCCCTCCAGTTTGCAATGGCAGCTGTGGCATCTCTGCATTGTTCAGTTTGGCTCATTGCTTTTCCTAGTCTTTCAAGAGCCTCCCACCAGCATATTAGAACCAACCCCTCGGGCCATCCTGTGGCACTGGAGAGAGGACCCCTTCACATCAACAAACTACCTTATCGAGCTTATATCTTACCTGCTTTGATCTATCACCCTTGGAATCCTCCACAGACATTCTCCCTCAGTTTGGTTTATGCACATTGGCCAGATCTGATATATAATCCCTTTCTTTCCTCAGTAGGCCTAGCATTTTCTGAGTTGGTCCATGCTAAGGTTTTACCCCCATGATCAGTCTGGTGGCCAGGAGTGGAGGTGGGACAAATCTATAGGAGGGAAGATATTGTTTTATAAAGCACCTGACTCATTTTTAAGCAAGGTAGAGTGTTTATCTTCCAGTAAGGGAACAGGGACACTTCAGCAGGTCCACAGGATTCAGGACTCTCTTGGTTTATCTCTACAGATAGCCTCTCCCAAGGATCAGTGTCCCCTCTTTCCCTGTCAGGGCCTTGTCTTTGGTGTAAAGGGATCCACTTGGCATTCTTTGAAGTTCTGCCATTCTTACAGTGCAGTCCTGTGCCTGCTCTTCAGCTCTGGTAGCCCGCAAGCTGTGGAAGGTAAGTATCTCTTTAAATTATTGCCAAATAGGCCCTCTGGAATTGTTTATCAATGAATCTGTCATCTTCTTTCTTCAACACATTGGAAGAACTTAGCAAGAACCACCCAATCCCATGGTCTGTTTGGTTAGCATTTGCCCCAGACCTTTCAGATGCCAGAGGGACTGTACTATCTGGTGTTCCCTTCAACTTCACCACTGCCTCTTCTTTGTAGGTGGAAGTCTTAGCAATGGCATTGCTGTGGCATGCATTTTGTTTCTTAGGACTCTTTCTGGTACCCACTGTTTTGCACTGGTTTCCTTACAAGCAGAACCTGAGATGGGGTTTATTGTTTAAATAATTTTTTCATCTCAAAAATAAATAAACATTAAAAAAAATAAAATAAAAAAAAGGGGGTGCCTGGGTGGCTCAGTTGGTTAAGCGTCTGACTTCGGCTCAGGTCATGATCTCACAGTTCGTGGGTTCGAGCCCCGCATCGGGCTCTGTGCTGATAGCTCAGAGCCTGGAGCCTGCTTCGGATTCTGTGTCTCCCTCTCTCTCTGCCCCTCCCCAGCTCACTCTGTCGTCTCTCCCTCTCTCAAAAATAAATAAACATTAAAAAAATAATAATAATAATTAAAAAATAATAATTTTTTGAGGGAGCAAAAGGGGTAGAGGGGAATGAGGAAGCAAGACAAGGTGACAAAAAGCTAAGTAAGAATATGGCCTCAATAGGAGTCCTATTGTAGCCTGATGTCCCCAGGGCATTCTGGAGCCCTCACAGGATCATAGGGTTGACCCCACCCTGGCAACCTGCCTGTTACATCCTCCCCTGTCAGTCCTTGGCCTCTTCTTTGATCAAGGAGCAGAGTCTGTTGTTGTTGTTTTCAGAAAACTGTCTCAGGGGAATCAGATCCTCAGCCTCAGGAGAGAGAAGATCAAAGTTTGGCCTTTGGCCCAATTTCTTTGGAAAACAGTTTCAGGCTTGAAGATATTTTAATTCATTGTAATGCTTGATATTGTCTCTACTGGGATGGCTTTTGGCACAGGGACAATGAAGAGACCTGGCAAAGTGTGACCGTGGAGCCGGGTTTGCTTTCTGGGATCTCATAGTTGGATAATGATGGACACAACAGGAATCCTGTTACAAAGGACTTTGTCTTTGTCTCCCCTTGGTTCCTGGGATGTTCACTCCATGTTTGCTAATTACGAACTGAGTTAGAGAATCAATATGAAGAACTTGGGGTATAAGAATTGATTTCCTTTTTTTCAACCAGATGTTATGAGTGGGCAAGAGAGGGAAGGATGACAGGGAAGGAGGAGGGTGTGGTGGTTCAGAGCCTGCTCCCAGGAGTCACATGGACCTGGGTTGCAGTCCCAGAAATGACTCTTCATAGCAGAATGGCCTCAAGCATGTGGCTTCAGTTCTCTGAGCCTCACTTTTCCTCTTCAAGGATGATACCTGCTTTTACTTCATGGTGCCGACATAAGGCTTAAATGAGATCCTGCATGAAATAGATTGAGCACTGGGCATCTAGTGACTGCCTAGTAAGTATCAACTATTAATGATGGTGGAGTGTTTTCTGAACTTTTTTGGGCAGTGCACATTCTAGAGGTGGCATGATAGTGTGGAAGATGCCAGATCTTTGAAATCTGAGAGAATTCGCTCCCATTTCTAAATCTGCCACTTCCTAGCTCTGTGACTGTGGGCAATTTGCTTTCCCTCTCTGATCTGCCAAGAAGGAGTAAAATACCTGCACTGCAGAATTTTGGTGGAAAAAGCATACAGCCCAGGTTATGGTTCACTCAGAACTTACTCAGTTCTCTTTCTTCTTTTCATTTTACAACAAAGAATGTTTAGCCCGTACGTTTATTTTCTCACATGTGGCTTGCGGCCAAAGTTGGCAGTTAGATTTTTAACATTTCTCAAGGATAAGAGGGTAAGGCACAGAATGGGTGAAAGCATTAATTAAACGCTGGCTTTGGAAGGCAAAATGCTACAGCATTCCAAAAGGAAACTAAGTATTAATTGGAACAGAAATATTCAGGATCAAATAAGCAAAGACAACAAGCTCTGAGATGCTATTTTAACTGCAGGAGATGGAACCAAGCTTTAGGAGTGTCTGCTTGTCTTAACCCTTAATTAAGATGATGATGGAAGGGAGGAGACAGATGGCAGTTGGTATTCATTGGGTCCTTACTCTTTTCTAGGTGTGGTGCTAAGCACTTGACATGGCATATTTCTTTTAATCTTTCTAATAACTCTGAGGGAGATATCATTATCCCCATTTTACAGATAAGGAAACTTCCAAGGTCATTGGCTAGTAAGAGGCACACTAGTATTAGAATCAAAGCCTGAGTGTGGAGCCCCAGGTGGTAAAGCCTCACCCCAGTGTATCACATGGACTTCCTCCCACGGACCAGCACTTGGAGGAAATATTCTGTTCCCTTACCATTTTTATAAAAAGGGGTTTTCCTAGCAGCTAAAATGCTCTTTTAAGGGCAATAAGTTTGAAACAATCTTTCATATTGCTTATAGGTTTGTTTTTAATGATTGGAGAAATGCTTATTTCCGATGGTTCATAAACTTAAGCATGAAATTATATTTACAATAGTAAAATCTGAATGTCGAGAAGAAAAAAAAGGGGCTCAGAAAAAAAATGTTTAATAGTGTTATCTCTGGTTATTTGAAAGGATTACCTCTTCCCCCTACCTCAAGTTTTTATTTAAATTCCATTTAGTTAACATACAGTGTATGGAAGGATTACTTCTTTACATTATTTTTACTTTAATTTTACTTCTTTTTCTTCTTCCAAGGTTTCTGCAATCTTTATTTATTATGTTGATAATCAGAGGGAACAAGGATAAACATTGGGAAAAATTATGTTGTATGTTGTTAGTGATCAGAGATCTACAATTGTGTAGAAAATAAACACTTGTAGAACCAAACTATGCAGATTGGGGGGGAAGGGGCAGAATCCATCAGAAACTTTTCTTGTCTGTTAACATAGGCTAAATTCATTTGGAACAACAAATTTGCCCCACCAAGAGTGACTGACATAGCTTCAGATCCAATGTATCAGTCTAATGGGTGCAGCATGAGCACAGTGTGACCACCAGCTGTGAATATCCAGGGCTGGGACACCAAGATGGGACACTGATGAGTGGGGACGTTCTGTGAGAACATGTTTTTATATGGATGAGGTGCCTGGGAGAATGGCAGACTTCATATCACCAGCTAGTTTTCTGTATGGACCCAGGAAGTCTCGCATTAGAGATCTTTAAAACAAAACAAAACAAAACAAAACAAAGCGAAACAAAAAACAAAACTCTGTTAGCCTTCACTTAAAATTTTGAGCTCTAAATACTATCATTAAAAAACAAGATACATCATTTAAACATTTCCAATGTACCAAACACTGTCCTAAATACTAGGATATAATAGTGACTAGGATGAGGTTTCCGTTCTTTTTTTCTTTTTTTTTTTTAAGATTTTATTTTTAAGTAATCTCTATACACAACATGGGGCTCGAAAAGCCCCAAGATCAAGAGTCGCATGCTCCACTGACTGAGGTGGAGCCTCAGGCACCCGGGTTTCAGTTCTCATAAAGCTTACATTCTACTTCTACATGAGTTTTTAAGTCAATAGGCAGAGTTTGTATTATTCTGTATAAATACTGTTCTTTGTTCAGCCAAAAGTTATGCTCTGATACTTTTTTGTTTCTTGCTTTTTATACAACTGCTGTTTTTTTTGTAGTTGATGCGGTCCTTCAGTATTTGTCATTTGCTTAGTTTTCAAGGTACTTATTGCTCTTTATTCCCATTGCTACTAAAATCTGTCAAATGCCTATCAATAATATTTCTAAATGTTCAGAGACATCGGGTACTCCATTCAATACTTTGTTTCTCCTCTCCCCTCTCCCCCTACCAGAGACATCTCTTCTGCTTCCTTACATCTTTCTTCTCTCATCTGGACAGCTGATACTTGCCCACACTTGTGGGTTGGGCCCTCTGTTTCCTGGATTCGGCATCTTCCCTTGTGTTACTGTGTTCCTTATATATTCTTCACTACCTCCATAAGAAAGATTGCTTGGGAGATCTTGCATAACTGATTATGTAGCTGGGCTTCCCTCATACTTGGTTCATAGTTTATCTTTGTACATAAATGTTGACTGAAAATGATTTTCCATCAGAATTTTGAAGCTTATTGAAAAATCTGGTGCAATTACAACTTTCTTTGCTTTGTAGGTGAATATTATTTTTTTCCTCTCTGGATTCTTTAGGGTTTTCTCCTTATTTCAGCACAGTGACATTTCTCAATGATGGATTAAATTTATTTTTCTGGGTGCTTGGTGGGATTTTTCAATCTGAAAACTCATGTCTGTCCATTTGGGAGGTTTAATTTCTAGCAAAAGCTCTGTTAACTGACTTCTACTTAATTGCATTACTAGATTAACCCACACTATCCATTCTGCCTGAAAAATATATCGACAGATGCTTACAGCATTCTAAATGCTCATACATAGGAGTAAATAAAACCCATAGTTTTTATTTCCATCAGTTGACTTGTGTGCTAATTACCACTATCATTCAGTTGCATTTGTTCCCAAACCTGCTTATGCCAGTTGCACTTGTTATTAGAATTATATAAATTAGTTAAAAATTGTACCTACCAATGAACTTAAGTATGAAAAGAGAATTGTTACCAGGAAAACCAGGTTGAAAACTTTGGGAAAAAATAGATGAAGTCTATTTGCTTCATAAGGAGAATTTGCTTAAGTAAAAGACTGGGAAGGGGTGCCTGGGTGGCTCAGTCCGTTAAGCGGCCGACTTCAGCTCAGGTCATGATCTCGCGGTCCATGGGTTTGAGCCCCGCGTCAGCTACTTAACTGACTGAGCCACCCAGCACAGCTGAGCTGTCAGCACAGAGCCTGGAGCCTGTTTCAGATTCTGTGTTGCCCTCTTTCTGACCGTCCCCTGTTCATGCTCTGTCTCTCCCTGTCTCAAAAATAAATAAAACATTAAAAAAAAAAGTAAAAGACTGGGAAAATACAAACTCTAGAATAATTCAGCACTCAGATTGCTTTGACAGTGGCTTTAAGTTCTTGTTCTTTTTTTTTTTTTAAGTTTATTTATTTTGAGAGAGAGAGATTGAGAAATTGTAGAGGAGGGGCAGAGAGAGAGGGGGAGAGAGAGAATCACAAGAAGGCTCCATGCTGTCAGTGCAGACCCCACCTCGGGGCTCAAACTCATGAACCATGAGATCATGACCTGAGCCTAAATCAAGAGTCAGACACTTAACTGACTGAGCCACCCAGACACCCCAGTTATTGCTCTTCTTTAAAGAAATTGAAATCGGAAGTTTTAGACAATGCATTCTAGGAAATGCATTGGAAATGGCTTAAAGATCCAGTTAGCAGACCGATACTCAAAGAAAAATCCTTGGCCTGAATGAAAAGATTGGTGAATGAGTGCATATTTATGTTTAAAGCAAAAATAAAATGGCTAAAAACTTACTTTAAAGTGTAGAGACCTGACAGTTGTCACTTAATCAAATGATAAAGTTGACATCACCAATACTGGATCAAACTGTACCTCCTGATAGGATGCACTGAGAAGGGATACCATGTCCCTGCAGTGGTATTTTGCCAAAAGTGTAAAATGCCAATCACTTCATAAGGAAACACAAGATAAACACAAGTTGGGGGATGTTCTACAAAATAACTGGCCTGAACAATTCAAACACGTCAAAGTCAAGAAAGACAATAAAAGGCTGAGTAAAGGTGATCAAAGAGACATAAGAACTAGATGTGTGGCTCTGGATTGGGTTCCAAACAGGCAAAACGTTAAGATGTTTTTAGGACAGGGCACCTGGGTGGCTCAGTCCTTAGGCGTCGACTTCAGCTCAGGTCATGATCTCATGGTTTGTGAGTTTGAGCCCCACATCCAGCTCTCTGCTGTCAGCACAGAGCCTGCTTTGGATCCTCTATCCCCTGCCCCTCTCTCCCCTCCCTGGCTCACACTCTCTCTCAAAAATAAATACACATTTTTTTTTTTAAATATGTTTTTAGGACAATTGATAAAATTTGAAAATGGACTATAGATCTGTAGATTAGATAATAGTATCGTATAAATGTTAAATTTCCTGATTTTGATAACTGTACATGATTGTGTAAGATGATGTCTTTATTAGAAAATATACTCTGAGATATGTAGGGATAAAGGGCCGTGATGTCTCCAACATACGTACTTTCAAATAGTTCAGAAAAAATGACATGAAAAAAATACAGAGAGAATTATGAAGACAAAGCAAATGGAGCTAAATATAAATAACTGATAAATCTGGGTAAAGGGTATGCAGTTCTTTGTATTGTTCATGCAAATTTTCTCTAAGATTGTAATGATATAAAAATACAAAGTTACAAAAATATATACAGTAAAAAATAGACATTTATTTTGATAATCTATTATAATTATTTCTATAATCAAATTTCCTTGTAATTGGCCAACCCTGGAGCTTCCCAGGAGGAACAGAGTATGGTGTCACCAGGTTGGTGTTTCAGGGTCATGGGTTGAATGTGGAAGAGCAGAGAGCATTGAGGCTGGAGAGAGGCAGAAGGCAGATGGTGAAGATGTGCTTTACAGCTTAAAGGACTTGAACTTTGGGAAACTGGTGAAGGACTGTTAAGGAGAGAGTTCTGTGAACCCATTTATATTTTAGAACGGTCACTCTAGCTGCTGGTATGCACTGTGAATAGAAGAGGAAAGGGGAAGATGCAGGACTGAGGCTACTTTAGTTACTTAAAAGGGGAGTAACCAGATTTTATATTACGTTTGTGGCAGTGAGGATGGAAACAAATGGAGTGATTCAAGACCACTTTAGAGGTGGAATCATCAAATGGGAGAATTGACCAAAGTCACAGGGAGTGGGAACAGTACAAGTTGACTCAAGTTACCTTCTTTAGGTGACTAAGTAGATGGTGATAATATTAACCTGGCAGGGACTTTAATGCAAGAAACGGAGGAGGAGTGGAGTGAGAGGGTAGAGCAAGATGATGAGTTACATTAGATCATGATGAATTTAAGCCTCAGTGGGAATCAGATAGATAGACATATGGCTATGTGCAATCACCTCCCCCTCAGTTCATAGCACACAAAAAACATGTATCTTAGAATTGGTCAAGTATGAAAACTCTGGCAGATTGCTTTCCAGTTTAGCTGTTCTGTTATTCTCTCCCATCAGCAGTGCAAGAGGATTGGTTGGTGTTTTCCCATATCCTTGCCAACACTTGGTATTTCCTGACTTTTTAATTTTTACTAATTTGATGGGATATCTAATGACAGTTTGTAATTCGTTTTTTACTAGTAAATTTAGGCTTTTTCTTAACTTTTTGTTTTTTTAAAACTTCTTTTTCACGTTTATTTATTTTGAGAGGGAGAGAGCTCTTGTGGGGGGGGGGGCGCGGGGAAGAGGCAGAGAGAGAGAGAGGGAGAGAGAGAATCCCAAGCAGGCTCTGTGCTGACAGCACATGAAGTGGGATACCATCTCACAGACCATGAGATCATGACCTGAGCAGAAACCAAGAATTTTGAAACGCTTAACCCACTGAGCCACCCAGGAGCTCCTAGGCCTTTATCCTTTTCTTTTTTTGCTTATTAGCCACTCAAGTTTCCTCCTCGGTAAATTTAAGTGTATATCATTTGCTCATTCTACTGGGTTTCCAGTTCTTTTCTTGTTGATTTTGAAGGAATTTTTGAGTGTTGTAGATATTAATCTCTTACCAACTTTAAATATTGCAGGTATCTTTTCCCAATTTTTCATCTGTATTTTGTTTATGAAATCTCTAATTAAAAAAAATTTTTTTTTAATATTTATTTATTTTTAAGAGAGAGAGAGAGAGAGAAAGAGAGAGACAGAGCATGAATGGGGGAGGGGCAGAGAGAGAGGGAGACACAGAATCTGAAGCAGGCTCCAGGCTCTGAACTGTCAGCACAGAGCCCAACATGGCCTCAAACCCAAGAACCATGAGATCATAACCTGAGCTGAGGTTAGATGCTCAGGTGCCACCCAGGTGCCCCTGAAATCTCTAATTTTGGTGTAGTCAAATGTAATATTTTCCTCTGTGTAATGTCTGCTTTTAGAGTGTTAACAGGTTCTTTCTCACAGGTCACACAGATAGGAGTTTCTATTAACTTTATAATTTTACTTTTTATATTTATGCCTTTACTTTTTTGTAATTCACCATTGTGTATGGTCTGAAGTAGAGATCCAACTTTATTTTTCACATATGATAAACTGGTTTTCCCAACATCATCTCCAAGAAAATCCATCCATGTTCATTTATTATTATCTAACAAATTGCTATGTATACCTGGGTCTATTTCTGAGCTCTTAATTCTGTCCATTGGTTTATTTGCTCCTTTATATCAATGCATTGATGACTTATTGTGGTTTAAAATATGCCTTAACAACTAGTAATGTGGATAGTCTTTCTTGGTTCTTCTTTTTCAAAATTTGCTTAGCTGTTTGTAGACATAAATTCTACCAGTAACTTATAAGAAATATATTTGATATAGATATTTCAAAAATAGAATCTAATAGTCTCTTGAGCAGTGAGTTTACTTTTGTTGAAACTAAGATTCATATTATATATGAATTATTCTTATTTTATGTTTACTACACTTTATATTTTATTTTTTTTTTCTTTTCCTTCCTTTCATTAAATTGAATTTTGTTCTGTTGGCTTGAAATACATGCATTCTATTTTTTTTTTTTTAATTTTTTTTTTTAACGTTTATTTATTTTTGAGACAGAGAGAGACAGAGCATGAATGGGGGAGGGTCAGAGAGAGAGGGAGACACAGAATCTGAAACAGGCTCCAGGCTCTGAGCTGTCAGCACAGAGCCTGACGCGGGGCTCGAACTCACGGACCGCGAGATCATGACCTGAGCCGATGTCAGACGCTTAACCGCTTAACCGACTGAGCCACCCAGGTGCCCCATGCATTCTATTTTTAATGAATTAAGACAAATATTTGTAGTTATCCTCCCTAATAATGTCTTAAACATAATACTGTCACTATTTTCCTCCTGAACAAGACAAAAATATTAGCATGTTTTCACATCCCTTATTTTTTCTCTTTTGTCTCTACTCGACAACTCTTTTCTCTTTTGTCTCCACTCTTTTGTCTCTAGACTTTGTCTAGAATTTTCATTTTGAATTGTTAGAGATTGCTATGGTTAATTTTATGTGTCAACTTAGCCAGACTTCAGTACCCAGATATTTGGTCAAAAGCCAGTCTAAATGTTTCTGTGAAGGCATTTTTTACAGGTTAGCATTTAAATCAATAGGCTTTGAGTAAAGCAGATTAGACTATATAGTGTGGGTGGGTCTCATCCAATCAGCTGAATGCCTTAGGAGAAAAATGTCAGAGGTCCTCTGAAGGAGAGGGAATTCTGCCTGTAGGCTACCTTCAGACTTGAGCCCAAACATTATCTCTTCCCTCAGTCTCCAGCCTGCTGGCCTTCCCCGCAGAGTTTGGACTTGGCAGCCCCCGACAACTGCAGGAGCCAATTTCTTAAACAAAAAATTGCTCTCTCCCTCTTTCTGTCTCTCCAAACACATCCTATTGTTGTTCCTCAGAGAACCCTGACTAACGTAGGGATATACTTAGATTTTTTCTTCAATCATTCTCGAGAATGGTGTAACCTTGAATCTAGAATTGAGATTTAGGATTCATTCTCTTAAATCTGACTGGCTGGGTTTGAATCCTGTCTGAATCACTTACTGCATGATTTTTTGAAATTTTTAATTGAAATATTATATGCATATACAAAGGCAAACATATAATTAAGGTACAGCTCAATGAATTTTCAGAAAATGAACACACTGGTGTAACTAGGGAAATAAAAAACCAAAACATTACTAACACTCAAATTTTCCTTATGCCTATCACCAATCACTCCTCATACCCTTACTAAGGTAAATCACAATTCTTACTTCTAAAAGAGTAAATATTTTTTTATTTACTCTTTTTTGTCCTATCAATTTTTGCATTTTATATACAAGGAATCACACAGCATGTATGTTTTTGTATCTATCTTATTATGCTTAACCCCTTTTTTTGGTATGATTAATTTCGGTGGCTGTATGTAATTGTAGTCTGATCATTGTTGTGTAGTATCTTGCATAGTGTTTCATGATATGACATACTACAATTTATTGATTGATTTTACTTTTTATGAGCATTTGGTATTTTCCAGTTTTCTGTTCGTTTGTTTGTTTTTCCTATTATGAATAGAATTACTGTAAACATTCTAGTGCATGGCTTTTGGTGAGCAGAGGTAGGCATTCCTGTTGAGTATATCACTGGGGGTGGAACTGCTGGTTCGTCAGGTATGTATAGTTCAGCTTTGGTCAATACTGCTAACCAAATCTCCAAAGTAGGTGTGTCAGTTTAGACCCCCATCACCAATGTCACCCGCACATGATATTTTTCTGTTTCTTTTTGTCCTGGTTCTGGTTGGTTTGTATTACCTTGTGGTTTTTTGCATTTTCCTAATGACTAGCAGAGCTGAGTACCTTTTATCAGACATTTGGTTATCTTCTTTTGCAAAGAGATCTTTTGTACCTTTTCCTAAGGTGTTGTTGGCCTTGTTCTAGTTTATTAGGGTGGAAGATTAAGTTATTGATTGAAGTCTTTCCTCTTTTCTGATATAGGTATTTGAAGGTATGCATTTCCCTCTAAGCATTGTTTTAGCTACCTCCCATAATTTTTTAAAAATATTTTTAACACATTAATTTTTGAGAGAGAGAGACAGAGACAGAGCACAAGCAGGGGAGGGGCAGAGAGAGAAGGAGACACAGAATCTGAAGCAGCCTCAAGCTCCAGGCTCTGAGCTGTCAGCACAGAGCCCAACACAGGACTTGAACCCATGAACTATGAGATCATGATCTGAGCAAAAGTTGGATGCTTAACCGACTGAGCCACCCAGGCACCCCTACCACATCCCATACATTTTGACATTATGGTTGTGTTTTCATTCAGTTCAAGATGGTTTTTAATTTCTCTTGGGAATTCTTCTTTGACCCACGGATTATTTAGAGATATGTTGTTTAATTTCCAGATATTTGAGCAATTCTGAGATTTCTTTCTGCTAATAATTTCTAACTTAATTCCATTGTGGTTGGAGAACACACTTTGTATAATTTCAGTCCTGTTACATTTATTAAGACTTGTTTTATGGATTAGCATATGCATCAGATTTTTTTTTTAAATTTTTTTTTAACGTTTATTTATTTTTGAGACAGAGAGAGACAGAGCATGAACGGGGGAGGGGCAGAGAGAGAGGGAGACACAGAATCAGAAGCAGGCTCCAGGCTCTGAGCCATCAGCCCAGAGCCTGACGCGGGGCTCGAACTCACGGACCGTGAGATCGTAACCTGAGCCGAAGTCGGACGCTTAACCGACTGAGCCACCCAGGTGCCCCTGCATCAGATTTTATTTGACTTTCAGAAGCTTTTAGCCCAGCTCATTTAGCCTCCTGCCCTCCTGCTTTGGAGTCCGCAAACCTGTGGTCAGGAAAATCAAGTGTGTCTGAAGGCTCCTCATTTCTGTTTTTTCCACTCTAGCCACCAGCAATAGAAGAAAGCTTTGATGGTTTCCCTTTCCCCCAGTAGTGGCTGTCTGCCTGGGCCAAGTCCCAGTCCTCCACCCATGTCCCGATGTGGCAAATGCCGCCAGGGGAGTGTATCAGCTGCTGATCTGATAGCTCTCCAGTGAACTGTTCTCTCCTCTGTGGAGTGTTTAGTCCTTTCAGTCCTTATTCCAAAGTCCTTGACATCTGGAAAATGTGATTTTTTTTTTTTTTTTTTTTTTTTTTGGGTAATCTGTCTAGGTTTTAATAGTTGTTAGTGTCAGGGTTGGCCTGTTTCAACCTCCTACATTCTACCCAGAAGTGGAAGTTGTTTTTCCTATTTTAGATAACAGCATACTTTGCTATGCTGTTTACTCACCTTTATTTTACATATAGCTTGTAGCATTCATATAGATTTGTTTCTCCTCTCTTTCTTCTCCTCCTCCTCCTTTTCCTCCTCTTCCTCTTATTCCTCCTCCTCCTTTTTTGAGAGAGAGAGAGAGCAAGAGCAAGAGCAAGAGAGCATACGAGTAGGGAAGGAGCAGAGAGAGAATCCAAAGCAGACTCCATGTTGTCAGCACAGAGCCAAATGTGGGGTTTGATATTGCAAACTATGAGATCATGACCTGAGCTGACATTAAGAGTCGGATGCTTCACTGACTGAGTCACCCAGGTGCCCCTTGTTTCTCTTCTTGCTGGAATACTAACTACAAAACAATTTTCAAAGAATATTTCCAAAGAGAATATTGTTTTGAGTGATAAAACTGGCACTTTTTATATAGATTAAAATTCTGAGGGGTTCCTGGCTGGCTCAGTTGGAAGAACATGTGATTCTTGATCATAGGGTTGTGAGTTTGAGCCTCATGCTGGGTGTGGAGATTACTAAAATAAATAGGTGGATGGATGGATGGATGGATGGACGGATGGACGGATGGACAGACAGACATAAACTTAAAAAATCCAGTTTTGATGCTCTTTTCCTTTAAAACTTTTGAAAATACTGCTTTTCTTCATAATAGTATTATTCATAATAGTCCCAAATTAGAAAACAACCTAAATGTCTATCAACAGTAGTACAGATAAATAAACTTTTCCTATATTTCTACAATACAGCAATGTTTCTAACTGGAAACGATGTTGCCTCCCAGGAGACATTTGGCAATGTCTGGAGATATTTTTTTGGTTCTCATAACTTGTTGGGAGAGGGAAGAGGATTGCTATTGGCATCTACTGGGTAGAGACTGAGGACGCTGCTAAATATCTTGCATTGCATAGGACAGTCATCCCATAAAAGAATTATCTGGCCCAAAATATAAGCACTGCTGAGGTTGAGAAACTCTGCTCTATTATCAGTGAGAATAGATGAACAATTGCTACATGGATGCAAACACATAACTCCCATAAACATATGTTGAGCTAAAGAAGCCAGATACAAATTAGTATATACAGTGTGCATATATTTATGTAAAATTCAAAAATAGAAAAAAACTAATTCATGGTGTTAGCAGTTAGGATGGAGTTGTCTGTGGGGTACAAATGGTGACTGGTAAGGGCCAATTAAAAGGGCCTTTTAATATGAGGGTTAGTTACACAGATGTATTCACATTGTGAAAATCAAGCTGTGCTTTATAAATGGTGAGATACAAATATATAATTATTTACATATATAATTATACATTATGTGATATATAAATTTTATATATGTATATGTATATATACATACTTACATTGGAATAAATGTTTTTCAGAATTCCATTGTCTGCTTTTAAGAGATGATCTGTTCTTCCTCTTTGGAAGCATTTTCTCTTTGTTTTTGATATCCTAAGCTATCATTTTAACATGACTAAGAGTGGGTTTATTTATACATATCTGTTTGTCACTCTACAAGATGTTTTTTGTAAATTTTTTAATGTTTATTTATTTTTGAGAGAGAGACAGAGTGTGAGCAGGGGAGGGGCAGAGAGAGAGGGAGACACAGAATCCAAAGAAGGCTCCAGGCTCTGAGCTGTCTGCACAGAGCCCAACGTGGGGCCCAAACTCACGAACCATAAGATCATGACCTGAGCCAAAGTTGGACACTTAGCTGACTGAGCCACCCAGCCACCCCACTGTGAGATCTTTTAATCTAAAGTCTATTCTTTCTTTCTAATCTTGGGAAAAAATTTTAGTTATTGTTTCTTCAAATATTTTCTTACCTATGCTTATTTTTTACCCCTTCTGGGATTTTTATTATCTAAATGCTGACAGGTCTGCTTCTCTCTTCCATATATGTCTCGTAGCTTCTCTTCTATAGTTTATTATTTTTTCATCTCTTCCCAGTTATTCCTCTGGATGATGGTCTTGACTGGAATTTCCAGTCTCACTAATTCATTCTTCAAGTTTATTCAGGCCACTGAATGGGTAGGAACAACCGTTGAGTGGTCTTGAGCTATTTTCCCATAAAGGCAAACAAAATGGAAATAAGGTTGACAGGAAATAAACAGTTTCTTAAAAAAAAAAAAGAAGTAAAAATAAATAAAATAAGTTTCTGCATTCTGTTATTCAACCAATCTATAAAGTTCCTTTTTAAAAAAAATAGCATTGGTTTTTAATTTAATATTTTAATATTTAATTGATATTAAAACAGTTAATATTTTGCAAACCAGCTTTGCTAATTTTTTTAAATTATTTTTCAACATGAGTATTTGTTCTTGAGTCATTTTACAAACTCTTCTATATTTTTGAAGATATTTGTTGTGCTTATTTGAATTGTCTGTTCTGGCCCTTCAGCTGGGCTTTATCTGATATTCATTGGCTACCCTTTTGACTTTCTTTTGTGGTGTTGCCTACCTTGGTTATTCTAATTTGTGATCACACACACCAGCTTTCCCCTTGGGGGCTCATCGCCTTGGTTGGGAATGTGTGTCCAGGCGGAGGGCTGAAAGGATTGGCCCCTGTTGTGTTCTGCAAAGTTTTAAGAATGTGAGTATGTGTGCTCGGGTGTACACCTCAAGATGAGTGCCCTGGCCTTCCAGCCTGGAACTAACCACTGCTTCTTTCCCTGTCCCTGAGGAGCCTGGCCATACTTACCCTTGGGCACTGCTCTTTCCAAGAGCTGTCTTCTTTGGCTGACATCCCCTTGTCCTCAGGCTGTGGGGCAGGGAGGAGTGTCCTGAGCCAGGCCATTTGGGTGCACCTGCTGTTCTCGGTTCACAGCCCAGCCAGTGCCCTGCTGCTGCTCTGTCTCCAGGCACTGGCTGGCAGGCAGTCCTACCCTCAGCCCCCATGGAAATGCAGGAAAGAGCAGCTCTAAGGCCCTCTTCAGAATCTGTCACCTGGTTGGCACTTGGCTGTCCTCCTATTCCCTACGCTACTGTTTTCCATCTCCATTGGGACCCAACCATCTTCTGGCTTTCCAGAGGGATTCCTCACAGTTTTGACAGGACCTCAGACTCATCCAGCTCCTTATCACTTTCATTTTTCCTCCAGGGTCGGACTGTGGTGAGGGAGCCAGCAGCCCTTTGTTAGTTTATCATGTTGCTGGAAACCAGAAACAGCAGTGAGAATGGACTTTAAAAGCAGCCTCTTGAAGACTCTTAAACATGGAGAACAAACAGAGGGTTACTGGAGGGGTTGTGGGAGGGGGGCGGGCTAAATGGGGAAGGGGCATTAAGGAATCTACTCCTGAAGTCATTGTTGCACTATATGCTAACTAATTTGAATGTAAATTTAAAAAATAAAATTAAAAAAAAAAAACAGCCTCTTGATAACCATGTGACCTCAGGCTAGTTATTTAAGTTTGGACATCTGTGAAATATGGCTGATAATGGGTTGCTTCAGAGGGTTATTGTGGGTTGGCACAGCACTGGCACATAGTATCAGTTAATCATATGAGCTATTGTTATTATGACAGGGTGTAGGCCATCATCAGTGGGGAGCTGAGGCTAGTGGTTAGAATTGTGGATTTGAATGTCACATCCCTGTGGTAATGAAGAGTGAGGAATTAAGATGGTGTAGGGAGGGGTCCTGACATTTAGGGGTTAGTGGACAAAGAAAGAAAAGGAGAGGGAGAGGGAGGATGTATCTCAGGAAGAGATAGGGCCACAGAGCCAGGGGAAAGGAAAGTCTCAAGAAAAGGAAGGGGGTCATCTGCAGAACCAGAGGCTCTGGAGAAAACAAATTTTTGTTTTTAATTTTTTTTTTTTAGCAGTCAGATACTCCTTGGTGAATTTAGATCAGTTTTAGTGGAGAGGAGGGGACAGAAGCCAGATTATAGCCAGTTGGGAAAGAAAGAGGAAGTAAAGAAGTAGAGACATGTATAGACCTTTCTTCCCAAATATTTGGCTGTGAAAAGAAGGAAAGAGATTAAGGCGATGGCTGGGAGAAGTGTCCAGTCAGAAGAAACACAAGTGGGTTTGTTTCATGTAGGTAGAGAGCCAACTCCATCTCTCCCATCTCTTTCCCCTTCCTTCTTCCCTTCTCCTTCACCCCTTTCCTCTTCCTTCCTCTAGTTCTCTTCTCTAAGCTTAACTTTGGATCATTCTGCAAATGAAGCAGGTGACTAGGAAGCTCTGGGAGAGAGAGTGCAGCCAACTTGAGGAAGGCAGGGTGAACAGGGAACAGCACTTGCCCTGAGGAGCAGAGCAATGGGGTCCCAAGCCCAGGTGTGCCTTGGATCCTTGCCCGTTGTTGCAGGTGGGGAGGAGCCGTATCAGTGTAGGTAGGTTTGTGATGGGGAGAAATGGGGTAGGGGAGGAAAGTAATCAGGGTTTCTGCCAATGTATTTAGTTTGGTTTATTAAGAACCTCAGGAGTCTTGAAATGGGCATCTTCATCTTTCCCAGAGACGGGTAATATTCTCTTCTCACAGAGCTCTGCACAAGACTGGGATAAAGTGATGTGTGTGGAAGGCCCTTGTGAGCTGTGAGCTGTGCATTGCTGGCAGAGGAAAGGCATTCACTGAAAATATCTAATTTTGCCTGGTTATTGGCTCAGATGATGCCAGGACTCAATTACACAGTGATGACCCCTGGGGGGATACAGGCACAGGGTCCATGGTGTGACCCATCCTTTTTGGAGTCATTTTAAGTATCAGCAGACTATTATGAGGTTCCCCCTGATTACTTAGAAATGAGGGAATCAGACTGCCTCCTACAGTCCAATACTGAAATGAACACACATTGAAGTGCAGCTGGAGGGGGCTGCATAGATCCCAGCCTCAAAACCTTTCACACCCACCAGATGTCTTCACAGGTTGACGCGTGACAGGTATTTTGGGCCCAGATGCTATTTGTGGAGATAACATCTCTACCACTTGGGTCTCTTAGATTCTGTTTTCAGCTACTTGTTGTATTTGTGTGTGTATGGGAGATGCGTGTGTGTGTGTATGCATCTGTGCAGATGTGCACATGTATTTAGGGGGTGGGATCTATCCGCTATATGCAGAAGTGCCAAAAAGAAGGAATGGTAGGTGGAGGCTGTACAGCATTCTTGATCTTCTAATATTCTGATTGAAAATACCCATAAAGCTGAGAACAAAAGGCATTAAGAGCCCTCGATTTCTAAAGGGAGGAGCTAGACCAGTTATGCAGAACATGCCAAATGGGGATCAAAAAATCTGGTTCCATTGCTGCTTTGGGAGTATAAAGAGGCATGTAAATGATGGAGAGAGAGTGACCAAGAGCAGGAATCCCTGCCCACACATACCTCAAAGGAAGGGCAGGAGGCTCCCTGAGAACCACTGAGAGAATGTGGTATCACCTTGAGTTCAGAGGGCAATCTGGAACAGATGCCTATTCCTTCCTAAAACTGAAAGCAAGAGGTCGTCTAGGGGCGCCTGGGTGGCTCAGTTGATTAAGCATCTGACTCTTGATTTTGGCTCAGGTCATAATCTTGTGGTTTGTGAGTTCAAGCCCCGTACTGGGCTGCACGTTGATAGCATGGAGCCTGCTTGGGATTCTGTCTCTCCGTCTCTCTCTGCCCCTTCCCTGCTCTCTCTCTCTCTCTCTCTCTCAAAATAAATAAACTTAAAGAAAAAAGAGGTTGGCTAGAGCCTGCCTGAGGAATCAGAGCTACCATGAGTGTGTGGTGGGCTTCCAGCAAGGACCCTGAAAAGGAAACCCAAAGGATACTGTCCTTGGGATTGAGTCTCAGGGCACAAGACGGAGACAGCAGTGATTAGGTTGGCTGGTGTGTGTGTGTGTGAGTGTGTGTGTGTGTGTGTGTGTGTGTGTGCATGTACACATGCATGCTTGTGTGTGAACTGGAAATTTATTCTCCCTAGGCACTGCTGGGAGATACTCATTATGCTCAGTTTCTCATTCAGAGAGGTGCATCTTGCAGTGGCCTCAACGCTTCCCACTAGAATCGTCTTCTGCCTCCAGAATTCTCTGGAGGTGACTAGACTAGAAGGTGACTAGACTAGGCTCTGGTGCTTCAGAGCCTAGTCATTTCAGCAGCTTCTCCTTGTCTTGCAATCCTCATATAGAAATAGAGGCAGGGTTGTTGGGCCTGTCTCGGCCTGGTAGCCAGGGATATGGCCCTTCCTGACCTCCACTCTCCTCGAACCTCCAGACGTCCTACTCTTGCTCACCAGTTTTCTAACCTGCTATCCCAGGCCAGAGAAATGAGGTAACACAGCTGCCACCAGTGCTGCCCAGTGCTGAGTGCAGGAGCTGTGAGGTCGGGGCTGCCAGCAGAAGTGCTGGCCCAGCTGAAACAAGGACCAAAGAGTGGGAAGGGTCACCATGTACCACACTTTGGACAGAGAGTGTGAAGTCCCAGTACTACATAGAGAGGGCTGCTTCCTCGAGATTTCTCAGCCCTCTTTGGAAGCTCTCAAAGAGCCCAGGAGTGCTGGCACATGCTATGACTCGGGCTCCTCTTCTGTAGCCTGCATCTCAGATCGAGTGGGACACACTCACATTATTAGGCCTTTTGTTCAGAAAGTGTTGCACCTTTCATCAGCCTACAGGATTCTAAGCCTGGCTTTATCACTTAACAGTTGTGCGACTCTGCTTACATGTGTGTGTGTCACTTCCCCTCTCTGAGCCTCGCTTTCTTCATCCTTGATCAGATCTATTCTAAACGGTTGCTGGAGGAATAAAATGAGATAACACACATAAAGTGACTTGCATAATGTCTGGGAAAGAGTAGGACATACAAATTGCTTTCTTTCCTCATCAGCTTTACCTGAAGCCTGGTCCCTAATGTGGTAGGGTCCCTTCCCTAAGGAAAGAAAAAACAAAAGACCTCAAGGTAATCTATGTGCATATGTGACAACATCCCTCATGGCCTTGTAACAACGTGAGACCACTTAATCAGACTGCATGTTTGTATGTGTTACCATATATGGGAGACAAAGAAGAAAATATATAAAAAACCATGCCATGTGGCATTCAGGGCTCACTTCTTCGGGTATGAAGCCAACTGAGTGGTGCCGGCAGGAATAAAGTTGCTTCCTGGAAAAAAAAGCCTTGGTGTCATGACTCTGTGTGAGAATCCTGCTACATTACTTGGGGGCTCGTCCAGGATTTGGAGACAGTGCATTTCCACCTCCTTTGCTGCAGGAGATATGAATCCCAGAGGGCCGGGAGAGGCAGCCTTACCTGGAGCCAGCAGATGGCTTGATCCACAGGAGACTAGCCCTCCCAGTACCAGGGTGAGGACCCTGTGTGCGCCAATGGAACCCATAAGGCCCAGGAACCAGCTCAGGGAGCGCTGCCCATCAGACTGGTAAGAACCAGGGTTCATTTTGGCAGGCCTGCCCCTAAGAGGCAGAAGGGGAGCCTGATCACCTCCCAGAGTTGCCCTAGTAGTTCCACAAGGGATGAGGAACAAAGCCGCAACTCTAAGGCACTGAATGTAGGGAGATCGATGGGTTGGAGTTGCTGTGTGACTGTGTGTGGGGACTTGTCTCTCATTCATTTCCTGGGTCAATGACTATGATAATTAGAGCCAACTGTCTTTGGATAGTCTACCTAAGAACGGGGACTTTAAGGAATATTCCCAAATAGCTGCTGAGACACTCTTCATTTTGGGGAAATTCCCTGTCTTCTCTCAACTGACATTGACTGCCTAATTCCACTAATGGAAAACAAAACAAAACAAAAGAAACCTGGAGTCTGCTCCTCTGTCTGATCTGACAAGATTTAAAACTGGGAATTCTTTCTCTGCCTTTTGCTGGCACCTGGCCTCTTCTGCTTTCCCTCCCCCCCCCCCCCCCCCCGCCCCGATTCTGCACCACCTGGGGGGCAGCCTGCATAACTGCTCTTTAATGTCTCAGACACCATCAGCTCCTCCTCCCACCCTAGAGGCCTTGGAGCAAAGACCACCCATTTCAGATTTCCCCACCAGTGCTCTAGGTAAAAATTAACCATGGGGAGGGGGGCCTGGGTGGCTCAGTCGGTTGGGTGTCCGACTTCAGCCCAGGTCACGATCTTGTGGTCCATGAGTTTGAGCCCCACATCGGACTCTGGGCTGATGGCTCAGAGCCTGGAGCCTGCTTTGGATTCTGTGTCTCCCTCTCTCTCTGACCTCCCCCATTCATGCTCTGTCTCTCTCCGTCTCAAAAATAAATAAACGTTAAAAAAAAAATTAAAAAAAAAAAATTAACATGGGGAGCAAATTGTCTTAAATGGATCCAAGTAAAATGTATTCAGTGTTTAAGCTAATTTAAGTTTGTTGGTTTGAAACAGACAATGTTTATCAACAACAACAAAAACTTTTATTCAACAACAACAACAAAAACTTTTATTCTACCTAGATTTGCTGAAGGTCAAATATGCCTATGTTATCTCTGTTCAAATTTGTTAGCAAAAGGAGGACTTAAAGTAATGGTTAACTTTGTCTGTCTCATAGTTTTCATGGGTAATTGTTAAGATAGCTTTCAAAGTCTTTGGTAAACTAAAATGTTAAAGTTTAAATTGTGATTAAATTCATTGGAGATCTAACAAGATAAGAGGCTAAAGCACTAATTACTAGATGTAGGTGTGTGCTTTTGACTTGTTGCAGAGAAACTAAAGATATTTGGACCTGTTGGAAAACATGCTTTGTGCTTAATTGATTCATAAGTTTGCTGTCTAAAAAATTCTGATGTAACAGTTCACAATTGGTTACTACTTAGTTTTCACTGGAGACTAAGGTTTGTAAGAGTTAAAAATCTGCCAAATATAGTTAAGACTAATGAAAATAAGAAAAGCAACTCTGCATGTAAAAGAGTAGATACATAAATATATATATATAAGAAATGATAATGCATTTTTTATCAAAGTTAAAAAAGAGTAATTTTGTCCTAAATGAGACTGGTTGTTTATATATATATATATATATATATATATATATATATATATAGGCTTAGGTCAAAATCTAAAAGCAAAGTTATAAAAGGTTTGTAAAGAAAAATCTTAAAAAAAATTTTATACATGGTCAGGAGATCTAAGGTTATGCTAAATTAGCCACTATCTTACAGACACAAAATAAAACCCCGGTGGCCTTCCTGGAAAGGTTAAGGGAGGCTCTCATTAAATATATGGCTATCTCCCCTAACACCCTTGAGGCTGAGACGATTCCAAAAGACAAATTTGTCATTCAGTCAGCCCCGGATATTTAGAGAAAACTGCAAAAACTGGCTGTTGGTCCAGAAGTGACCCTGGAGGAGCTCTTACAAGCTGCCAATTGGGTAATTACAACCAAGATCAAGAAGAGAATTAAAAAAAAAAAAAAAGCAAAAAACAAAAAACAAAAAAACAGAAAAAGAGCCTTAAAAAAAAAAAATCTGAGGCCTTAGTTGTAGCCTTACATAATATGTCAGACCGGACTTCCCGAGGTTCCTGGCACCAAGTGCCATCTGTATGGCCGTTCAGAGCACTAAAAGTAAGAAGGTCCTCAGAGAGGACAACCAAAATGAAAACCCCTTAAGCCATGCCCCTTATGTGGAGACAATCACTGAGGATCTGAATGCCCTTGGGGACCTCTATCTGTGAGGGCTCAGATTACCAGTGTCCCTGGAAGGGACTGACGGGGCCTGGGGCTCTTCATGGTGGCTCCCCTAAACCAACTATCTATCAGAAACCCAGAGCCTCAGGCAACTCTAACTATAGAAGGAAAACTGGTTGATTTCCTTCTCTCTTTTTTTTTTTTTAAGTTTTAATGTTTATTTTTGAGAGAGAGACAGACAGAACATGAGTGGGGGGCGGGGCAGAGAGAGAGATGGAGACACAGAATCTGAAGCAGGCTCCAGGCTCTGAGCTGTCAACACAGAGCCCAGCGAGGGTCTTGAACTCAGAAACCGCAAGATCATGACCTGAGCTGAAGTTGGACACTCAACCTATTGAGCCACCCAGGCACCCCAGTTGATTTCCTTCTTGACACCAGAGCTACATTTTCTGTCCTCCTTTACACTCCAGGCCAACTATCCAAACTCAGCATGACGATTAGAGGCATCTCCAGAAAACTTATAACTAAATTTTTCTCTCAGCTCCTGGGATACATATGGGGAAAACTAATTTTTTTCTCATTCTTTCTTGATAATACCAGAGAGCCTTACTCCCTTGCTGGGAAGGGACATTATAACTAAATTAGAGACTATAGTACTACTAACTCCAGAACAAATAAACAATTGTGTAAGTTTTTGGGAATTACTGGATTTTGTAGGCTGTAAATACCAGGGTTCAGGAAAATATTTTGCCTGTTATATCAATTATTAAAGGAGACTCAGTCCCACCTATCCCCGCCCCCCCCCCCCCCCCCCCCCACATATAAATAAACTAGGGTCTGTCTCCTAGACACTGTCTCCAGCCCTTGGAATGGTTACAAACAGAGCAGGGCAATTACTATTACCAAGCTCACAAAGCTAAAAGATCATTAAAACACAGCATCAGGCCTTTCATTTAGGGGGGGACAAAACTTATCAAATGGCCCAAAGGATATTTACTGGAAAAAATTTGTCAAGGACAGTTCTACAAGTAGTATCAGCCTGTGAAGTATGTCTTAGAAACAATCCTCTCAACCACAAACTTGCTCTCCCAGGCAGTCAAGAAACTGGAGGCCATCCAGGAAAGACTGACAATTAGGTTTCCCTCTGATGCCAAGGTCAAAGGAATTCCAACGTCTGTTGGTATGGATTGATACTTCTACTAATCGAGTAAAGGCCTTCCCCTACAAGACAGAAACGGCACAAAAAGTAATAACAGTTCTGCTCTATAAAATAATACCCAGGTTTGGCTTACCTAAAGATTTGCAAATTAATAATGGTAAATGGCTACCTTAACTCTTTCTCTAGTAGAACTCCTGGCTCTTGAAAAAGTTTTACACCTCAAAATAAAGCAAACTGCCTGCTTATACTCAGCAAAACTCTAAATAACACCTCACAGGTATTAGATGCTTAAATTTTTTTTTTTTAAATTAAGTTAGGGCCAAACTCTTGGCAATAGAGCCACCATTGATTACTTACTGTTCCTCCTCCTCCATCACCTGGGTTATGAGAGGTTCCCTGACACATGTTGTTTACAAAGTCAGGGTCTCTCCTAGATTGTTTGACAGGTTTGGGAACTGGGGACATTATCTTAAATGCCATCTTGTTGGTCAATATAATCTTTACTTTGTGTCTTTCTCCTTGTGTGGGCTAATGTTTATGCCACCTCATGCCTGCCAGCCTTCCTGTAGAACCATACTGTGGGCCACTTGACCAACCCTTGGGTAGACTCAAACTGCTGTACCTCTATATCGTCCCTTATCAGCTTGAAGAAGCCAGAACAGTCGTAATCCCTGTTCCCTAATGGGAGTTAGGGGCCCTATTCCAGGGGGAGAAATGAATAGGGAAAGGGTTAACATTAGGCAGGGAGAGATAGATAGGAACCTTCAGGGAGGCAGCTGCAAGTGGGAGGCTAAAGAACAGATGGGGTTCTCTCTTTATAACATCCTTTATGGGCACCCTCCCCCCATTATTAAGGGCCTAAGGGAGTATCTAAATGAGATAGGCAATAAGACAACAGATGTGGGCCCTTGGCTTTTACCCTAACCACCTTATGCCCCTGGGTCAGGGAGCAATTACCTGTGAGTCTGACCACAGACACTCACCCCTTTAAACCAGGGGATGCAATATAAATAAAGGAATGAAATGTCCAACCCCTGAAACCCCATTGGAGGGGCTGTTCACTGTCATTTTGGCCACCCCTACTGCAGTTTAGCCGAAGTGGGTCCCTGGATTCATTACATCAGAGTGAAGCTAGCATCTCGAAACTGGGAGTGCATTCCTGATCCATCAACACCATGTAAGCTGACCATACCGAAGAAGCAATCTGCAACTCCAGAGGCTCTGGGAGACTGCAGCCCTGCTTTAGTCACTCCGGAAGCTGACTAATATTCGTGTGGCAGAAGCTTGAAGAATCGACAGTCTGGCAAAACAAAAGACAGTCCTTGTTCTCTATATCTGTTTCTTTACTGTGATGCACTGTCACACCTTGTTTCTCACTACTATCATTCTTGCTCTGCTCTTTGCCATAGGATTGGCTGAGGCTGCCCAGGCCTGCTAGAAAAGTGGTGAGAGGTTTCTGTTAGCTCTCACCTTCCTTTTGTGAATAGGATACTTCGTTGGTACCAACATGGGGAAACAATGGCCATAAGAGATTAGAAAATTAGATCCCCACAAATTTTCTAGTAAAACAAAATACCCCAGTCCTACTACTGGGGGTTTGGGTTCTCAAAAGCTCAATTATTGGGAAAAACTGTCTTGTCTGGTGGGGTAAAAGTTCATCATCATCTCTATTAAAAACTTAACATGCCTGGGCCAAAGATTTTATAACTGAGCTGCTCAGAAAACCCAATGGTGGGGGACCCCAAATTACCTTGAGCCAGGTCCCCACCCCTTTTCTAACTTCTCTCATCTCTGAGAGGCCTGGGACAATGTCAACACAGCCATGAAATGGTGGGCCCCAGGTGGACTATACTAGATATGTGGAAGGACAGCCTATATGGTACTTCCCTCAGTCTGGTCAGGGTCATATGTGCTGGAAACCATTCGTCCATCTTTCTTCCTGCTCCCACTTGCCAGAGGGAAACATTTCGGAGTCCAAACGTATGGGAACAGGGAGACTTAAAGGAAACAGTGTGCCTTACAAATTGGCAATTAAAAAGATGATAAATGGCCTCCCAAGCGTATAATCCAATATTATGGCCCTGCCACCTGGGCAGAGGATGGGTCCTGGGGCTACCACACTCCCATTTACATGCTAAACCACATAATCAGACTACAAGCAGTTATAAAAATTATAACTGCCAATAAAACTGCCAGAGCTCTTAACTTACTAGCCAAGCAGCAAACCAAAATGTGCAATACTATCTATGAAAATCGCTTGGCCTTAGATTATCTGCTTACTTCTGGAAAAAAAAAAAAAAAGGTTTATAAAAAGTTTAACCTAAGCAACTGCTGTTTTCAGATAAAGGGGGGAAAAAGTCATAAAAGAGATCACAAATAAAATAAAAAGGATTGTTCATGTCCCCATCCAGACCTGGAACAGTTGAAAGCTGGGGAGTTATTTGGAGGATGGTTTTCAACTTTTGGGGGATTCAAACTCTCGTAAAAATATCCTCCTAATTCTGGGAGGTTGCTTAATTCTCCCTTGCTTGGCTCCCTTGGTCTGTCTCCAGTCTCATTGAGGCCATGATTTTAAAAAAAAAAGGATGGCCATTCACGTAATTATGTTACAGAAATATAAACCTCTAAACCAAGATGATGCTCTTTGATCCAAAATAGAGGGGTCCGAGCATCAATGGGGTAGGGTCCCCTCTCTAAGGAAAGGAAAAAAAAAAACAACAAAAAACCATTCAAGGTAACCTGGCTATGTGCGTACGTGACAACATCCCTCATGACCTTATAACATGAGACCATTTAATCAGACTGCATGTTTGTGTGTTAACATACATGGAAGACAAAGAAGTAGAAAATATATAAAAAACTACGCCATGTGGCATTTGGGGCTCAGTTCTTCGGTACAAACCCAACAGAGTGGTGCCGGCAGGAATAAAGTTGCTTCCTGGAAAGAAAAGCCTCGGTGTCACGACTATGCACGAGAACCCTACTACACTAATAGTGAACATAGGGCGAGCATTGCTTGCTGGGAAGAGGGAGGGCAGGTTCTGTCCACACCCTTGTATGCTGGCTGTAATGGTGGGGAGACTGGGCCTGTTCCTCTTAGCCACCCACTCCCTGGGGGGATGCCACCTGCAGGACAGGGCGGGAAGGAGGTCAACTCTGTGAACACTGGGGCCAGGTGATGCAGGGCGAGAGGTCTGTGCAGAGTGCAGACAAAACCCCACAACCTGAAAGAAAGACCCAGTTCAACAATGCTCTTTTCAAGTGCCCATCCTCAAACCTAACGGGCCTTCACCTGGCCCTGCAGCTCCAGTCTCACACCTTGAGCCCACCTTCCACCTTACACCAGAGGGCACTTCCTGAAACGCTAGCCCATTTGCATCCCTCCTCTTCTCAAAATCCTCAGTGGCTCCCTCGTGGTTAAATCTGTGCTTTTCAAATAATGAAAAAAGGACCTTTAGTGAGTTCTGAAATCAATTTAGTGAATTGCAATCAGCATTAAAAAAATTGAACGGATTAAATGTCAGCCTCAGTCATATATAAGTATTGTTTTGTGAAACATTTATTTCAGATTATTTTAAATGTAAGCATTTACATTTAAATGGTAGCTCCTCTTGGGAGCTGAGTATAATCTGAACCTCTCAGCCTCCATGCTTGAAGGACAGGGAGGACCAAAGAAATGCAGGCTTTTCCAGGTGGGTAGGTGGCACTTTTAACAAGCAAAGGGATCTTATATAACGAGGCTTCTCTTGGGCAGCTGCAAGATGAATGGATCCCCATATCCACCCCTTAAATCTTAAAAGCATATAGAGAGGACTTAACTGGGCTCAGTCACATGTACGGTACAGATGTTCTCAACTGTCTCACCATCTTAAGGCTATGCCCTAGGAGCAGCCTCCAGGAGGGAAAAAGCAAGTGGAACCCACATTCCCAGGGCAGGGGAGAAGGTGAGGAGCCTCCAAGTGCCCAGGTCCAGCTCATGGGCCAACTGGCAGTCATATCTTTTTGATGACATTCCCCAACAGCTATAACATATTCAGTGAAGTGCACAAGTATTGAGTGTGCAGCTTGATGGATTTTTATATGTGCATACTCTCATTTAGCCACCACCTAGACCAAGGCATAAAACACATCTGGTATTTCAGAAGGCTCCCTCATGCCCCTTCCCAATCCAAACTAACCCCCCTCACTCCCTGAGAGTTCATCACTGTTCTGACTGATATAATCATCAATTAGTTTTGCTGGTTCTTGAACTGAATGGGGTTTTGGGGGTTGGCTTCTTTTAGCTCAGTATGTCTGAGATACATTCGTGATGTTGTGTGTAGCAGTAGTTTGCTTTCATTATTCTGTTGTGTGAATACACCACAATTTCATTATCCATTTCTTCTGTTGATGGACATTTGGGTTGTTTCCACTTTTTGGCTATTATGAACAAAGCTCCTGGGAATAATCTTATACCTGTCTTTTCATTTCTACTCATTTCTTTAAAAAAATTTTTTTTTTAATGTTTTTTATTTATTTTTGGGACAGAGAGAGACAGAGCATGAACGGGGGAGGGGCAGAGAGAGAGGGAGACACAGAATCGGAAACAGGCTCCAGGCTCCGAGCCATCAGCCCAGAGCCTGACGCGGGGCTCGAACTCACGGACCGCGAGATCGTGACCTGGCTGAAGTCGGACGCTTAACCGACTGCGCCACCCAGGCGCCCCTCTACTCATTTCTTTTAGCCATGCTAATCGGAGTAAAATTTGTGAGCCTCAGGGTAGATGTATGATAACTATTAAAACTTCCAGGCATTTTTTTTAAATGTTTATTTTTTTTTGAGAGGGAGAGAGACAGATCGTGATTGGGGAGGGGCAGAGAGAGAGAGGGAGACACAGAATCCGAAGCAGGCTCCAGGCTCTGTACTCCCAGCACAAAGGCCGATGCAGGGCTCGAACTCACAAACCGTGAGATCATGACCTGAGCCAAAGTTGGATGCTCAGCCTACTGAGCCACCCAGGAGCCCCTAAAACTTCCATTTTTTTAGAATAGTTACATTTGAGATTTATACGTGCATATGTTCACATACACATACAATGTCTATTGCTATGGTTCAGGTGGCCATGTAAAATGATTTTATTATTGTGGATCTTGGTATAACATACACACACATACACAATACACACAATGAAAGCCACTCATTAGAGGAGAAAGTCAAATTCCTTAGCATAGCTCACAAAGCAGGACCCAACCCGCTTCTGTCTCTACTGCCTCAACTCCCACCGTCTCTTCAAGGTCTTGGCTTGCCTTAAAAATCTTCTTCCTCTTTTTTGGTTGTGGACTCCTACTTTTCCCTGAATATTCATTTCAAATGAATAGCTTTTTTAAGAAGACTTCCCTGATCACCCCTTTCTCCTCTCCCTTTTTGCCCCTTTAGAACCCGTGCATCTCTCTATCACAATGCTTAGTGCCTTGTATTCTGTCTCCTACTGAATTATTTCCTTATACGCGAGCTCTTTGAGGGAAAACTGTGACCCACCTTTAGCCTCTAGGGTAAACATTTGTTCTTTACCTTCCACCTCCATCATCCATTTTTTTAGTGACAGCCCCTAGTATTAATCCAGGGAATTACCATTCCTGCTCTCAGTCCTGGTAGCTCACTTGTGGTCCCATTCATTGAGGTGCTTGTGACCACAGTTCCGGCCCTCATCATATCCAATATCCTTAGCCATAGAGCTCAGTTGCCTAGCTGGTTGGAAAGGACTTTGGGAGTCTTGGACCCCATTGTCTACGTTTTCTCCATCCCCAGTCGCCCTGTGGTCTATAGCCCATTATATACTGGACGTTGTACTAAGTGCTTTACATTTACAACTTTATTTAATTTTCACAGCAGCTCTATGAGCTGAAGGTACTATTATCATCGCCATTTACATATGAGAACTCTGGGTCAAAAAGGCTAGATAGCACTTACCTAGTATACTTCCAGGACTGGGCCTTAGAGTAAAAATTCAGGGCTGCCTTTGTATCAATGATAAAACATTCAACTTTAACTCTATTGAGAGCAGATGCTTACAGAAAATAATTTTCACGTGTAAGTAGGTTTTTCACAGGTGTTGCAGAGGTGACCCACTTTTCTCTAAGCATTTTAAAGATGTCATCCCATTGTCATCTGGTCTCCATCATTTCTGATAAGTAGTAAGCTGTATTTCTATTTGTTCTTGTGTTTATTTCATTTGTCTATATGTATTTTTTTCCTTCTGGATATATTAAAGACTTTCTCCTTATCTTCAGTCATTATTAATGTGATTATGATGTGCCTATGCATGGTTTTGTGTGGATGTGGGTGTGTATTTATCATGGTCGTGGTTTTCTGAATTTCTTAAATCTGTAGATTGCAGTTTCTTCTATTGAATTTGCAAAATTTTCAGCCATTATTGCTTGCTATATTTGTTTTCTTCCTAGTTTTCTGTTTTTGTTCTGGGATTCCAATGACACAGATGTCAGATTATTTAATGTTTCTTATTGAGACTCTGTTCATGTTTGAAAAATATTTCTTTATTTTGTAGTTGTTTGGAAAATTTCTGCTGATGTGTCTTTACTTTTACCTCTACTTTTAAAGTGTTCAGTATTTAGTATGCTGTTATCTAGTGGTTTTTTTTTTTAATTTCAAATATTGTATTTTTTGTTTGTGAGGTTTCATTTGTCTTTTTAGAATTTTCTTATCTATCTTGAAATTCACCAGCTCTTTAGCTGTTACATTCATCTTTTCCTATAAAATATACGTTTAAAATGTTTATTTTGAGAGAGCGTGTGAGCAGGGGAGGGAGCAGAGAGAGAGAGAGAGAGAGAATCCTAAGCAGGCTTCGTGCTAAGCATGGTAACACTATGCTGAGTGAGTGAAATGGCTCTAAGAGTAGAAGACTGTCTTTCGATTCTGTGGTCTTTCTCTGAAAAGTATTAAGTTTTGTCCTAGTGAATGATTCAGTTGCTAACAGATCACCTTAATCCTGTGGAAGTGTAGTTTCAGCCTTTATTAGAGTTGTCCCTTCCAGTTCTATCCTATTCCTAGGGTGTAGACCTTAGTCCTAGGATGTGGTCCTTACTCTTAACCTATGGGTAATTTACAGTCTCACCCTATGTATGAACTGTAAGCAGTCAGACAGGTATTGGAGGAGAATCAGCACACAGATTTTAGGGAAACTCTTCTGTGCTTCCATCATTTGCTGGATTTCACGCCTCAATTTCCAGTCATTCAAGCCCTCTGCACATTGTAAAAAAGGGATGTGCCTTTAGGGGAAGATCTCACTCAATGTGTTTCCTTTATTTCAAGGATTGGATCCCTTTAGGTTCCGCCTGCTTTGGCTGCCGTCTAGTGCCTTAAGGCAATTGTTTTTTAAAAAATTTTATCCGGAGTATATAAAAGTTATGTGGGAGGGTTAGTTTTATACAGGCTATTCTGTTCTTACCAGAACCAGAATCTTTTCCTCACTTTTCTTTCTGCTAATCTCAACATGAGTGAATATGGAAGAACTAAGAAGTCAGGGAAGCAATGACACAAAGCGCTGAGGTACACTCAACAGGGCTAATAGGAAACGGGCTGTTTGATATAATGATTAAGAGCATAGACTGTGGAGACAATCTTGGGTTTAATCTCAACCCTGCCACTTATCATCTGTATGAGATTACACAAAATGCTCCACTGATTGGGTCCCTATATTCTTACCTGCAAAATCAGAATGATAGTGTTGTTTTCATACTTTTTGAGGGAGTGAGGGCACCATATCTGGCATATAATCATAACCAAAGGTGGTCACTACTGTTAAGAGAACAATGTGTTCTTTCACAGAGGGCTTGAAAGAGAGGGGACAAAGCTAGGGGAATCTCTCTTCCAGACAGTACGTGGATGACTTCTATTGGGGCTTTTCAGACTAGAAGTCTATGCCTCCAACTGTAGACATTCACAGTTGTTTGGAAATAAGCAAAGTCCCAAACATTAGAACATTTTTGTATTCCAGGTAAAGCTATCAAGACTGGGGTGTGGGGGGGTCTGAAATAAATCTATCAAGAATTTTAAAGGGAAATTTAAAGAGATGATGGAGTTAAACAAGAAGCTGGTGGAAATGCATATCAAGGGCAGAGGTTAGGAGATGATGCCTTCCCCCAAACCCTATTCCAATATAGGTCTTTTTCCTGAGCACTCCAACCAGCATAAAGTAGTCTCTTTTTCTCTTAATTTTTAAAATGTCTATTATACATTTTTAAAAGAGAGAGAGAGAGCACAAGCAGAGGAAGGCAGAGAGAGACACACACAGAATGTGAAGCAGGCTTCAGGCTCTGAGCTGTCAGCACAGAGCCCAATGCGGGGCTTGAACTCACAAACAATGAGATCATGACCTGAGCCGAAGTCGGATGCTTAACTGACTGAGCCACCCAGGCCCTCAAAGCATAAAGTAGTCTTAATGACCAAATCCAAGTATGTCTGGGAAGATTTTTTTATTGATGTAAAATTAACAGAAAATTCCCAATTAAACCATTTTAAAGTGTATAAGTCAATGATTTCCCATACATTTATGATGTTATACAACCTTCATCAGTGTCTAATTCCAGAACATTTTCATCACCCCAGAAGGAAAACCCATTCCTGTTAAATAGTCTGCATTCCCTCTTCCTCTCAGCCCCACCAGTCTACTTTCTGTTTCTATGAATTCATCTCCCTGGACATTTCATGTAAATGGAATCATACAATATGTGACTCCTTGTGTTTGGCTTCTTTCACTTGGCATAATGTCTTCAAGCTTCGCCCATTGCCTGGAATTTTTTAGACATTCATTTTTGAATAAACTCCTTTGTCTCTCGACTTTTTCAAGTTAACTCCATGAGGGTTTCTTGTAGGGAACAGGGAACCTTGAAGTGTAGCAGGTTCTCGACAGAGGCTTTTCTTTCCAGGAAGCAACTTTATTTGTGCCGGCACTGTTCAGTTGGGTTCGTACCTAAAAAACTGAGCCCCGAACGCCATGTGGCCTAGGTTTTTAAATTTATTTCCTACTTCTTTGTCTCCCGTATATGGTAACACACTGATTAAGTGGTCTCATGTTACAAGGTCATGACGGATGTTGTCACATAAGCTTATAGCCAGGTTACCTTGAGGGTTTTTTGTTTTTTGTTTTTTTTTGGTTTTGTTTTTTGTTTTTCTTTCTTTCTTTAGGGAGGGGACCCTACCACAGTGGGGCACATTGACCCATTGCCAAGTTTCTGTTTCTACACCCCATTGACACTGCTTTGAGGCTCTTCTGTAGGAGTACCTAATTCAGTTTTTCTTCCTGAAAGTCCTTTCATCTTGACTACAGTCAAAAGATTGATGTCTTTCTAAGGCACCTGGTTAAATGCTACAAGGTAGTGTTGTGTAGGAGGAAGTAGGTGTGTTTTAAAGTCAAATTGGATTTGAATTCCACCTCAGAGACTGCATATAGGTTTGGGGAATCCCAGAGTAGAGAAGACCTGTGTCCATTTAGGAGGCAGAGCCCGGGAAAGGGGCACATCCCTAGGGATATTGCATATGCCATAACATGCTGCAAAAGGAAGTAGAGTAGAAATAGCTGCTGGTCACCATGACTGAGTCAGCCTTGAAGAGTTCCCAAACCTCTGTGCAGTGGGGGAGCAATGAAACGACTCTTCTGTGTGGCCTAAGAGTAGAAAGCAAGTAGGTGAACAGTGTTAGCTCCACCTAACTTCTTATACTGGCAAATTCCCAGACATTCGTGGGGAACAGACAGGTGGCATAGAGAAGTGGCATAGAGAACCTGCAAACTTGGAGGAGACCTGCCAGACAGATTGAACAAAAGTAGTCAGGACAGTTGTCCAGAGGTCCAGAGTATGGGCACATTTTGGCACCTCACAGGAATACATGAAGACAGCAATGGCCAGATGCTAAACCGAGATTAAGTTTTTGCAAGTGAGATAAAGTTTTTGCAGTGCTACAGGATGGGGGCTCAAAACAGCAATTCCGTTCAATTTAGAGAAGGCAGTGTGCATTTTAGGCACTTCTGAGTAGGGAAGCAGAGAATCCTAAACTTAAAAAAAAAAAAAATTCCCCCCCCATTGCGTGTCTTTCCGGTTAATTTCATTTTAAGCTCCTGAAATAGGTAGGGTCCCTCCTCTCTCTCTTTCAAAACATTACCTATTAGAGAAAAGAGCCTGTGATTGAGCTGAAGCATTGAAGAGGGAGAACCTTTTAGCTTTAAGGGGCTGACCAGCTGGCTCAGGGCAGTTTCTCAGCTGAAGCTTCTGGGGAAACTGCAGCAGGCACTCAGCTAGCAGCTTTGTCCTGGAAAGGGAGGGGTTAACTTAGACTTGGCCCCTGGCTGTTCTTGAGGCTAGCTCTTCTCAGCTGCAGGGCTTCCTTCCTCCTCCTCCTCCCACCCTTCTACCCTTCCTCTTTTAATGTTTTTTAAAATTGAGGTGAAATTCACAAAACAGAAATGTAACCATTTACAAGTAAACAACTCAGTGTCCTTTAGTACATTCACACTGTTGTGCAACTGTCACCTCTATCTAGTTCCAGAACATTTTCATCATCCTCAAAAGGGACTCCCCAACTCAAGAAGTCACTCCCCATGCCTCCTCCCAAAAGACCCTGGCAACCACCAATCTGCTTCTGGTCTGTTTGAATTTACCTATTCTGCACATTTCTTACAAATGAAATCACGCAATATGTGACCTTTCGTGTCTGGCTTCTTTCCTTATCCCTCTGGTAACTTTCAGTCCTATCTCTTCTCCCTGAAGATTTGGGGCCCACCCAAGAAATCCCCCAGGCATTTCCAAACTCTATTTTCCAGGATTTAGGCCAGAGAAAGGAAAGAAGGTCAGAGGGCAGGGGTGGGCGGTGGGAATGAAATTAGGTTAGGAAAAAAGCCACCAGCAATTTCTGATCAGGTCCCAGCCGCTGAATTTGTTTTGGAGGCCAATTATCTCGGGGCACTTAGGGTTTAAGTACCATGGCTGGGGCTTCTAAGCCATGCCACGTGTGAGACAGGCTTGCCCTGGCTTCTGACTTGAAACAGATGCTCTGTGCCCTTGAAGGCAAGTTGGTTTTGGAAAAAATGCAGCCCTATTGAAACTGTGGTGTGGCTGGATTTTCACCAAGCTGTATTTATAATCAGACAGAAAAACATGGGGAAACAGCTACGGTTCAAGTTGCTCCTTAACATTCCACGTGGCTGCACCTGGCCATAAGAACCACGGATGCCGTGGAGACGCACATCATAAACTTGTGGGCCAGGTCCGTCACTTCTCTGATTAATATTATGGCGGAGTTTTGAAACTTTAAGTGAAGGAAATTGTAGAGGAGGAAATGGGAGGTGGTGGTTTCTCTCTTTGTGTCTGGTAAGAGAGCTGGCTGGTGGCTGGTTCTGTGGTTTCTCTCTCTGGCTTCAATGGTTTTTCTGTGGAGTGAGATGCCTACTTCTGTTTCCTAGGAGGGGAAGATATGGGTTGAAATTATAGACCATGTTTTGAGTAGACTCCCTCTGGTTGTCTTCATGTAGGATGGGCTTATTTATCTTGACCTATGAAGGGCTGTCCACTTATGAAAATCATAGTGCCCATGCCTCTCCTCCCTCCAACATCTGTTACACATGTGAAGCTGTATGGCCATGGGTTAGTCATTTCCCTTTAAAAAACTTCAGGTTTCTCAGCTGTAAATCAAAGTATTAGATTGTGTAGTGGGTTGAATAGTGTCTCCCATCAAATTCATCATATCTACCCAGAACTTTAGAATGTGACTGTATTTGGAATTGGAGTCATTGCAGATGTAACTAAGGTAAGGATTGACATGAGATCCTACTGGATAGGATGTGTCCTAAATCCAAAGGAGAGTCTCCTTATTATGTAGTTGGGGTGCACCTGGCTGTGGGGGTCCCAAACAGACCAGGTTCGGCCAGTTGCCGCTGACAAAATCCAAAAGAGAGAGGCGAATGGTGGGGAAACAAAGATTTATTTCAGTGAGGTCGACACCAGGAAGACAGTCTCCAAAGTGCTGAAAATGTTTCTAGGCTTATGTAAGGAAAATGTGGGACAAAGGTCCGTGGGTACATGCAGGCGGGCAGTACAGGTCAGGTCCATTGTCGTCTTGGGGTCATCACTGGCTGGGCCTTGCTGGCTCAGGAGGGTTCCTACTGCATGATGGGGTAGTATCTGTTCCCTCATGACATGCTTTGCCCACAGGGCTCTTTTGCCTGAGTTAAGACATGAGCTGCAAATAACTTAATCAATTAGAAAGTTTGAGGTCAAAATGAAGGTAGTTGAAGTCCTCTTTCACTAAGATACAGAAAAGGGCATACAGCCACACAGGAAAGGCCTTGTGAAGGTGAGGTAGGCAGAGATTGGAGGGATAAGTCTGCAGGCCAAGGCATATCAAGGATTGCCAGCAAGCACCAGAAGTTAGGTGAGAGGCAGGGAATTTCTCTCAGCCTCCAGTAGGAATCCGTTTTTCTGACACCTTTATTTTGCACTTCTGGCCTCTTGAAGTGTGGAGAGAATAGATTTCTGTTGTTTTAAGTGAGTATGTGGTACTTTGTTATGGTAGTCCTAGGAAATTGATACAGATTGGGTACTGTTTCTAGGATTAATCCATATCTTCATGGTGTTTGTAGTTTTTACAAAGTGTAGGCACATAATTTTTTTCTCATGGTAAATGTTTTGTTGGGTGTGATACTGTGATTTAGGGTAAGAATTACACATTTGGTTTTCTTGTTCCTGGCACAAAGCTCCTAAAACCTTTGAAATTTCCTGTGGTGAAAGCCATAAAGGTGGTTTTTGTTATGCTAATGAGGCGACTTTCAGAGAGCTTGGAAGGATGAGGTCTGGTTGCCTGTGGAGCCAATCAAGTGATTAGAGGGTTGGAACTTTCTGTTTCACCACCTGACCCTCCACAGAGAGGAGAGGGGCTGGAGATTGAGTTCAATTACCAAAGGCCAACGACGTAATCAGTCACACCTACGTGATGAGGCCACCATAAAAACCCAGAAGGCCTGGGTTTGGAGTGCGTCTGGGTTGGTTGAACGCATGGAGATTTGGAGAGAGTGGTATATTCGGAGGAAGCATGGTGATTCCATGTCCTTTCCCATACCTTGCCCTCAGCATCTCTTCCATCTGGTTGTTCCTGAGCTACACCCTTTCATAGTAAACTGATATTCTAGTAAGTAAAACGTGTTTCTGAGTTCTGTGAGCCACTATAGCAAACTTATTGAGCTTGAGGAGGAGGTCGTTAGAACTTTCAGTCGATAGCCTATTGGTAACAACCTGGACTTAAAAGTAGCTTTAGAAAACAGTGGTTGGGGGGCAGTCTTGGAGGACTGAACTCTTGTGGAATCTGATGCTATTGCAGGGTAGAGTCACAACTGACTTGGACACACAGCTGATGTCCAAGACTTTTTGGTGGTATGTGGGCAAATCCCTCTCTTCCCACATTGGAAATTGGGTTAATGAAGAACCTATTAACCAGGTAACTTTTCTGGGCTTCGGGTAGCTTTTACCAACCCATTCCCCTGTTTGCAGGTGCTCAGAAAGATGACCTATTTACTGAAGTGACCTAGCAAGTCAGTGGTGGCCCTCGGGCTCCAGTTTGTGTGCTTTTCTCTAGTGCAGTAGTCCCCCTCAGCTGAAAAGTTCTGAGTCCACGAGAATGAATGTGGAAATGCCTCTCATAGGCCTAAGCTGAAGGCTCTTTGGGGGAAGGACCAGCCTTACCAGCTACACCTGGGTTACTATGGCTGAGGCCTGCCAGTGAGACTCAGGACTCAGCTTCCAGGGACTCACAGCTTCCTTGGACTCATGGCTTCCTCCTATCTTCAGAAACACTTCCTGCAGTCCCTTCCCCCACCCCTGGTAAATAAAGATCTCTGTTCTTTAGGCCAAAGGTGGGATAGCATGGTGGAGTGAAAAAGCATAGCAGGCCCAGGTTTGAATCCTAGCTCTGCAGTTTATTAGCTGTGGAACCCCTGGGTAATGACCTCACTTCTCCAAGATTCAGGTTCTTCAGCTACGACACGGAGATAACAATCCCTACCATGTAGAGTTTTTGTGAGAATTGGGGATAAATGTGTAAAACCTCTGGCCCACAGCCGCCGCTCTATAAAAACTGTTCCCATTATTTCCTCCTAATAGTTGCATTGGCTTTACTCCAACACTTACACAAGGTCTGGTTTCAGTCTTGGATTAATTAGCTCTGCAGCTTTCCTTAATCCCATGAGCTCCAGCATCTTGCACAAGACCCCCTGTATGTGGGAAGGCATCCAACAAGAGACATTTACCAAGGGCGTGCAAATCATGGTGTAATAGTGGAAAGGACATGGGCATTGTTCTTAGTCAAACCTGATTCAAATCACCCCCCTCCCACTTCCTACGTGTGGGATTCAAGTCTTGCTCATTCATTGGTGAAGTGGGGAGAACAGAACCTGCAGGCAGCATTGCTTGGGGCTTACACAAAAGGATGTGTATAAATGTGTGATAAAGGGCATGTGCTGCCTGTCAGTTTTGTCACCTCATTCTGTGAATCTACCTTATCACCTGTGACTAGGCAATCTTCAAACACTGCTCCTACAGCCTATTAGCTGCCATCACAAGGAGACGAAAGATGAGGTCATTTTCAAAACAAGGTCACTGGAGAAGTGGTCAGCCTGAGCCTCCCTCTTCAGCTAATTATATTTTATTCTAGGACTCGGAGCAGGGGTCAGTGGCTGTTCTGTCACCACCACCCCCACTCCAGTGTAAGGAAAGATGGATTTTTAGGCTGCATTTTTAAATTTAATTTTTAAGTCTACGTGAAAATAGCACCCTGAGTCCAATGATGAAACTTAGAGACGTTCAAAAATCTTAGTAAGAAACTTCATGTTATTTTTTAGCTTCTATATGTTGGCCTCTGCCATATATTTGCCTGGTGAGCTGGAATTCACAAAGTGGATTCCTAACCTTAGCTTATCACATCGATATTTTATCATATTTGTTATTGAGGTAATTGACATATAGCATTACATAAGTTTTAGATGTACAACATAATGATTTGATATTTGCATATACTGCAAAATGATCACCCCAACAAGTCTAGTTAACAGCTATCACCATACATTGTTAACACACTTTTTCTTGTAATAAGAGTTATTTAAGAATTAGCAACTTTCAGTATTATTTTCAACTTCAAATAAACAATGCAGTCCTATAGTCGCCATGCTGTGCAATGCATTCCTAGATTTATTTATTTTATAACTGAAAATTTGTTCCTTTTGACCACCTTCTCCCTTTTCACCCACCCCCACCTCAGTAGCCTAAAAATGTATCTTATCCTACCTTGGAGGGGGGATGGTGGTGACAGGATAGCTGCTAATCGCTGCTCTGAACCACCAGTCTGTTCTCTAGTTCAGTTTTTTTCCTTAGATTCTACATGTATGACCATATGTTATTTATCTTTTCTGTCTGCTTCTTTCAGTTAGCATAATGCCCACAAGGTCTATATGTGTTGTTGTAATGGTGAGATTGCCTTCTTTTTAATGGCCATATAATATTCCATTGTGTGTGTATATACATATATATACATATACACACAAAGGAATATTATATATTTATAATAGTAATTACTAATTACTAGTCATTATATTAGTAATTATATATTAATGATACTCTTTTTCACATATTCTTTATCCATTCATCCATTGATTGACGTTTACGTTATTTCTGTGTCTTGACTATTACAAGTCATGCTGCAGTGACCATGGGATAGTGCATATATCTCTTTAATATAGTGTTTTTATTTTGTTTTGATAAATCCCTGGAAGCAGAATTGCTGGATCTTAGGGAGTTCTACTTTTAATTTTTTTTTATTAAAAATTTAAAGTTTATTTGAGAGAGAGTGAGAGCAGGGGAGAGGCAGAGAGAGAGAGAGGGAGAGAGAGAATTCCAAGCAGGCTCTGCATTGCCAGTGCAGAGCCTGATGCAGGGCTCAAACCTATGAACCATGAGTTCATGACCTGAGCTGAAACTAAGAGTCTGAGGCTTAACTGACCAAGCCACCCAGGTGTTTCTTTCTAATTTTTTGAGGCACCCCCATTTTGTTTTCCATAGTGGTCGCACCAATTTATATTCTCACCAATGGCACACAAGGGTCCCTTTTTTTCCACATCCTAACACTTATTTCTTGTCTTTTTGATAATAGCCATTCTGACTGGTATGAGGGGATACCTTGTGGTTTTAATTTGCAGTTCCCGGATGATTAGTGATGTTGAGCATCTTTTTATGAGCCTGTTGGCCATCTGTATGTTGTCTTTGGGTAAATGTTTATTCATATCCTCTGCCCATTTTTATGAGCCTGTTGGCCATCTGTATGTTGTCTTTGGAAAAATGTTCAGATCCTCTGACCATTTTTTTTTTTTTAATATATTTTTTTTTAACGTTTATTTATTTTTGAGACAGAGACAGAGCATGAATGGGGGAGGTTCAGAGAGAGAGGGAGACACAGAATCTGAAACAGGCTCCAGGCTCTGAGCAGTCAGCACAGAGCCTGACGCGGGGCTTGAACTCATGAACTGGGAGATCATGACCTGAGCCGAAGTCGGACGCTCAACCGACTGAGCCACCCAGGCGCCCCATCCTCTGACCATTTTTTAATCAGATTGTTTTATTACTGTTGAGTTGTTGTATGAGTTCTTTATATATTTTGGATATTAACCCATATATATGTGACTTACAAATATTTTCCCTCATTCAGCAGGTTGCCTTTTCACTTTATTGATGATTTCCCTTGCTGTGCAGAAGTGTTTTGATGTAGTCTCCCTTGTTTTTTTTGTTTGTTGTTGTTGCTGCCTTTGATTCGGGTGTCAAATCCAAAAAATGATTAAGATCAACATCAAGGCATTTATAATCCATGTTTTCTTCTAGTTTTATGGTATCCTGTTTTACATTCAAGTCTTTAATCCATTATGAGGTAATTTTTGTGTGTGGTATAGAATAGTAATCTAGTTTCATTCTTTTGCATGTCCAGTTTTCCCAACACCATTTATTAAAGAGATTGTCCTTTCCCCATTGTATACTTTTAGCTCCTTTGCTAAAATTGACCATATATGCCTGCATTTCTTTCTGGGCTCTCAATTCTGTTCCATTGACCTTTGTTTTTAATGCTAATCTCATTGTTTTGATTACTATAACTTTATAATAGTTTGAAATCAGGAAGTGTGATGCCTCCAGCTCTGTGCTTAAGATTGCTTTGGCTATTTGGGGTCTTTTGTGGTTTATGCCAATTTTAGGACTCTTCTATTTCTGTGAAAAATGCCATTGGAATTTGGATAGAGCTTGCATTGAATGTGTGGATTGCTTTGGATACTATGGACATTTTAAGAATATTCTTCTAATCTAAAAGTATGGAATATCTTTCCACTCTTTTGGGTCTTCAGTTTCTTTAATCAGTGTCTTATAGTTTTGAGTGTACAAGACTTTCACTTCCTTGGTTAAATTTATTCCTACATATTATTTTTGATATAGTTGTAAACAAGATTATTTCTCTAATAGTTCATTTTTAGTGTATACAAACATAACTGATTTTTGTATGTTCATTTTGTATCTTGAAACTTTACTGAATTTATTGATTGGATCTTTCTTTCTTTCTTTTTGGTGGAGTCTTCAGGGTTTCCTACATATGATGTCATTTGCAAAGTGACAGTTTTATTTCTTCCTTTCCAATTTGGAGGGCTTTTTTTTTTTTTTTCTTGCCTAATTGCTCTAGCTAAGATTTCTAGTATTGTGCTGAACTAAAGGGGAGAGTGAACATCTTTGTTTTGTTCCTGATCTTGGAAGAAAACCTCTCAGCTTTTCAGCTTTGAGTATGATGTTAATTGTAGATATGTATGTGACCTTTATTATGTTGAGATATATTACCTTTATACCCACTTTGTTGGGAGTTTTATCATAAATGGACATTAAATGTTGTCTGCATCTATTGAGATGATCATGATTTTCATCCTTCATTTTGTTAATGTGGATAATCACATCAATTGATAAGAGATTGAGCCAAGCTTTTATCTCTGGCATAAATCCCACTTGATTATATTGATCCTCCCGTCCCTCCCGTCCCTCCCGTCCCTCCCGTCCCTCCCGTCCCTCCCGTCCCTCCCGTCCCTCCCGTCCCTCCCGTCCCTCCAAGTTGAGATGTAACTGGGGCGCCTGGGTGGCTCAGTCAGTTAAGCGTCCGACTTCGGCTCAGGTCATGATCTCGCGGTCCGTGAGTTCGAGCCCCGTGTCGGGCTCTGTGCTGACAGCTCAGAGCCTGGAGCCTGTTTCAGATTCTGTGTCTCCCTCTCTCTGACCCTCCCCTGTTCATGCTCTGTCTCTCTCTGTCTCAAAAATAAACAAACGTTAAAAAAAAATTGAGATATAATTGATAATAGCACTATATAACTTTAAGGTGTACAGAACAATGATTTGACTTACGTATATTGTAAAATGATCATCACTGAAAGCTTAGTTAAAATCCATTATCTTGTAAAGACTTACAATCATGAACATTATTTTTCCTTGTGATGAAAATCCTTAGGATTTATACTTTCATAAATACCATAGAGCTATGTTAACTATAGTCATCAGGTTGTACATTACCTTCCTAATATTTATCTTAGAATGGAGTTTGTACCTTTTGACAGCCTTGATCCAATCCCCCATCCATCCACCTGCTGCCTCTGGTAAACACAAATATGATCTTTTTTTGTAAATTTGATTTGTTTTTAGTATGAAACAATATTCAATTATCCACTTAATCAAAGTAACAATAAAAGATATCAAAGACAAATGCATCAGACCATATTTCTATGAGCAAAATTTAGCTTTTTTAGAATATTAAGACTTTTTTTTTTTTTTTTTTTGTAAAGTAAATCAAAGACCTGATAAACACAGGTAATTATTTTGGGAAAATACAGAATCCTTGTTTTCTGGGCAGATAATGTTAAAGATAAAAATATTTATAATATCTTACTAAAACCAGATCAATAGTTAAAAAAAAAAACTTTAAAAAATTTAATCCTAATTTGGTTAACATAGTGTTCTATTAGCTTCAGGTGTACAATAATGATTCAGCAATTCCATGTATTACTCAGTGCTTATTGTGATAAGTGTACTCTTAATTTCCTTCACCTGTTTTATCCATTACACATCCCACCACCCGTCCTCCACACCTCCCTTCTGATGATCATCTGTTTGTTCTCTGTGGTTAAGAGTCTCTCTCTCTTTCTCTTTTTTTTCTTCTTTATTTTGTTTTTTATTCTACATATGAGTGAAGTCATATGGTATTTGTCTTTCTCTGGCTTATTTCACTTAGCATAATACTCTAGATCTATTCGTGTTGTTGTAAATGGCAGAATTTCATTCTTTATGGTTGAATGATATTCTATTGTATGTATGTACCAAATCTTATCCATTCATTTGTCTGTGGATACTTGGACTGCTTTGATAATTTGGCTATTGTAAATGATGCTGCCATAAATATAGGGATGCATATATCCCTTCAAAATAGTGTTTTTTTGTTGGTATTCTTTGGTTAAGTACCCATTAGTGCAATGACTGGATCACATTGTAATTCTATTTTTAATTTTTTGAAGAACCTCCGTACTATCTTCTACAGTGGCTGTGCCAGTTTGCTTTCCCACCAACAGTGTACAAGGGTTCCTTTTTCTCCACATTCTCACCAACATTTGTTTCTTGTGTTTTTGACTTTAGCCATTCTGACAGATGTGAGGTGATATCTCATTGTGGTTTTGATTTGCATTTTCCTGATGATAAATCATGTTGACCATCTTTTCATATGTCTGTTGGCCATATGTGTCTTCTTTGGAGAAATGTCTGTTCATGTCTTCTGCCCATTTTTAAAAAGTAATGATTCTTTTTTTTTTTTTTTTTTTTTTTTAATTTGAGAGACGGGGTAGTGTGTGAGCAGGAGAGAGGGGCCCAGGGAGAGAGGGAATCTTAAGCCAGCTCAACACTCAGTGCAGAGCCTGCTGTGGGGTTTGATTCTATTACTTGGGGTCATGACCTGAGCTGAAATCAAAATGGACAATTAATCAACTGAGCCACCCAGGATCTCCCTGCCCTCTTTTAAATTGGATCATTTGTTTTTTGCTTTTGAATTGTATAAGTTCTGTATATATTTTGGATACCAACCCTTTGGTTGTCATTAGCAAATATCCTCTAATGTCAGATATGTCATTAGCAAATATCCTGTCCCATTCAGTATGTTATCTTTTAGTTTTATTGATTCCTTTGCTGTTCAGAAGCTTTTTATTCTGATGTAGTACCAATAGTTCATTTTTGTTTTTGTTTCTTTGCCTCAGGAGACCTATCTAGAGAGGTGTCGTTATGTCCAGGGTCAGAGAAATTACTGCCTATGCTGTCTTCTAGGATTTCTATGGTTTCAGGTATCACATTTAGATCCTTCAACCATTTTGAATTTTATTTTTGTATATCATGTAAGAAAGTGGTTCACTTTCATTCTTTTCAATGAAGCTGTCCAGTTTCTCCAACACCATTTGTTACAGAGAAACTTTTTCCCATTGTGTATTCTTTTCTGCTTTGTCAAAGATTAATTGACCATTTAATTGTGGATTTATTTCTAAGCTTTCTATCCTATTCCACTGATCTATGTGTTTATTTTTGTGCCAGTACCATACCGTTTTGATTAGTACAGCTATGTAATATAACTTGAAATACAGAGTTCTGACACCTCCAGCTTTGTTTTTCTTTTCCAAGATTGCTTTGGCTACTTGGGGTCTTTTGTGGTTCTATACAAATTTTAGGATTGTTTGTTTTAGTTCTGTGAAAAATGCTGTTGGTATTTTCACAGGGATTACATTAAATGTGTAGATCGCTTTGGGTAGTATAGACATTGTAACATTATTCTTCCAGGGTGCCTGGGTGGCTCAGTCAGTTAAGCATCTGACTTTGCCTCAAGTCATGGCAGTTTGTGAGTTTGAGCCCCATGTCTGGCTCTGTGCTGACAGCTCCGAGCTCGGAGCCTGCTTCAGATTCTGTGCCTCCCTCTCTCTCTCTACCCCTCTCCTGCTTGCACTCTGTTTCTCAAAAATAAATAAATGTTAAAAAAAATTTGTTTTTTAATTTGAAAAAGAAACCGTATTCTTCCAATCCATGAGCATGGAATGTCTTTCCATTTCTTTGTGTCATGTTCATCAATGAATATCAATTGATATTCCATCAATGTTTTATAGTTTTCAGAGTATAGGTCTTTGACTTTCTTGGTTAAGTTTATTCCTAAGTATTTTATTATTTTTGGTGCAATTGTAAGTGGGATTTTTTTCTTAATTTCTCTTTCTGCTGCTTCATTATTAGTGTATAGAAATGCCACAGATTTCTGTACATTGATTTTGTATCCTGAGAATTTACTTAATTCATTCATCAGTTCTGCCAGTTTTTTGCTGCTAGTTTTTTGCTTTAGGGCTTTCTATATAGGATGTCATGTCCTCTGGACATAATGAAAGTTTTACTTATTTACCAATTTGGAAGCCTTTTACTGTTTGATTACTATAACTAGGATTTCCAGTATGATGTTGATTAAAAGTCTGTTCAAATTTTCTATCTCTCTCCCTGATTCAGTTTTGGTAGGTTTTTGTTTCTAAGAATTTATCCATTTCTTGTAGGTTGTTCAATTTGTTGACATATAATTTTATATAGTATTCTCTTATTATCTTTTGTATTTTTGTGCTATTGGTGGCTATTTATCCATTTCTGATTTTGTTTATTTGGGTTTTTTTGTTTTTTTTTTTATGTTTCTGGCTAGCAGTTTATCAATTTTGTTGATCTTTTCAAAGAACCAGCTCCTGATTTCATTGATCTATTTTATTTTTCAGTTTCTGTATCCTTTATTTCTGCTCTAATGTTTCTTATTTCTTTCCTTTTTGCTGGTTTTGGGTTTTATTCTCTTTTTTTTTTTTTTTCAAGCTCCTTGAGATATAGTTAGATTTTTTGACATTTTTCTTGCCTCTGAAGTTAGGCCTATATTGCTATAAATTTCCCTCCTAGAACTGCTTTTGCTGCATTCCAAAGATTTTGGACCATTGTATTTTTTATTTTCATTGGTCTCCATATATTTTTTGATGTCTTTGGTTTCTTGGTTGACCCATTCGTTGTTCAGTAGCATGTTACTTAAACTTCATGTATTTGTGCTCTTTCCAGATTTTTTTCTGATGGTTGATTTCAAGTCTTACTGCCTTGTGGTCAGAAAATATGCATGGTATGACTTTGATTTTTTGAATTTGTTGAGACTTGTTTTGTAGCCTGTTATGTGATTTATTCTGGAGAATGTACATGTGCACTTGCAAATAATGTGTATTCTGCCATTTTAGTGTGGAATGTTCTGAACATAACTATGAAATCCAGCTGGTCCAATGTGTCATTGAAAGCCACTGCTTCCTTGTAGATACATTGTGCCTTGTTTTTTTTTATCTGCCTGTATTGTTTCTGTTGTGATATCTTTTGGTATCCATATGCTTTGACTTCATTTTCTTTTGTGTAATTACCACAGGTTTTCTTCTCTTGTGGTTACCATGAGGCTTACAGAAAATCTTAAAACTATAACTCCAACTTTAAACTTACAACTTCAATAGAATTCCTAAACTTTATGCTTTTTACTTCTCTCCCTCACATTTTAGACTTGATATTAGAATTTACATATTTCTCATATTGTGTAACTAATATAGTTTAATGTAGTTATGGATATTTTTACTACATCTGTTAAACTTCTAAGTTAGACTTGTAAATTATGCCCCACCATTACTGTATTATAGAATCTAACTTTGAGTATATATTTACCATTACCAATAAACTTTACACTCCTTTCTTAGGGTTTTACCTTTCATTTCTGGTCAGAGAACTACTTTTAGCACTTCTTCTAGGGCAGATCTTGTCATAAATTCCCTCAGCTTCTGTTTGTTTGGGAAAGTCTTTATCTCATTTATTTCTGAAGGATAGCTTTGGTGGGTATAGAATTCTTGGTTCACAACTTTTTTTCAATATTTTCAATATATCATCCCATTCTTTTTTGGATTGCAACATTTTTGTTAGGAATCTGCTTATAGTGTTATGAAGTTCCTTTTATCTAATTTCTCTTTTGCTGCTTTTAAAATTCTTTGTTTTTGACTTTTGACTGATTTTGATTAATTATAATGAATCTTGGTTTAGCTCTATTTGGATTCAACCTACTTGATTTTTTTGGGCCTCATGGATCTGGATGTTCACTCCCTCAGGTTTAAGCAATTTTCAGTCACTATTGCTTTTATTTTCTTTATTTTTTTTATTTTTAATTTTTTAAATGTTTATTTTTGAGAGGGAGAGACAAAATGCAAGCAGGGGAGGGGCCGAGAGAGAGGAATACACCACAGAGTCAGAAGCAGGCTCCAGGCTCTGAGCTGTCAGCACAAAGCCCAGTGTAGGGTTCAACTCATGAACTGTGAGATCATGACCTGAACCAAAGTGGGAAGTTTAACCAATGGAGCCACCCAGGTGCCCCAATTATTACTTTTAAATATACCTTATGTCCCTTTCTTTCTTTTTCTCCTGGTATTCCCATAATATGGATTTTATTTATTTTTATTATGTCCCATAAATCCCATAGGCTTTCATCACTCTTTTTCTTTCTTTTTTTTTCTTTCTTACCCTTTCATCACTCTTTCATTCTTACCTACTGACTGGATAATGTCAAATATTTTTTTCTTCTAGATCATGGATTCTTCTCTGTGTTCAATTCTGCTTTTGAAGCTCTCTATTGAATTCTACATTTCAGTCATTGTATTTTTCAGCTTAAGAATTTATCTTTCGTTCTTTTATTTTGTTTTCTATTTCTTGAACTACTCGTTTTTATTCACACACAGTTTTCCTAATTTCATTTGGTTGTGTGTTCTTGTAGTTCACTAGACATTTTTTTTTTTTTTTTTTTTGGTAGACTTCTTTAAGTGAACTATTCTGAATTATCTGATAGTTCATACATTTCTATTTAGGGTTAGTTATTGGAGCTTTACTAGTTTCCTTTGATGGCTTCATGTTTGTTAGAGTTTTCTAGGCTCTTTGATTTCTTCTATTGGTATATGTACATTTTTTTTAAATTTAAATTCAAGATAGATAACTTATAGTGTAGTCTTGGCTTCAGGAGTAGAACCCAGTGATTCATCTCTTATATACAACACCCAGTGCTTATCCTGAAAAGTGCCCTCCTTAATACCCATCACACATTTAATCCATCTCCCGCACCTCTAGGAACCCTCAGTTTGTTCTCTGTATTTAAGTCTCTTATGGTTTGCCTCCCTCTATTTTTATCTTATTTTTCCTTCCCTTCTCCTATTTTCATCTGTTGAGTTTCTCAAATTCCACATATGAGTGAAATCATAGGATATCAGTCTTTCTCTGACTGATTTTGCTTAGCATAATATTATCTAGTTCCATCCACGTTGTTGCAAATGGCAAGATTTCATTCTTTTTCATCACTGAGTAGTATCCTATTGTGTGTATGTATGCATATATATGTACACACCACATCTTCCTTATGCATTAGTCAATGGACATTTGGACTCTTTACATAATTTGGCTATTGTTAATAGTGCTGCTATAAACATTGGGGTGCATGTGCTTCTTTGAAACACCTGTATCTCTTAGATAAATATCTGGTAGTGCAATTGCTGGGTCATAGGATAGTTCTATTTTTTAATTTTTTGAGGAAGCTCCATACTATTTTCCAGAGTGGCCACACAAGTTTGAATTCCCACCAACAGTGCAAAAGGGTTCCTCTTCACATCTGTGTCAACATTGGTTGTTGCCTGAGTTGTTAATTTTAGCCAGGTATGAGGTGGTGTGTCATTGTGATTTTAATTTGTATTTCCCTGATGAGTGATGTTGAGTATCTTTTCATGTACACTTCTTTTTAAAGACTTTATTTTAAAGTAATTTCTATACCCATTGTGGGGCTTGAACTCACAATCCTAAAATCAATAATCACACATTCCACCAACCGAGCCAGCCATGAACCCTGGTATGTGCACATCTGAGTAGGTAGTCTCCATTTCCAGATTTTACAGGTTTGTTTTGGCAGAGACCCTTTTTCGCCAGTCAGATATGTTTGGGTTTCTGGACATGTCTGCTGGTAATGTCTTTGGATATGTGAGGCTTTCAGTCAGGGTCTGTTTTTGGGCAAGGCCACTGCCCAAGCTCAAAGGTCAGGGGGTGGGTGTGTTGTTGGCTGAGAACAGTTGGCTAGCATTGCTGTCTTGTTTCCCTGCCTAAGTGAGACTGTAGGATGTTAATCTGCTGTTGACTGGGTTCTCTACTCAGGCTTAATAGATGGTTGGGATGGGGTAATATACTTAGTAGTGGTTGGGGCTATGAATTTGCTTCTCTGCCCTGCTGGGGCAGTAGGATGGGTCTGAGGGCCTGCATGGCTTATTTTGGGGGGACCCAAATCAGACAAGACTGTGCACTGAATTGCTTGATCAGACAGAACCCCTGGTTTGCTTAGCAGACAGTGAAAGCCATGGGCTATGTTCTGTGTTCAAAGCCTCTGTAAACAGTGCTGTTGGGTGGGCTATGTAGTTTCCTGTGTGTGTGGGTTAGGTTCTCTGTTCAGGTTGCTGTATTCAGCAAATAATGGGGCTACAGATTAGTTTCCCTGCCCACACACAGCAAGAAAACTAGTTTCAAGCTTGGAAAGACTCTTTATGGTCTTGACTCTAGGCAAGCTGCACCCTAATTTCCCTGGCCTAACTAGGCCACTGGCTTTGCTCTAGAGACCATTAGTCCTGCCTGGTAGACTCTCTGCTTCAGCATTGCTGGGCTACATGGCTTTCCAGGTGTTCTGGCCAGTCTTTCTGTTTGGGTGGGTCTGGAAGCTTCACTCAGCTGTGGACAGGGCTATGACTTAGCTACCCTGCTTTGGCAGGTTGGGAGGGCCAGATCCAAGAAGTTTTCAAGGAGATCCATATGTCAAGCTTTGTGGTTGGGAGGGATTAGGAGCTATACTCAAATAGTGGGCAAGGTTTTGAATTAGCTCACCTATCTTGTCTGAGCAGGATAGGTGGCTTCAAGTCCAGCAAAGCCCTTTCTGCTTGAGCATGGCCAGGAGCTACACTTAGTAGCAGGTGGGGATATGACTTTACTCCTCTGCCTGCAGGGGCTTGCAGGGGTGGGGATTGGTGGGGCCAGTATATGAGGCTGCATGGCTCTTCATTTAAGGTGCCAAGTCAGGAGGACCTGTGCTCTGCTGAGGTCCCTGATCAGACTTTGCTACTGTCCTGGCTCTTCAGATCAGCAAAGGTGCTGGTTGGGACATCTGTTTGCGCACTGCAGGTGGGAAATTGGTCTGCAAGCATTTGAGTGCTTTTGTTGCAAGCCCCTTCCACTTTCTTCTTCACAATCAGGTTACCAGTGGTTAGTGCTTGCAAATTCCCCTGAAATCCCCATGGTGTGAGACTAAAATGGGAGTTCGCAAGAAGCAGACTACAATGTTAAGGGAGCTAGATCTTTATGCTGTGTTCCCTTTTCCTACTGGAGGAATTGTAGGCTCTGGGGAGACCTCTTAATGGATGTTGCAGTGGCCTGGGGAAGTGGCAATGCGGTCAACATGTAACCACTTTTCCTACCCTTCTAATGCTGTCTTGGTTTCTGTGGTGGAGGAAGATGCATTAGCTTCACCCCCATGTTTTACATGGTATCTCAGTAATATCTTGTTCATGAATAGTTGTTGGTTGATTTTCTTGTGATGAGGAGTGAAGTCAGGAATGACCTATGTCTCTACATTGATGACATTCTTGTATGATCCTTTTAATGTATATGTGAATTTGGTTTGCTACTATTTTATTAAGGATTTTTGTATGTTCATCTAAAATAATGGCCTATAATTTTCTTATAGTGTTCTTGTCTGGTTTCAGTATCGGGGTAATGCTGGCTTTGTAAAATGAGTTTGGAAGTGTTCCATTCTCTTCTAGTTTTTAGGAAGAATTTGAGGAAGATTGCTGCTGTTTTTTAAATGTTTGGTAGAATTTACCAGTGAAATTATTTTGTCCTGGACTTTTGTCTGTTGGGACGTTTTTGATTACTGATTCAATCTCTTTATTAGTAATTCTTGGTCTGTTCAAATTTTATATTATTTCTTCTTGATGCACTCTTTTGTAGGCTGTATGTTTCCAGGAATTTAACCATTTCTTTTTTAGGTTGCTCAATTTGTTGGCTTATGATCGTTCATAGTAGCTAGACTCTTATGATACTTTGTATTTCCGTGGTGTCAGTTGTAATGTGCCCACTTTCATTTCTCATTTTGAGTCCACTCTTTTTCTCTTGGTGAATCTAGCTAAAGGTAGCCTATTTTGTTGATTTTTTTTTTTTTTTTTTTAAAACCAGCTCTTAGTTTAATATATTCTGTTGTTTTAGTTTTTGTATCATTTATTTTTGCTCTGGACTTATTTTCTGTTTTCTATTAACATCAGGTTTGATTTATTTATTTTATTTTTTTCTAGTTCTCTGTGGTATAAAGTTAGATTGTTTGAGATATAGTTTTTAAAATTTTAATTTTTAATTTTTAAATTTGCATACAAGTTAGCATATAGTACAACAATGATTTCAGGAGTAGATTCCTTAATGCCCCTTACCCATTTAGCCCATCCCCCCTCCCACAACCCCTCCAGCAACCCTCTATTTGTTCTCTATATTTGAGTCTTTTATGTTTTGTCCCTTCCCTGTTTTTATATTTTTGTTTCCCTTCCCTTATGTTCATCTGTTTTGTCTCTTAAAGTCCTCATATGAGTGAAGTCATATGATATTTTTCTTTTCTAATTTTACTTAGCATAATACCCTCTAGTTCCATCCACATAGTTGCAAATGGCAAGATTTCATTCTTTTTGCTTGCTGAGTAATACTCCAGTGTGAGTGTGTGTGTGTGTGTGTGTGTGTGTTTTGTATACATATGTATATACACACAAACTCGTGCGATGCGCCCCACACACATGCGCATGTATACACATATATACATATATACACACACACGCACATACACGCACACCCGCACGCAGGCACGCACATGCACGCAGGCACACATGTAGACACGCACATAATGCGCACCACGCGCATGTACATATACACATGTATGTACACATGTACACATACACACACGTACACTAGGTATATAATATATATATTACACATATATTATATATTTTTATATACACACACACACACACACACACACACCACATCTTCTTTATCCATTCATCCATCGATGGACATTTGGGCTCTTTCCATACTTTGGTTCTTGTTGATAGCGTACTATACACATTGGGCTGCATTTGTCCCTTTGAAACAGCACTCCTGTGCCCTTTAGATAAATACCTAGTAGTGCAATTGCTGGGTCATAGGGTAGCTCTATTTTTATTTTTTGAGGAATCTCCATACTGTTTTCCAGAGTGGCTGGACCAGCTTGCATTCCCACCAACAATGCAACAGAGATTCTCTTTCTCCGCATCCTCGCCAGCATCTGTTGTTGCCCGAGTTGTTAATGTGAGCCATTCTGACAGGTGTGAGGTGGTATCTCATTGTGGTTTTGATTTTGTATGTACCTGATGATGAGTGATGTTGAGCATTTTCCATGTGTCGGTTGGCTATCTGGATGTCTTCCTTGGAAAAGTGTCTATTCATGTCTTTTGCCCATTTCTTCACTGGATTATTTGTTTTTTGTGTGTTTATTTTGATAAGTTCTTTATAGATTTTGGATATTAGTCCTTTATCTGATATGTCATTTGCAAATATCTTCTCCCATTCCGTTGGCTGCCCTTTAGTTTTGCTGATTGTTTCCTTTGCTGTGCAGAAGTTTTATTTTGATGAGGTCCCAATAGTTCAATTTTGTTTTTGTTTCCCTTGCCTCTGGAGATGTGTTAAGAAGTTTCTGCCTGAGTAAGAGGTTTTTGCCTTCTTTCTCCTCTAGGATTTTGATGGTTTCCTGTCTTATGTTCAGGTCTTTTGTCCATTTTGAGTTTATTTTTGTGTATGGAGTAAGAAAGTGGTCCAGGTTCATTCTTCTGCAAGTTGCTGTCCAGTTTTCCCAACACCATTCACTGAAGAGGCTGTCTTCATTCCATTGGATATTTTTTCCTGCTTTGCCAAAGATTAGTTGGCCATACGTTTGTGGGTCCATTTCTGGGGTTCTCTATTCTGTTCCATTGATCTGAGTGTCTGTTTTTGTGCCAGTACCATACTGTCTTGATTAAATTTTTGTAATACATCTTAAAGTGTGGGATTGTAATGCTTCCAGCTTTGGTTTTCTCTTTCAAGATTGCTTTGGCTATTCGAGGTCTTTTCTGGTTCCATACAAATTTTAAGATTGTTTGTTCTAGCTCTGTGAAGAATGCTGGTGTTATTTTATTAGGAATTATGCTGAATGTGTAGATAGCTTTGGGTAGTATTGACATTTTTAACGATATTGCTCCCACCCAGGAGCATGGAATATCTTTCCATTTTTTGCGTGTGTCATCGTCAATTTCTTTCATGAGCTTTTTATAGTTTTCAGTGTGTAGATTTTTCATCTCTTTGGTTAGATTTATTCCTAGGTATTTTATGGTTTTTGGTGCAATTGTAAATGGGATCGATTCCTTAATTTCTCTTCTGTTTCATTATTGGTGTATAGGAATGCAACCGATATTTGTGCATTGATTTTATATCTTGTGACTTTGCTGTATTCATGGATGAGTTCTAGCAGTTTTTTGGCGGAATCTTTTGGGTTTTCCATATAGAGTATCATGTTATCTGCGAAGAGTGAAAGTTTGACCTACTCCTGGCCAATTTGGTTGCATTTTATTCCTTTTGTGTTGTCTGATTGCTGAGGCTAGGACTTCCAATACTATGTAAAATAACAGTGGTGAGAGTAGACATCCCTCTTGTGTTCCTGACCTTAGGGGAAAGCTCTCACTTTTTCCCCATTGAGGATGATATTAGTGGTGGGTCTTTCATATGTGGCTTTTATGATCTTGAGGTATGATCCTTCTATCCCTACTTTCTTGAGGGTTTTTATCAAGAAAGGATGCTGTGTTTTGTCAAATGCTTTCTCTGCATCTATTGAGAGGCTCATGTGGTTCTTAATCCTTTCTTTTATTGATGTGATGTATCACATTGATTGTTTTTCAGACATTGAACCAGCCCTGTATCCCAGGTCTAAATCCCACTGGTCATGGTGAATAATTCTTTTAATGTATTGTTGGATCCAGTTAGCTAGTATCTTGTTGAAGATTTTTGTATCCATGTTCATCAGGGAAATTGGTCTGTAGTTCTCCTTTTTATTGGGGTCTTTGTCTGGTTTTGGAATCAAGGTAATGCTGGCTTCATAGAATGAGTTTGGGAGTTTTCCTTCCATTTATATTTTTTGGAACAGCTTCAAGAGAATAGGTGTTAACTCTTCCTTAAATGTTTGATAGAATTCCCCTGGAAAGTCATCTGGCCCTGTACTCCTGTATTTTTGGGAGATTTTTGATGACTAATTCAATTTCTTTACTGGTTATGGGTCTGTTCAAATTTTCTATTTCTTCCTGTTTTAGTTTGGGTACTTTATGTTTCTAGGAATTTGCCCATTTTATTGGTGTAGCGTTGCTCATAATATTCTCTTATTGTTTGTATTTCTGCTGTGTTGGTTGTGATCTCTGCTCTTTCATTCTTGATTTTATTTATTTGGGTCATTTCCTTTTTCTTTTTGATCAAACTGGCTAGTGGTTTATCAGTTTTGTTAATTCTTTCAGAGAACCAGCTTCTGGTTTCATTGATATGTTCTACTGTTTTTTTTTGTTTGTTTTTGGGGTGGGTTTTTTTTTTTGTTTTTTTGTTTTTTTGTTTTTTTGTTTTTTTGTTTTTTTTTGGTTTTGATAGCATTGATTTATGTTCTAATCTTTATTATTTCTGCCTTCTTCTCGTTTTAGGTTTTATCTGCTGTTCTTTTGCCATCTCCTTAAGGCATAAGGTTAGGTTGTGTATCTGAAATCTTTCTTCCTTCTTCAGGAAAGCCTGGATTGCTATATACTTCCCTCTTATGAGTGTCTTTGCTGTGTCCCAGAGGTTTTGGGCTGTGGTGTTATCATTTTCATTGGCTTCCATGTACTTCTTAATTTCTTCTTTAACTTCTTGGTTAGCTCATTCATTCTTTAGTAGGATGTTCTTTAGTTTCTAAGTATTTGTTATCTTTCCAAATTTTTTCTTGTGGTTCATAGCACTGTGGTCTGAAAACATGCATGGTATGACCTCTATCTTTTTGTACTTGTTGAGGGCTGATTTGTGTCCCAGTATGTGATCTAATCTGGAGAAGGTTCCATGTGCATTGAAGAAGAATGTGTATTCCACTGCTTTAGGATGAAATGTTCTGTGTATATCTGTTAAGTTTATCCAGTCCAATGTGTCATTCAAAGCCATTGTTTCCTTGTTGATTTTCTGTTTAGAAGATCTGTCCATTGCTGTAAGTGGGGTGTTCAAGTCCCCTACTATTATAGTAGTATTATCAATGAGTTTATATTTGTGATTAACTGATTTATAAATTTGGGTGTATCACATTTGGAGCATAAATGTTTACAATTGTTAAATCTTCTTGGTGGATAGACCCCTTAATTATGACATAATGCCCTTATTAATCTCTTGTTACAGTCTTTATTTTAAAATCTGGATTGTCTGATATAAGTATGGCTGCTATGGCTTTCTTTTGGTAATCATTAGCCTGATAGATGGTTCTCCATCCCCTTTTCAATCTGAAGGTGTCTTTAGGTCTAAAATGGGTCTCTTGTAAACAGCATATAGATAGATCTTGTTTTTTTTTATCCATTCTGTTACTCTTTTGATTGGAGTGTTTAGTCCATTGACATTTAGAGTGAGTACTGAAAGCTATGAATTTATTGCCATTATGTTGCCTGTAGAGTTGGAGTTTCTGGTGGTGTTGTCTGGTCCTTTGTAGTCTTTGTTGCTTTTGGTCTTTTTGTTTTTATTTCTGTTTTGTTTTTTTTTTCCTCCCCTCAGAGAGTCCCCCTTAAAATTTCTTGTAGGGCTGGTTTGGTAGTCACAAACTCTTTTAATTTAATTTTTGTCTATCTCAGAAACTTTATATCTCTCTTTCTATTTTGAATGACAGCCTTGCTGGATAAAGAATTCTCGGCTGTATATTTTCCCAATTCAGAACATTGAATATATTTTGCCACTCCTTTCTGGCCTGCCAAGTTTTTGTGGATAGGTATGCTGCAAACATGATTTGTCTTCCCTTGTAGGCTAAGGACTTTTTTCCTTTGCGGCTTTTATGATTCTTTCCTTGCCTGAGTGTTTCATGAATTTGACTATGATACGCCTTGTTGATGGTTGTTTTTTGTTGAATCTAATGGAAGTTCTTTGTGCTTCCTGGATTTTGATGACTGTGTCTTTCCCCAGGTTAGGAAAGTTTCCCACCATGATTTGCTCACATAAACCTTCTACCCCTTTTTTTCTCTTTTCATCTTGTGGGATCCCTGTGATTCTGATGTCATTCCTTTTTAATGAGTCACTGAATTCTCTAATTCTTATATCATTCTCTTTTTGCCTTAGTCTCCCTCTTTGTCTTTTTCCTGTTTCATTGTTCTCCATAAGTTTTTCCTCTATATTGCTGATTTGCTGCTCTGCCTTATCCATCTTTGCTGCTGTGGCATCCAATCAAGACTGTAGCTCAACTATAGCATTTCTTATTTCACCCTGATTAGCTTTTACTTCTTTTATCTCCGCAGAAAGGGATTGTAATCTATTTTTAATCCCAGCTAGTATTCTTATTATCATGATTCTAAATTCTGGTTAAAACATCTTGCTTGTATCTGTGTTAAGTCCCTGGCTGTCATTTATTCCTGTTCTTTCTTTTGGGGTGAATCCCTTCATTTTTGTCATTTTGAAGGAAGAAAAGGAATTAATAAAGTTAAAAAAAAGTTAAACAAAAACACAAAAAAATCAAATAAAGGATGCTAGATCCTAGGTGTGTTTTGGTCTGGTTGTTGAAAGAAACTTGATAGATTAGAGAAAAAAGGGCAAGATAAGAAAAGGAAAAAAGGAAAACTTTGAAAATTTGAAAAAATGAGTAGAATAAAATAGAATAAATGAAATGGAAATAAAACAGAATATAAAAAATTTACAAACAATAAAAAATATAGTAGATAAAAATTTTTAATAAAAATGGAAAATAAAATTTTTTTCTCTTTCTGTATTCAAGAATAAGAAAAGAAAAAAACAGATGGACCAGCAAACAGAGTCAAATATGATTGAAATTACATCTGGTTTCCCCTTCATAGTCAAACTATGAAGCACTTTATAGTCCATAAACTAAGCAGGCAGAGAGACTTGTGTTCCTCAAGATCGCGGTTGACCCAGTTGGGTGGGACTTAGTGTAACAGCTCCGTTCTCCAGTAGGTGGCGCTGCTTAACTTACTGGGGTGGATTGTTGTGGTGCCTGTAGGCATGTATGGTTATGTGCCGGAGGTTTGAAAATTGTCAACCAGCTACCCAGTCTCTAGTATGGACTCTGTGCTCTTCCCGACAGGCAATTAATCACCCCTCCTTTGTCTCCAGCTTCCATCCACTCCCCTCTTCTACACTGTAACCAAGCCCTCAGGCTGCCAGGGGGCGCCTCCCTCCTGATTTTTAGCTCAGATGAGGCTGCGTTTCCCAACACCTCACTTCTGAGGGACTGTGACCTGTTCTGACCCTCTGGGGGAGGGTCTTACTGAGAAATGGCCAGGTGTGGGCCCACCCCCAGGAACATTTGGGAGACTGTGCTGCTGCTGATGCCCAGAGACTGTGGCCAGGCACCATCCTGCCCCAGAAAATGTTCATGTGATTGTGTAGCAGCAGTGTTTCAGGGACTACGGCAAATCACAACACTCATCTGGTGCCAGGCTTCACCCTTAATGTCCTCACTCCAACACCAGTGAATGTGGCCATTCTCTGGGGTCCACTGGGACTTTTGCCTTTGGGAGGCTGCACTGCCTCTACCAAATGTCTTCCCAGCAGGGGAACCGCCTCTCCCCATGTGGCTCGAGGACCTCTCGGATCTCACACTTTGCTTTCAGGGATTTGTTCTTCCTACCAGAGCGCTGCCAGGTATTGAGCTGTGGAGTTCCAGGTTCTGCACTTCCCCTGTTTATAGAGTCTTAATGGAATTTAAACCCTCTCCTTTCTCCTCCTTTCTCCTCCTTTCTCCCTTTTTTGTTCAGCCCCTGCCTTGTGGCTGTTTCCACTCTTACTTTTTCTCTCTAGCTGGTTTTGGGTGGAGGTGCTGCTTTTCCTGTACTTTCCCCCATCTCCCTCCTCTCTCCGCAAGCAAAATCCGCTCCCTGCGCTCTGTGGCTTCTCTCTCTCTCCCAGTTCATGGTGTTGCGTTCCTGCCAAGTTCTGTGGTTCAGGTTGTGCAGATTGTTGTGTTAATCCTCAAATCAGTTTTCTAGGTGTGCAAGATGGTTTAGTGTTGATCTGGCTGCAACTCAGAGATGAGAGACGCAAAAAAGACTTCCATCTTGTTTCACCATCATGGCCCCTCCCCCTCTTGTTTCTTAATGTAGACATTTACTGTCATGAACTTCCCTCTTAGAACTGCTTTTGCTGCATCCCTAAGTCTTGGCATGTCGTATTTCTAATTTCATTTGTTTGAAGGTCTTCTATTTTCTCCATTGATTGTATAATGTGGCCTGTGGGTTGTTCAGTGGCATGTTGCTTAATGTCCACATTTGTGAATTTTCTAATTTTCTTCTTGTAATTGATTTCTAGTTTTGTACCATTGTGGTTAGAAAAGATGGTTGATATGATTTCAGTATTTTAAACTTATTAAGACTTGATTTGTGGCCTAAACTGTGACCTGTCCTAAATCCCCCAACCATTATTGTATTGCTGACTTTTTATCCCACTAAGTCTGTTAATATTCACCTTATATGTTTAAATCTCCTGTGTTTTGTGCAGAATATTTATAAATGTTCTACCTTGTCTGATTTACCCTTTTCATCATATGTAATGACCTTCTTTGTGTCTTATTACAATCTTTGCATTAAAGTCTAATTTGTCTGATAAAAGTGTAGCTACTCTAACCCTTGGTTTTCATTTGTACGGAATATCTTTTTCTATTCCCTGCACTGTGTGTGTGCTCTGTATAGATAGAGTGGCTTAATGAATAAAAAAATTCTTTTGATCAGATAATTTAGTCCATTTATATGTAAAGTAATTGTTGATGCCTATTGGCATTTTTGTTTTCTGGCTGTTGTGTAGTTCCTTTCTTCTCTTGCTCTCTTCCTTTGTGATTTGATGATTTTCTGTAGTGTTATACTTAGATTCCTTTATTTTGTCTGTCTACTATAGGTTTTGCTTTGTGGTTACCATGAGATTTATATAAAGTGATTTATAATCTAAACTGAAAAATTTTGAATGTATTCTAAAGTTGTACATTTTTACTCCCCCTGCTCCCATCTTTATCACTTTGATATCACAATTTACATTTTTTATCTTGGGTATCCATTAATTATTGTAGTTATAGGTTTTCTATTACTTTTGTCTTTTAACCTTCATGCTGGGTTTATAAGTGATTGACCCACCGTCTTTACAACATCACATTATTTGGAATTCCATATATTTATCCTTCCCATGAAATTTATACTTTCATATGTTTTCTTGTAGCTAATTAGTACCCTTTCATTCCCACTTGGAGAATCTCTTTAACATTTTTTGTAAAGTCAGTCTAGTGATAATGAATTCCTTTTAGCTTTTGCTTGTCTGGAAAACTTTATTTCTCCAATTCTGAAGAACAACCTTGCCAGGTAGAATATTCTCGGTTGGCAGATAGTTACTTTCAGCACTGATAGAACTGCAAATGTAAGCCCTGCTGTCCACCAGAGTCAGGTGATCGAGGATCATTCCCTGGGTGGTAGCCACAAAAAAAAACAGGGCACCAGACATGTGCACCAGCTCCTTTCTGGGAGACAATGGTGGTCTGGAGCACCTGCCCTCCAATGTCTCTGTAGAAGGACTATAGTCAGCCCTTAGATGTGTGTTTAATTAGAAGCTTGCCCTTGAGACTAAAGCTATGAAGATAAGCTAATTGGTCTCTTTCATAGAAAGATTGGGAGCCTCAGTCTATTGCCTCCCACTGTGCCCTAGTGTGTAGCCAGTTAAGAACTCTTTCTCCATTTGTTACAGTCCTGTGGGACCCATGAGTGAAAGCCCCACTGGCCAGCAGAGTCAGGTGATCAAGTTGTTCCCTGGGCAGTAGCCACAGAACTGGGGTACCAGATGGGTGCATAAACTCCTTTCCAGTAGATACTGGTGACTTGGAGGCAAGCAGAGGGAGAGTGCAAAGATGGTACCTACTGGCCTCTGTCTTTGGAGAATATATCAGTAGGTCCCTTACATATGTTAAATCAGATGTCTGCCCTTCAGGCTGATGCTTTAACATAAGTCTCTTACACAGAAAAACTGGTCACTTTTCTGCCTCTGTGCTGGGCTCTGGGGTGGGTGGGTCTACAGGCATGAGCCCTTTAAGAACTATTTCTCAGTTTGCTATAGCTTCGTGGGTCTTGTATGTGTGAGCCCTGATGCTTTTCAAAGCTAGATGTTTTGGGGACTCACCCCTCAAGTGCAGGTCTTCAAAATTGGGGTGCCAGATGTGGATTTCAAACCCTTCACGCCTCAGTGAGAAGCTCAAGGTTGTTACTTTCCTCCTGATTGTGGGTCTCTGTGCCAAGGGGTAGAATTTATGGTAAGATTGTGTCTCAGCCTCTCCTACTTGTTTGGATATGGGTTTTTTTCATGTTCACCTGATGTGAAGGAGTGGGTCAAGTAATTTTTGGGTTTCTCTCAGTGGAAATTGTTCCATATGTAGTTGTAGATTTATTATGTCTGTGGGAAGAGATGAGTTCAGGATCCTTCTGTGTTGCCATCTTGAACTGGAAACTTGTCATAGTTTCTAACTAATTCCTTGTGAGTAATTATTATCTGCAATTTTTGCCCACCTAGCATCTATTACTTCTTTTCTTTGGGGGAAACACCTGTCCTCACCTTCAACTACCTGTTTTTGGCTCCAGGGATGATCATGTGATACAGGCTTGGCCAATCAAGAAGTCTTATTGTTTTGCCCATAATGTCTGGTTCAGTGATGGACATTTACCTGAATCCAGGCCAGTCAGTGGCAGTGACTTTGCTGAGGTGTCTCTTGGGATTATTGGAAAAGAGAAGCCCTTTTCTTCTCGACTTGAAATTAGTAGTTTGTACTGCTTTCATTGTGCAGTGGCTGAGAGTCACTTTGCCAACTCTCTAGGGAGACCTTCATGGGAATGAAGCCAATACAGAAGAAAGCCAAGCATGCATGAGAGACCGGAGCCCTTATGAGATTGTATTGAGCTCCAGGATACATACATCTCTGTCTGATTCAGTGAGAATGATCTTAGATTTTCCAATGACTTGAGCCTACATATTCCTTTTGTGGCGTAAGTTAATTTGAATTGCTTTTTGCCACTTGTAATCTACAGAGCCTTGATTATGTCAAGTATTGCCATCTTTGTTTTTTTAGAAGGACAAACTGAATCTCACAGTGATATTGCTAAAATCAAACAGCAAGATAGGGGAGAAGATGTGGAGCTTTCTAGGGCCAATGAGCTGGAGTTGGACAGAGGTCTGCTCTTATCACCTAGACCTTACTCCAATCCCTGCTCTCAAGGATTGCCTCTCCTCCTCTCTTCCTGCAAATGTGGATATTTACAGGGTCCATTTACAGAGCTCAGGTTGGGCAGAGAGCCTGTCCTATCCCTGTAGCAATTTATAAGATTACTCTGAGTGAGCAAGGTTACTCTGACAACCAGTTAATCCTATCATCCTTACTGGGAGTTGGCCCAACATCCCCTGCCCCATCTTGAAGTTGGGCTGCTTAAGCCTTTTGACCCACACTTTCTTTGCTCACCTTTGACATTCCACAGACACATCCATGGTCCTCATGTCTTTATTTGATAACCTTTGCTGTTCTTCCTGCTGGGACTCAGCTGAGGAATAGAGTTCCAAGAAATAGAAAAAACATTTTTATTAATCCTATTCATTTTTCTGCCTATAGCAGGTCCAAAGGTGCATGTCCCCTGCTCTGCCATATTTTATGTGTCACCTAAGCATAATAAATCCATAATCCACTGTTCACCCATTTGCAGTGACTGAGTGGTAAGGACAGAGTGGCAAAGGAAGGGTGATGGTGGTACCTCATTGCCAGGAATGTTTTGGTCCCACATCAATAACTGTGTTTTAAATACAAGTATACAACACTAGCTTGCTATGTATTCTCACCAACAGACCATGTTCCCCTGAGGAGGCCTATTTGTTACCTATTTAGCATTTTTGCCCCTTTCTTCCCCCCCACCCCCCCCCCCTTTTTTTTTTTTTTTTACCCCTTTCTTACTTTGTAAACAATTCCATTCAGGTGTTACAGGAAGGAGCTGATTAGTCCAAGCCAGAGTTTCTCAGTCTTAAGACTGTTGATATGTTGGCAGGATAATTCTTTGTTATGGAGGCCATTCTGGGCATCATAGGGTGTTTAGTGGCACCTGTGGCCTCCCACTAGATGCTAGTAGCTCCCCTGTCCTAGTCCTACAATATAAAATGTCTCTAGACATTACCAAATGTCTCCTTGGGGGCAATATCTCTCTCAGTTGAGAAGCTCTGCAATTGACACAAAAGGGAAATATGACAGATCAGTAGAACTATAGGTCCCAAACCTGGGAGGAGGGGCTGTTTTGTCTAAGCTTGGAGAGTGGAAGCTGTAGGTTCCTGGCCAGCAGCTTCTTCTGGCAGAGATGCCCAGGCAGCCTGATATAATATGTGTCAGCACAAAATCTCCCCGCTTTCATTTCAGATTCTTTCAAGCCGAAAGCTTTGAAGCTAATATCAAGGGCATCTTGGTAGACACTCAGGGCCTCCAGACTGTATGGCCCTGCTTGCTATGGCCCAGGAACAACAGGCCTGGGCCCTTTCCTATATTTGGTGCATCTGCTGCCCACCAGCGTCTTGCTTCCTAATTGTGTTTTTCATGGAGATATAGGTCTATCTTCTAGGGAAGCAGAAATGGTCCTCAGTCAGTTGGTAGTGGCCTCTAGATCCATGACATTCTTTATTTAGAAAGGCCATTGGCTCCCAAGGTTGTCCCAGGGCTGGGAGGCTGAAGGGTGAGTTCTGTCTCCACCCTCACCCCTGAAAGCCCTCTCATAGTGCTGTCTCACTCATGTCATCACCTCTGGCCTACTAAGATGCTCAAGCTCTCTACCTCCCTTGGATACACCTGTGTGAGGGCAGATTATCTAGTGAGCACTACGGGGTCAGGCTTCCTCCTTCCATTTCTTGGTACTTCATCCACCCCCCGTCTCAATTTGTCACAGAGGCTTTCCTTGACTTCACTGTGGAAAGTACCCACCAGTACATCTCTACTTTTTAATATTATCTGATATTATCTTTACTTATTTGTTGATTGACACTCAGTTAAGCTCCAGGAGAACAAGGACTTTGTCTTGATCATCTTTTGTGTAGTCTTCAGTGCCTAGACCAGTACTGGGCACATAGATGTTCAGAAAATGCTTGAGAAAGAATGAATAAAGGAGGGGATTTCATTAGGCATTGGAGTGCCCAGGACAAATCTTCCTCCACATCTTAATAAGTGTTCTCTGCACTGGAGTGGCATCTTTCCCCATGACCCTTGGCAGTCTGTGACCATACAAATCACATGCCCTGCAGACTTTAAGCCATGTGTTGGGCCTTCTCTTCCATGTCTCTTGGGAACTCTGGATCTCTTTTTCCCCACTTCATGCTTCAAGAAACCAACTGTTTTCACTAACTCCACACCAGACTTGCCCAAATCCCATGAATTACAGTAATCTTTGCCCCAGGGAGTGAAGGTCAGCAGTAAAAATAAAACACACACCAGGGAGTAGGGCTGAACTTCTGGTATTCACAAGAGCATCTGAAGGCTCTCCTGTGACTCATCCATTTATTTTAATGACATCAGAATATGACAGTCTGTTGCATAAAAAATGTACATTATTTATCCCATAGCGGTGAAGTGGCACTATAGCATTGTTTTTAAAAACATCTTAAAAATTTTTCCTCTTAGAATCTATTGTTGGGTTAGAGAAATAAGCTTTGCCAAATGCCCAATTCTGTCTTTGCTTCTCTGGTAGCTGGCATCTTTCACCAACTTTCCCCAAGCATTTTCTTTGGCACTAATCCAGACTAGAATATATGGGTAAGTGTCACCAAACCATGCCATGCCCCAGCTTCCCAGACATCTGAGTGCACTGTCTGGGAAGGGTTTGGGGGGTACTTTCCTGGCCACCTAGAAGGTATTACAGGGTCTTTCTCAAATTTCAGTCTTCCTGGATGCCCATGGTGGAGTAGCAAGAAGAATGATGGCCTGGGTAGACACCAGGGTCTCTTCTTGTTTCTGGTGTTAATTTGTTCGATGACCTTGGTCTCTGGTTTAGACCTCCCATTTCTCTGATTCTCAGGTTTATCACTCATCAGGGATTCCCTCAGGTTCCTTCAGCTTTAATACTGAGACCCTGTGAATTTTGAGGGGCAAGCCCATTTATGCTAGGGGCTTCTTACAGCAAAGTCAATGGGTGGCTGCTTGGCCTTAGGGTTCAGTTCAAAGTAGCTTTGTATATGGTGGAAGGCAAGGTTAGCTCCAGCCCCATCCTGGCCACTCCTGGTTTCCTAAGGGTCATTCTGGGGGATTACCTCTCATTCTCTGGCTTTAGGTAATCTCTTTCCCCTTCCTTGCCCCCTCTTCCTTGTCCTCTTTCTGAAGTGTCAGACTCCGGTTCCTTTCTGAAATTGAAAAGGCAAAGCCATCTTCTACATGGAGCCTGTTGGCATGTCAATAGCAGCAACAACAATGGTAATAACATCTTACATTAAAGGTTTTTAGTTTACACTTTACAAATAACTTTTAAATACATCATTTCATCAGCCATTTTAGGATCTCTTGGTTGAGTCAAAGGGATTCTCCCTTCTCCTTTGCCTGATTCCTGCTCAGGGCGAAACAGAGCCTAACCCCCCTTTTCACATGTGTACGTATCCACACACAAACACTGAACCATACTTTTAAGCATGCAAATTACCTCACTAAATGTTTCTTGCCCTCTGGGACTTTGTTTCTAGAATTTGGCCATCGAAATAAGAGTTTTAATCTCTATTTGTTAGAAAAACTCCTTTTGGGGACAATTTTCTTAATGATATTGTTTAGGCATTTAATAAAGTCAGGGTTTCCAAAACTAAGGGGAAGACTCAAAATCCCCTCAAGCTACACTAAGAACCTGGTCCTTTGTGGCTGACTGCTGCTGAATTCAGGATTGGGCCCGGGGCATGATTGACAGAGGCAGGACTTGGGTTCACTGGGGGAGCCAGAGGGAAAGCTTGCAGCCTGGTGAGTCCTCCCGGAGAAGTCAGTGACCCTGGGGTGGGCTCTCAAGATGGCAGGCTGAGTGGGCTTTATGTCATGTGGAGAGAGGCCAGCTAGGAGTATTGGTGGTAGAATAAGCCTAGGGTTTACCTGCCTGGGTGGGTTGGGCTGGCAGAGCATGAGGGATAGGGAGGGGTGTTGGGCAGATCTCAGGACAGAACTTTTGAGCTACCACGAAGACTCTGGGGACCCACCTGGAAATCAGCATTGTTTAGCCACAAGAAACTGAACAACTGGGAGCCCCCAAGCCGTTCTGGGTGGTGGAGCCCTGTCTCTCCCAAGCCTGTCTTGACTTTGCCCCCAGTTCTCTTCCTAAAACACAGCATGTCTTGCCTTCCCCCTGCTCAAAAACCCCGCTGGGTCCCTGCATTCTAGCTCGCCACACGTGGCTCTTAGTGGCTGAACCTCTGCCTTTACATCTTCCCCACTGACTCCTATTCCCCAGTGAGCATCCCACCCTCCTGCCCCCCCCCCCCCCCAACCTCTGACTGTTCCCGACATACCGGGTCTTTTCCTGTTTCACTGCTTTTTAACAGGCTATGCCCTGGGCGATTAATTCCCTTTCTCAACCCCCTGGCAAACTCCTATTCATCCTTAAAGATCCAGAATTGGAGACTTCCAACTCTGGACATCCACTTCCCTTGTTCATATTGCCATCAGGGAACTCCTATAATAAAGCAGTTGTCCCATGATTGTTTTTGCCCTGGATTGTAGGATTCTTAAAGGCAGATGTTTCTTTCCTGTGAGGAGTAAGTTCTGGAGTTAGGCTACCTGGGCCTAAATCCTGGCTCTACAGTTTACTAGGTGCCTGCTCTTGTGCAAGTTCCTGAACTTCTCTGTGCCTCAACTTATTCAACTGGAAAATGGGTTAGTAATGTCTTTGCAGGGTTGTTTTGAAAATTAAATGAATATTATATACATATACACACATATACCTATATATGTGTGTGTGAATATATATAATATAGAATGGTATCTGATGTATAATGTAGTAAATACTAAGTGAATCTATTACTATTTGAAACAAATCCATCATGAGGTACACTAAGTACCTGGAATATAATCTAAGTATGCATATTTTTAAGTAAGTTCCTCCATTTAATTTCTCCCTCTCTTCCCTCCCTCCCCACCCCTTCTCTCTTCCTCCTTCCCTCCTTATTTGCCACTTGCCTTGTGCTCTTCCATCTTTTCTTTTTCCCTCCTGATTCTTGGAGCCTTTGGCCCACTGTTGGTACTCACAGAACCACTAGGCTCCTCTGGGGACACTCAATGCTGGAAGGTCCTTTGAGCCCCACACTCTCCTCCCTGACACTTCTGCAAGGGAGGCTCCCAGGGGAAAGGAGGGATGAGTGAGAGATGGGCAGCTGAGCCCTGGAGCCCTCTGCACTAGACTGAGTAGGGAGAGAGGCCAGGGCAAGTCTCCATCAGGAGGTATGCCTTTGCTCTCCTAGAACTCTGTTTAGAAACTTTGGATACTGGGGGAACAGAACAAGGAATGGACATGAGCAGGAAAAATAGCAGTAGAGAATATCTACTTTCTTCTCCTGGTAGGGCTTGTCTCATGAACTTAAACTACCTGAATTTCTCCTGTTTACACCATTCTGGAGAAGGAATCTAGAACTTTTGAGTCTGGCTCTTCTACTTATCAGATATGTGGCTTAAGACACAGAGTTTGAGAGAGGCTTTGGTTTCCTTGTCTGTGAAATGGGGCTAAACGGCTTTACCCTTCTCATGGGGGCAGGAGTTGCATGGATAAAATAAGGTGCGGTATGGATATGTGTTGGGAAGTGTTGCAGATGGGCAAGGACTTGTCATCAATATGACGGTGGTCTGGAGGATCCAGTGGCAGAGGCTTGTGCTTCCCATAGGAAGATCCCCCAAGAACTTTCCAGAGTCGGACTTGTACCCAGGCTGTGGGCAGGCTGGGCTCCTGGCTGCCTGCTCTCCCACTACTGCATTCTAATGTGAAATTCGTGGGACATTGGAGGGAAGAGGACAGTGCACAACTTTCCAAAGGAAGGACCAGTGGTTGGGGCCTGAGGAGACCGCATAATCCCTTTTTCCCTTGACTCACCTGGAGAGGGTCAGGAAAAGAGGCGGTGTTTTAAAATTTGGCAAAACAGGCTCAGATGAAGGCTGTGGCAGAGTTTCGGATAGCCCTGTGGTGGAAGCCAGGGCCAGCCTGGAGGGAGAAGAGGGCCCAGACCCCGCTGGTGGCCTGGGGCAGATGGGGGCGGCAACCGTGAGTCTGAGGTGGCCGGGGTGCAAAAGCTTGTCCTGGAAGGATGGGCCTCGGCAACCAGGACTTAAAAGCTGGGTGCTTTTAGGGAAGAGAAAACAGTCATTAAAGATAAGAAGAAACAAAGAAAAATCTTTTCCTTCTCTTCCTCTTATCATTCCTTTTCCTGAGCTCAGTAAGCAGGTCTTGGTATCTCTGCTGACATGATACTGTTTCATCACATTAAAAACTTCCTTCTTCCTCGGACAGGCTATCACTTCTTTATTCTTATCCTTTTGTTTTAAAACATTTTTATTAGTCTTTTTTTTCTTAAAATTTTTAACAGCGGTTTATAAAAACACGACAAATACCCAACACAAGACTTGGTAAAAATAACTCACTATATGGTACATATACTCAGACGGTGTGATATATTTATATAATAAAAGATGAAAATAGTCACTTTCCATAATAAAAATAAGTTCTATTTTTTGTTTATTTTACAATATACTTAATATTCTCTTCTTCTTCCTCTCCAGCGTCCACTTCTTCACCTCGAGTCTCGAGGGGGTCCCACGTGGCTGTTGCAACCCCACGAAGCTGAAGTCTGAGAGGTGGGGGAGCAGAGGGCCTTAGGAACATGCGCGGCAGCCACACTCCAAGTGTCTCTCCACCTCTTCCACAAACGAGGAGCCGTCTGTGCACTGGAAGACGTATTTCCGCCGCTTGCTGCGGGTGGGCCGGCAGCACTGTAGCCCACAGCCCCCACGACACTCCATCACGGGCACTTTGGAGGCTGTGGCGCAAGACGCATAGCCTTTCTGGCGGCGGATCACCTCTCGGACTACCTCCCCCAGGCACAGGCTCGCTGCAGAGGGTAGAAAAGGTAAGGTCAGGGCATTGGTGGCATGGACGACAGGCCAGGGCCAGTTCCTGGGTAGGCTGTTTGAGGTGTAAAGACCATTTGAATGTCTTCACTCATCCCTCTGTCTCCCACCTGTTAACTGCCCAATGATTCCACAACTATGAAGGCCTTTCCTGGGCCAGGCTCTCTACCGGATTTATGACTAAGCTCTGAGGATCTAATGGTGACAAAAACAAGTCCCATCCTTTCCTTCAAGGAACTCCAAGACCAAACTCGATGTGGCAAAGTAGTAGATGGTGGGCTAACTCCTGTGCCTCAGTTTTGATGTGCCACCTAGACTTAAAAACTGAGCTAAATGTCACCATTAAAAACCCCAAGAGATTAAATATTGGGATTTCTGGCTTCACAGAAAACCAGGAAGTGTCTGGTTTGCCCCAGTCCCCACTGGTGCAGCATCTAGGTCTGTTCACTTCAGCGATGACAGAATAAGTAATGATAAACAGAGGTGGATGCTCTATAGGAACAGTATGTGGCAAACAGCCTGCTGCAGCCCAGGGATGTGGCTCTGGAAAGTGCTGCTGGAGGTGAGATCTGCTTGGATTTTCATCTTCTGACTGCACTGTCCCTACGACATTGGGAGGAGGGCTGCAGCAAGGCACTGAGGAAGACCGTACTGAGCTTAGAGTTTGGCTTTGGCCATCAGCCAGACCCTCACTATCCCTGAGCCTGTTTCCTTGTCTGGAAATGGTGATACATTTCCCTGTCCTTCCTATGCCTCACAGCTTATGAGCCTCAGAGGAGACTGTGAGTGAGAAAGGGCTTTATGCATTTTAATGAATTTTGTTAAGCTTGATATAATTCTTCTAAATTATGAGATTGTTACAAGATAATGAGTGTACGAGTGTATGAATGTGTTGGCGAGAGACCAGATGTGGCAACATGTTAATTGGGCAATCTGGTGAAGGGAAGGTGGGAGCTCTTCATATTCTGGCAATTTTTCTGTAAATCATGTTTCAAAATATTTAATAAAAATTATAAAAACATCAGTTTTGGTTGAATAGTATTTCAACTAGATATAAATGTGAGCGTCCCTTAGAGACAAGGTGGTCTGCCTAGGAATCCAGTGGCAGGGAGGAAGACTTCAGTTTCCACGCAGGAAAATAACCCCCTGTGGGGAGGTGGATTTGAATTCTAATACAATCTAGTCTTAATTTTCCTGTTTACTTCAATATTAGCACACTACAGGGGTGCATGGGTGGCTCAGTTGTTTAACCATCCAACTTTGGCTCAGGTCATCATCTCATGATTTGTGGGTTTGAGCCTACCTCAGGCTCTGTGCTGAAAGCTCAGGGCTTGGGGCCTGCTTTGGATTCTGTGTGTCCCTCTCTCTCTGCCCCTCCCCCACCTGCATTCTGTTTCTCCCTCTTAAACATTAAAAAATTTTTTTAAATGCACTACAGGGGCTGGGGGAGGGGAAGAGAGTAAGGAGGGTTTGAACTGCTGTGTTGGGGGCTAATTTGTTACAGAGCAATAGACAACTGCTGCAGCAAGGTAGGGTATTGCCCCCATTTTCAAAATGAAAGAACAGAGGCTTTTCTAGAAAGCAGCTGACAAAGGTCATGCAGCCTCCAGGTGGCACAGCCAGAATTCAAACTTCAGTCTGGCTCTGGGGTCCAGTTCTGACCCCTCCACCCTTCTCTGGTTCCCCCTCCTGGGCACACAGTAGACCCACCTTGCTCGCAGTGCTCCCCACTAAAGCCAGACTGGCACAGACAGTAGGGCTCCCCTCGATCTGAGATGTGGCACTGCCCCTGGTGACACTTGAAGGCCAAGCAGGCGTTGGTGGAGTCGTTCTTGTGGTCACACGTGGGACCCCCGTAGCCCTCTGCACACTTGCACACATACGAGGTCCCGGTTGCCACACATTTCCCATGGCTGCAACTGTTGGCAGAGGAGAGAATGAGAAGGGGCAGAGACAGTGCTGCTGGAGGCTTTCTCTGTCCAGCCCAGCCAGGGACCAGGCTCTGACCAGCAGGCCCAGAGCTGTGGAACCTTAGGTCTTCTCCATCCCATGGTCTGTCCTCTGCTAGCCCAGCGGCTGAGCAGCAGTCTTGTCTTACTCTGCCACAGCTGGAGGCTCACATCACCCAAACTCCACTGCCAGCTGTGACCATGAGGCTGGCTTGCTGTTCTCTAGGCATTAGAACTCACATATCCAAGCGGCAGGTCACAGCTCAGAACATTTTAATTGCCCTATCTTAACTGATAGCAATGGAACTATTACCAACACCATCATCAACGGTGCCAGGCATGGGACTAAGTGCTGTATACCTGGCATCATTCTTATTTTCTACAATCACCTCTCTTCTGCTGCTTCTATGTAGAAGACAGTCTTATCCACATCTCCTAGATGGAGAAGTTGAGGCTGAAATTCACCCTCATTCCACTTGCCAAGCCAAATGCTCATGGGGCTGCATCTGCCCAGAGTCATGTAGGTATGTGCTGTGGCTCTGGACAGGTTCTAAAGGGTCACTTGCCAGAGACTGGTGTTCTCAGCAAGGTCCTCACACACCAAGGTCTCTAAGTGGGACCTGCTGTTTGGCTGTGTAAGCTCCTGACCTCTTAAGCAGGACCTGTGGACAGTCTGACCACAATTCCTCCAGCTTTTATTGGTGCCGCTTCTTGGGTGGGGAAGGGGTGGGGGGAGGGACTGAATCCAGGCAGGGAGTCTAGGCTCTCAGGACACTGACCTGTGGCCCAGGCAGGGGTCGCGGGCCTCCTGGTCGCACAGCGGGCCGGTCCAGCCCGAGTGGCACTCGCACACCACGCTGTCCTTCTCCACGGAGCGACACAGGCCGTGCTTGCACACAGTGCAGGACTTGCAGCCTGGTGAGACCCCCAGGGACTGCGGTGGGAGGGCCTTGAAGTCTTGCAACTCGTTGTTGATGCGCACCTCGTGGATGCAGCCATGGAAGCCGCCCAGCGGCCGGTCCGTGCCCTGGCGCAGGGCTGAGAGGCCCGTAGAGGTGGGGATGCCTGGGGGAGGGGCGCCAGCACAGCCGCCTGAAGACCCTCCCTTGCCCACCAGCCCAGACTTCCCCTCAGAGCAAGGAGGAGGTCTCTATATGCTCACAGTTAAGTGCTCACAGCTCTGGGCCTCCGATGTTCAGATGGAGGGAATGGACCCAAAACCTGGGACCTTGTCCACAGAAGGACTTGTGTCCTTTTTCCTACACTTTGACTCTTAAAAATGTGAATTTGTTGCCAACCTTTTAAATATAGAAAATTTCTAAAATCTCTATTTTGGGCTTGTCTAGAAAAAAAGATGAGCTGGCTAGTCACAGGGCCACAACTAGCTGGATGGAGGAAGCCCACCCTCTAGGCAGGGAAGGGATGGTGCCTCCCATTCCTCTACTGTTCCCACCAGGTCCTCCTGTCCCCATCCCTTGTCCTAGCCCTGCACAGCACCAGGCTGGAGAGCTAGAGTTTGAGAGAGAAGGGGTTTGGGCAAGCAGCCTTGATCTGTGGAACTTTGGGGGTCTTCACAGGGGGACAAACTGTGTCCCTTCTGGGACTGCCCTTGACTGAAGGTTTTCCCTGGACCCCTGGCACCTGGACTGGCTGTTAATACAGATTCCTGGGCTCCTTGGCAGGGATGTCTTGGGAATCTCTGTGCTGAACAAGCTGCTCTGGTGACTTTTTTTTTTTTTTTTGCACATAACCCTTTGACATCTACAGGTCCTGGGCTGCACTTCAGGTCTAGGCTCTGCCAGACAGGTGGCTACTTCTTTTTGGCCTTTATATGACTTTAATCTCAAACATGTTCTACATGCATCACCTGAGCCTCCCAGTGTCTGACATGGTGGCAGAACAGAGGGAACATGACCCCTGCAGATCATGGGGCTTGGACTCTGTCTCTATTTCCTCCCTCCCCATTCCATCTTTGCCTCTTCCCACCATCATTCCTGAACCACTTGTGCTTCCCAGAAGGAGCCCTGTCTTCTCTCCTCTCCTCCTCCCCATGATATGGCTTACTTGCCACTTCCTCCAAGAAGCCTTATGTCATTTGTTTTGGCAGTGGATGCTGAGAGCAGGGGAACCCCAGCCAGTGGGCCTGGGTGTGGGTACCTGAGCATAGGTGGGGGGTGTAGGTGGTGGGGATGGGAGGGGAGAAAAGCCTTACCTCCGAGGTAGAGGGGGCTGTTGATGCCTACTGCCGGCTGCTTCTGGAGCTTTCCCAGGCTCTTCGGGGCTCCTTTATCCACCACCAAGTTCAGGGTCTGATTTAGCATCACCAGCTCCACACTGTGAAACTGTCCGTCATTCACTGTCTCCACACTGGGCAAGAGAAAAGGGGTGAGAATCAGAGGGTTTGCTTTATGCTTTCTGTAGCCAGGCCCTGGGCTGTGAACATGGCCAGCATTTGAACTTGGCCAACCATGAAGCACAAGTGGTTCATGGTTATCATTATTGGTTTGCATTCCTTTCCAGTGTTTTACAGAGGTAAGCAAACTCCATCCTCCAACCACCTTCTCAATTTTTGCTCTACTGCATGCCACTGGAACCATTATTTCATTAAATTTTTCTTCAGTTGCTCCATTTCTCCCTTAAACACCAGTAAGGATATAATAAGGCCAATGTTCTTGGAAGGAATACTGTCCACGAAAAGACTATTTCAGTATGATGTATATATTTTTCCTAGTACATATGAAAAGAGTGATCTCTCAGTTAAAATGTCACCAGTGTCTTTGTCCCACCTAAATTCGTCTCATGCACCATCAGAAGTATGCACGCCATATTTGGATTAATATTACCACACAACACTGCTTCATGTGTTTACAGAATTATAGAAACGAGGAAACAGAAATTCAGGGAGGTTAAATAATGTTCCTAAGTCCCCACAACTAATAAGCCATAGGCTAGGGATGTACACTGAGGTGCATCTAGCATAAAGCCCACATGCATGCCCGTTTCCCATCGCCTCCCTCAGTACCAGCAGGCAGTCACCAAGGGCTTATGAGACACAAGAGCTAGGCACAGGGCTAAATGGTTCTCTGCTATTATTTGAGCCTCACCATCATTCTATGAAGTGGTGTCAGATATCCCATTTCACAGCTAAGATGACTGAGGCCCAGAGAGGTTAAGGGGTTTGTCTGAGGTCATCCAGCTAGTATGTTCCAGAGACAGAATTCATAGGCAAAACATTTGACTCCATAAAGTTCTGCTCTTTCTACTACTTGATCCTCGGCTGGGCCTGGGAGAGAGAAGTGAGCGCAGGTGATAGGTATTGGGGGATATGGTACTCCTTCCCTGAAAATGGCTCTCTGAGAAGGACGCTGAACTCTGTCTTAACCATTCAAATGTGGGTGGTGAATATGGAGGCTCCCTCTCCCCTTGAGTTCTCCATGGCAAATCCCCAGTAAGTTGGATCCAACAAGAGGATCCTATGCCAGAGGTGGCACCGATTACCTGGGAGGCAGGGACAGCTTCAACGACTGACCTGGAGTTAGAAATCTCAGCCAAGAGGTGAGAGAAATGCTTGGGAGAAGAGAGGATAAATTGGGGTGGGGTGGAGAAAGCATGGAGTCTGTCCTAGCCCCTTTTTCAGTGGGTGTGGCCACTCAGCGAGTGTGGCCACTCAGAAACAGAACCCCTCTGGGTTTCTGGTCTTCTCATCTGTAAAAGGGGGAGAACAACCTGACAGAATTACTGCAATGATCGAATCAGAGGAGGTACTTGAAAGTCCTTTCAAGACTTTGTAATTTACACTGTAAATTATTGAGAAAATGTGACCCATTATCACTAGTGTCAGAGTATTAATGACGATAAGAACCGACCATTGCCTGTAAACCTCCTGACTCCTGCTCTTGTGCTGATCTCTGGGAGAAAGTGCTGGTAGAAGGGGGCATGCAGGAGCCCAAGACCTTCCCAAACCCATCATGAACTTTCTTACTCTCCCATCTACCTATCATCCAACCATCATCTATCCTTCCAATCACTTGTCTCTCATCCATCCACCTACTCGCCCACCGAGACCAGTGGCAAACAGTACAGACATGTACCATCACGAGCCCACATTTCCTTAGCCTTTCCTTTAAATCAAACCACCAACATAGTAGTGTCAGGTCAGGTCAAGAAATAGGGCAGTGGGGGGTGGAGTGATAGCTAAGAGTCCATTGGAGGATCTCATTTGTGATGGGGAGCCAAAAAGCCATAGAAGATGGAGCTGTTCTATTTCAGTAGCTTCCAGCTACTCTAAGTAGTGAGCTGAGGATAAGGCAGAGACCTGTGTTCCTGCAGATGAGTTGATGATGGTGTCAGTGGGGGAATGAGGGCTGGTGTGCAGAGACCACAAACTCTGACCTTGAGCCCTAACACAGTTTTTTAAACATACATGCAAGAACATGCAGCTGTATCCCTAAACCATTTGGTAAATTGATGCTGTCCTGAAAGAGCTCCCCCTCCCCTGAAGTGTGTAACTAATGCTGAGCAGCCACCTGTTAGAGAGGAGTTGTAGAGAGGCTGCAGCTCTGGGTGGGTGGTCTTGGCATTCCCTTCCAATATTAAAATTCAGGGAGTCTGAGGCAGCCGCTATCCCATTATAAACACCCACAGACACAGTGAGCAAACACATACCACTAACCCCTTCCTGGCCACTTGCTCCAAGTCTGTTCCTTTTTTCCTTCCTGCACTCCATGCGCTGGTCCAGGCCCTGGTGCTCCTCCATGGAGGGTCCCAGCCTGGAGACAGTGGTTTGGCAGGAGCCGCAGGAGCAGAGAGGACTGTGAGACCACCCTTCCTGCCCCCAGTTAAGTGCTAGGCTCCTCAGTGCCCTAGCCACTTGGCTGTGTGGAGAGCCTCTCTTGATTCCCATAAGGCAGGTCCCTTCCTCCAGCTATACCCTTCAGCTAGTTCGTGCTCAGGAGTTGGAGAGATCTGGTATCACACTGGGTCCTCCAGCTGAGGGACTCTTGGCAAGCCCACTTACATGCTATGGGGTTGGTGATGATGTTGACCTGAGTTCTGATTGACAACACAGGGCCCCTGACACCTGGCAAGCACTCAAAGGTGGAATGATGATTTCTTCCACCCTGATCCTGGGCTTGGAGGAGCTGGGTGTGGCAGGAGGGACGAAGTTGGGGAGCAGGTTACTGGACCTGGAGGAACTCTTCTACTGATTCTCAACCTTCCAGCTGCCCAGGGCTTTGGGTTTCTGTCTGCTTCCACTGGCTCATAACCATCTCTGAGGAAGGCACTCATGAGAGCCACATTTTACAGAGAGGGAACCTAAGTAACTTGACCAAGGCCACATTGCTAAAAGTGGTGGAACTGAGGTTCAAAGTCAGTATGGATTCCAAATCTAAACCTCCCATAACCTATGCCAGTAGGTGCTCATGGGTTGACAGGTTGCCTTCCTGGCACATCTTTATTAGGGTCTCCTGGAAATGATGCTAAAGCCAATGGTTTTCACACTGTAGGTCCCTGGAGGGGACTGCAGGCTGTGATTTCTCACCGCCATCTAACAAATCAGGATGGTCCATTTCTACCTACTTCCCCACCTCCCCCCACCTTTTAAATCTTGGCCTTTGAAGTATATAACGAGAAAAATGACTCTGCTGCTACAAGAAAAAAGATTGGGGTAAAAAAACAAAACAAAAAAACTCCAACCCAAACCACTTGCTGTTAACTCTAAAAGAAATGATCCCACTGTGGTTCCAAGCCTCCTAATTCGTCTCCTGGAGAGAGATTTGGGGATTACAGGGAAGACTCAGTGGGGCTCTGAGAGTCTTTCCCAGTATGCACTGGGCCACATGAACCAGCATCCAGTGGGAGGTAGAGAGCACTGGAGGTGTCAGAGCTAGCTGGGTGGCTTCTGTGTGGGACCGGCATGAGGACATGTGGAGTTCTATTCTGCTTTTAATATCAACAGTGGGAGTATGTTGGGTGCTACAGGACTATGCACTGTGCTACTCTGTGCTAAGCACTTGACCTGCATGCTCTCATTTAACCCTAACAAGCCCTTAAACGAGACATACATTTTTTTTTTTTTTGCCATTTTAGAGATAAGAGGCCTAAGGCTTGGAGACTTAAGGTGTCCAGCTCAAAGACTTAAAGTGGAAGTGGTGGAGGCAGACTGAAACGCAAGCTCCTAAACCAGGGACTGTACTTCCCTGGGGAGTGAACGGTTAGTGGGCCATTACTCCAGGTGCTGTTGGGCCTGCTCACCTGGGTGCTGAGTTGTGGCCACTAGGTGGCAATAGAGCCTCGCAGTATCAAATAGTCCCTGGGATTTCAGTTAAGCGGAAGTCAGAGACTTCAAAGTCAGAGACTTCAAAGACTGCAGGGCAGCAACTCCCCAACTCCTGGACCACCATGGCCCCAACTCTCTCTTGCTCTGGCCTTCATGCCCTAGCACAGTGGGAACATGGGTTCTGGTGGGAGCCTGACCTGGGTTTGAATCTCAGCTCCGCCATTTACTGGTTTGTGTGCTTTAGGGCCAAAAACTTCACCTGAGCATCACGTTTCTCATCCCTAGAACAGGAGTGATGACGCTTACCCTAGGGCTTGTGGTGAGGAGCAAGTGAGACAAAGACCTTGGCAATGGATGGGACTATGGTAAATAAGACTCAGGGAGCATGTGTGATGGTCCAAAGAGAGCTCTCTTGTGGTGTTTGGCCAACCTTTGAACACTGAGCTATTTCACATAGAAACCCCGAGTTTCTAGTGCTCCTTGATGATCTGCATTCCCACGGGGCAGCATCTGCTGGGGCAGAGGTCAGCTGTCCCTTCGGACAAGGCCTGTGCTCCCCAGGCTACCACACTCTTCACACTCCCACGGAGACCTCAGTCCGCTTTCCCCAGGTTGGTTCCCTTACTTGGCCCCTTGGCCTCTCTGGTAGGAAATAGTGCCTGAAGTTCCTCTGACAAGTCTCAGAACTACAGAACAGTGCAGCCTGTTCCCATTCTGGGGCAGGCAGGCAGGGGCAAAGACAGGCTTTTCTGTGTATTTGCCCTGGAGCCTGGGGTCAGACCTTGAAGCGCCAGCACTCCCCTGTGGCTATAGTTAGGCAGATGAATCAAACCAGGCTCCCACATAGAGGAGGCTCAGAATCCTGCTGCTCCAGACCTGTGGTTCCCTGCTGGGGGGCACCGGTGGTTCATTCTCACTCTGGGGCTGTCCATGGGGCCTCAGTGGGCAGAATTTTGCAAGCTGCCAACTCCCCTTTGGTTTGGCACCCTGGCCCTGAGGCTAAGGAGGCCTTCCTAGGTGGCCAGGGGTCACCACAGTGATCCTGTGCCCTCTATTAACCCCAGTCCCACACAGTATGGCTTCTGTGCATACTGATGGGCCTCCCCCAGCCCAGTGCCTTCTGGAAAGGCAACCTGTGGAAATGCTTGTCAGCCACCACTGAAGCCTCAGCTCAACATTACCACTTCCTCCAGGGAGCCTTCCCTAGTCCTCCAAGCAGAAATGTCTGCTCCCATAGCATGCACCCGTATCTTCTGCAAGACCTATTTTATTCTGCCCATGTGCCTATCGCTTGCTTACACACCTGCCTTCTTCCCTGGACTGTGTTTTGCTTAACTCTGGGTCCCCCACACTTAGTCCAGGACCTGGTCCATGCAAGGTGCCTGGGAGAAGTTTGCTGAGTGAAAGAGTGCACAACTGGGGCAAAGCCAGTGCTGCCACACAGAAGACTGGAAGCAAACCCATTTTAAATAATGGGATTTCTGGAGACTTGGGCCCTTCGGGATTGTGAGCTGAAGGGCACTAAGAGTCTGTCACTAGGCTTCACCTGTGGGCATGGGCATACTTCACTGGGTTCCTCCTGTGGATAAAAGGAAGAGCCTGGGGTCTCCCCAGGGCCCCCTATTAACCCTCAGCCGACTGACCCCCTGACAAGGAGAGAGAGTAGTTCTACAGGGGAAAGTAGTTCTCTGGGTTCCTATTTCACAACCTAGTTCAGACAGCAGAAAAGCATTCCAACATTCTTACCAACAACATCACGCTTTTACCAACCCCCCCCCCCCCCCGCCCCAGCAGCTAACATCAGTGTGAGGGAAGGGCTAGGCTCTGCTGGGATGGGCTCTGGACAGAGCTCTGGACAGAACCCAGCCCCCTCCCCAAGCCTGGCTGCCACCTTCTGTCCTTGACATGCTCATGTAAAGGTTCAATTTGCCAAGCACTTTCTCATCTGCCAACCCTCAATATCCAAACAGCCCCCCCCCCCCATCCTGCCCTCCTCTTGCAGAAGTATGTCCTATTATCCACAGTACACAGGGAAGGAGACTGAGGCAAGAGGTCGAATACCTTGTTCAAACCTGGATGTGTCTGATACTACAGGCTGTGTGACAGGCTGCCCCAGGCCCTGCACCCAGGCTCTCTGTCCACTTGGCCCATGACCAGCGGCTCCAGAAACACAGATGTTGGGAGGCCCTGACTCCAGGGAACTCGTGAAGCCACTGGTGACAGCTCCTTCTCCTGGCATCTATTGTACCCAACTGTCCTAGCCTGGTCAGTGATCCCTCCACCCACCCCTGCTGTGAACCTCTGCTCTGGTCAAACCCCCTGTGTTGTCCCCTAGGCTTGCCAGTGATGTCCCCTCAGCCTGCTTGCCCACCTGTTCTGCTCATATAAATTCTCCCTCTCATCAAGACCCAGCATAAATGGTTCCTTCTCCAGGAAGGTTTCCTGCGTGAGCTGACACTTCTCAGGCTTGTGCAAAGAATCACCTGGAAGCTCCCTGAAACAGATGGCTGGGCCCTACCCCAGTGCTTCTGTCAGTAGGTGTGGGGTGGGGTCTGAAAATGTGCCCATCTCACAAGTTCCTGGGTGCGTTGCTGCTGCAGCCCTGGCACCACACTTTGAGAACCACTGGTTTAAACCAATGGTTCTCGACTGGGTTTGTAGGTGCTGTTTTGGGGGTTTTCATGAGAGGAAGTGTGAAGGAAGAAGCTTGGCTCTCTCCAGCCCCTGCAGGACAGTTTTGCTTCTGTGTATTTAATATTCTTGAGTTCAATAGAAGAGTTTTGATTGAATAAATGATTTAGTCTGAAAACTGCTGCTCTTCCCCAATCCTAACCAATGTGCTCCTGCTTGCAGAGGGGAAAGGCTGGCCTCAGGATGCGGGCCCTTCTCACACACGGTGCTCTCCCCCCAAGGAATGGTTCTCCTGCCTCGGGCAGTTTTATGTGATTTTTAGGTGTAACACAAACATTTCTCATCTCAATGGTTATTTTTATAATTATGACAAAATATTTATGACTAAAATGATTTTTTGTGTTTAGTACTTATTCCGCTGAGAAGTAGAAACAAATCTAACACTGAGCTAGCATATCTGTGATTTCACAGACGATATTCCTTGAGATGAAGCTCAGGGTAGAGAGTGAGCACATTTAAAGGCCATGTAAGGTAACCTGCTAAGTAACAGTATAGCTGACATACCATATTTTTACAAGCTTTTTGTAAAAATCAGGGCGATTGTTGGAAAGACTGAAGTTTAGGAAAAACCATCCTTCAGAACAGTTTGAAAGTCACTTAAGGAATAGTCCTGCTCCCTCGGTGCTCTGGAATTTCTTCCCCTTGAGTTGCATGCTAATCTCCCCCTGTTTTCTTTCTTAAACTAATAAAAGATGAGGATGACATTTTGAAAAGGGCACCTCATTAAGCAGCCTCATCCCCATTGGCACACACAGCTCTGCACGGTAGCCAGCTGGCCATTTATCTTATGGTAATGAGGTGTCATCTCCCTGCGGGGTCAGCCTTCATCTCCTGCCTCTTCCTCCAGCACCGCCCCTCTCCCTCCCACCAGCCACTCTGAGTGTGTGTGCTTGGAGGGCAGCAGGGAGAAGAGGCATCAGAGTGGCCCTGGCATCTTCTCTCAGGGCACAAAGCAGGAGGGAAGACACAGCACCTGTGAGCATTGGCGGGAGGGGCTGTGGTCCTTACCTGTACACTGTGGTTGGTGGGGAGCTCAGACTGTCATAGACGAGCCTCACGTGGCCCTGGTACAGCTCCAGCGCGAGGGGGTCATTGTCTCCCTTGTACAGAAGGATGCCGTTGTCCTTGTCAGTGGCCACCTGGAGAGGCATGTGGGTTAGGGCTCCCCTGAGGACTAGCCTCCCCAACCCCCCCTCACAGAGACCTCTTCCGGGAGGCATCTTCTGAGTGGACCCCAGATCTGAGTTCATGTCCCTATTTTTTCCTTTGTCTGGTCTGGAAATTGCTAGGAGGGCATATACTTCTACTCCAGCAAATGCTGATGGTGCAATTCAATTCAATAACTATTTAATGAGCACCCACTGTGAGCCACTTTGTTTATGTATACACTTATAAGATAACTATAACACACACACTATTTTAGTGTGTGTGTGTGTGTGTGTGTGTATGTGTGTGTCAGGAACCTCAAGCTCTACTCTAGCCTCTCCTACCGGCATACAATGTAATCCCACTCAAATCCTTGCCCCTCTCAAGGCCTCCGTCTCTCTGTATAATCTCAATCATAAACAAAATGCTAACAATTACCGTTTCATTCGGTGTTTACTATGAACTAGGTGCTGTGTTAAGAGTCATCTGGGGAATTTTTAAAAAAAATCATTGTCTAGGCTTCACCCCAAACCAACTACATATGACTCTCAAGGTGGGGGAGGGGGCAGGCAAAGACAATTTTAGGCATTCTCCAGGTGATTCTAATGTGTTGCCAAGGCCGAGAGACACTGGTTTCAGAAGTTGCTGCCCAGAGGGCACACCCCGCTGCAGGGCTGGGGTTGTCTGACTAGCCTGTCCACTCCCATCGCCCAGCACAAGTGCAGCTTAAAGGAATGGATGTGGAGCAGGTGGTCTGATGGACCCTCTGGATGTCTGGGGCACAGGTGCTGCTCTGGTTAGCTGGGACCCAACATTCAGGTCCCTGGGTGGGTGGGATGCAGGGAGGAAGGCAGGAGGGCAATGAGGAGGACCCAGGAGGGGCTGACACACCCAGAGCTTCCTTTGTGTGTGTGTGTGTGTGTGTGTGTGTGTGTGTGTGTGTGTGTGTTCAGGGTCAACCCTCATCTCAGACGCCTGCCCACTGGACTGGAGGCTCCACAAGGTGAGGCAGTTTGAGCTTTCTGTGCATTTCTGCAGCCCCAGTACCTGCAATGGTGCCTGGCATGCAGAGGCATGCAACAGATCTGTGTTGAACAAGTATTTTCACCATAAGCTTAAAGCTAGAGTGTCCATGAGCAGAAGGAGAGCAGGGCCGTAGTTAGTGCCATGTGGCAGGGGCCACTCACTGGGCTGCATCCTCTAGCTGTGTCTCTGGGGTCTTCCTCCCCAGAATGCCTAGGGGCCAGAGCCTGCTCTTTCTCAGCCATATACCATCCTTGCGCCACCCTTCCCAGTTGCATTTGGGTCACCCAGAAATGCATTTTGGAATAAATTTGCTCAGGTCCACAGGTAAGGAACCTGAAAGAAGTTAGCTGGAAAAGAATTTGGTTCCTACTAAGTGGTTTTTCATTCCCTGAAAAAGGCCCTGCTTGTTTGTGCCTCCGGGCCTTTGTACATGCTGATGTCTCAGGCTAGATGGCATCCCCTCTTCATCCTGCTCTGCCAGCCCCTCATTCTTCTATCCTTCTCCAGGCAAACTCCTACTCATCCTTGAGATCTCAGTTTAGTTACCACTGCCTCTGGGGAGCCTATCCCATTCTTTTCAGCGGGAGAGGGAGCTCCGTCCCACCTATGTGCTCCCACAACACCCAGAGTTACCACTGGTCCCTCTGCTTGTCAACTTCCCCTGGGCAAGGGGCTCTGTCTTGTCCATCACTGAATCCCCATTGTTAGCACAGTGTCTGACATATAATATTTGAGTGACTATTTTCTAGATAAATGAATGGAAAAGGCTGCACGTGGGGACTGCTATTAGCAGTGAAAGCCAGTCAAGAGTTGTCTGTAGAACAACAGCTGTTCTCAGAACAACTGGAGCTTGGGGGGCACATAGGGGCGGGGCGCACCTGCAGGGAGATGTTGGCCTGGGGCCGGACCTTGGCGGAGGCTAGTTCCACGTAGGAGTCTTTGCCCACAAAGTTGACAGTGATGAGTTTCTCGCACCTCGGGCCGGCGAAGCCTGGGGGGCAGCGACAGGTCGGCTCCTGCTGTACCACGATGCACTGGGCCCCGTTCTGGCACTCATACTGGTCACAGGGACTGGTCTGAAGCAGGACCATGGGTGGGGGGTGCTCACAGAGGAGCCCGCTGTGGGGAGGGGAGAGGAGGGATGGAGGAGGGATGAGGAAAGAACAGTGTGGGGAGACAATCATAGTTATTTGGGCCAAAGAGCCACCAGCAGAGAGAGGGAAGAAAGATGGTAACTGGGACTTGTTCCAGTCCTACCACCAACTGGGGCAAGCCTTTTCCTTCTCTAAGCCCCAGTTTCCCCATTTTTAAAATAATAGGGTTGCATGAGAGTGCTGGCCCCCAAGTTTCAGTGTCATCAGAAACATCTGGATGAATTTGTTAAAAGCCCAGATTCTCATCCATCCATAGATGAGTGGATACACAAAATGTGGCACATGCATACGATGGGATATTATTCAGCCTTAAAAAGGGAGGACATTCTGACACCTGTTACGACATGGATGAACCCTGAGGACATTATGCCAAGTGAAATAAAGCAGTCACAAAAACACAAATACTGTGTGGCTCCACTTTTATGAGGCACTTAGAGCAGTCAAATTTATAGGGTCAGAAAGTAGAATGGTGGCTGCCAGGGGCCATAGGGAGGGGGAATGGGGAGTTAGTGTTTAATGGAGACAGAGTTTCAGTTTTGCAAGATTAAAAAAGTTCTGGAGATGGATGGTGGTATTGGCCGCACAATAATGGAAGTGCACTCAATGCCTCTGAACCGTACATGGAAAAATGGTTAAGATGGTAAATCTCATGTTATGTATATCTTACCACAATTTAAAAACATTAAAAAAAAAAGTGCAGATTTCTAGCCCCTTCTTTCCACCCCCATTCTAATTTAGTAGCTCTGGGGTGGGCCTCAGGAATTTATATGTTCCCAAGCCTCAACATGGTCTCAATCAGGCTTTGGAAAAACTGGCCTTTGCAGAGTGGTTCCTTCTCAGAGTCTATGACCAAGGCTCATTTGCATAGTTGGATTTATGTCATGCAGCAAGTACTGATGTACATGGAATTGTCCCCAGGCCGCCCCCTCCCCCGCCACTTCAGGTCTGGTCCTTGCCTCCCCCTCCAGTGCCCCCTACACCCTTCCCTTCCAGGCAGTGTAGGTGTGAGGGCTGGAACCCAGTTTCTCCTTGTATATACCCCATGGACCTCTCCTGACCCCCTGGCCAGTGCTTCCCATCCCCTCCTTCTCTTCTGGCTTCAGTGATTCCAGTGACTAACCCCAAGCTCTCCTATTTGCCTCATTTTTTACCATTAGGGCACAAGGTTTTTGTTCTCCAGCCTAAAAATAAGATTCCTGCCAGTGTGGCCATGTGGCTACCCCTATCCTGTAAGCTGAGCTCCAAGATGGTAGCATCTTCCATTAGAAGGAATCATGCCCAAGCTTGACATTTTGTGAGCTGGACCCTAAGTCCAACTTCCACATGGGTGCCCTGGATGGCTCTTCTGTCTATAACACAGGGTTGACAACATCTGGTCTTTGACAAGGAAGGACTGACCTTCCAAGGAAACTCAGGAGGCCCAGGGCTACGGCTACCTGGGCATGGGTGAGCCTGCCTTAGCTCACCAGTCCCCAGCCTGCAGGCCCCTTCCCGAGGGGCCCCTCCACCATACCTGAAGCCCTGGGGGCAGATGCATGTGTAGCTGTTGACTGCATCCACGCACTGGGCCCCGTGGCGGCACCTGTGGTTCACGCAGTCATCATTGTCCACCTCGCAGAGCTTCCCGCTGTAGCCAGGGGGACAGTCACACCTGGAACACAGCAGAGCAAGGCTGTCCATGTGCCAGGCTGGTTTCTAGGTGGCCCTGTGTCGTCTCTGTCTACCCATGTTCCTAAGTCCCTCTCAACTCTTGAGGACTCCCCAAAGCCTGGCCCACAGTTGGTTTCACTGGCCATCCATGGGCTCTGGGTCCCTGCAAGTTGACGTTTGCTTGCTTCATGTGGTGACTCCTGTTTTCAGGAGTGGGTGGTGGGGCTGCTGATGTGCTGCTCCTCAGGGAAGAGGATGGGAGCTGCAGCACCCTCTCTCTGCCCCCACCGGCCCTGCTGGCCCAGGTGCACACCCGAGAGGTGCACCTCACGTGGGGCCTCCCTGAGCATGAGCCCGGAACACGCATCCCTGGGCTCCTCCACCTGGGTGACACTGTGCCAAAGTTCCAGCAAGAAACAGACCTGAAGGCACCGTGTTACCTATGGGCACAGGTAGACACAAACACTTCCTGGCTCTTCTGCCTCCTGCAGGCTGGAGCCTGCGCACCTCTCTGGGCCCACCCACTGAATTCTACTGGCCAGAATAGAAATAATAACTACAGCAGAGGCAGAGGAGGAAGGTGGGACAGGTGGCCAAGATGGAGAGGGATGAAGACCTCTGAATACACATGGGACAGAGGAGACTGACAGGGGAAGCATTGGGACAAAGGGATGGTCCTCCCTCCCCCCTCTCCTTGCTCCTCCCCCGCCTTGCTCCTCTCCCTGCAGTTGTGGATAGAGTGGAATCATAAGTGGATCCTGGCATTGCTGGGGTTGGTTGGCAGAGCATAGTTTGTGCTGTGGATTCATGGCTAGGTAGACACTTGGGGGGTGGGGTATCCCTGGAGAAGGACAAGTTCTAGAATCAGAGGACTTACTGAGCCTGCATTCAGAACTGATACCTGCTAAGATCTGACCTGTTCACCTTTACTTATTTTTTTTAATGTTTACTTTTTTTTTTTGAAAGAGAGAGAGAAAGAGAGACAGTACAAGCGGGGTGGGGGGGGGGGGGCGCAGAGAGAGAGGGAGACACAGAATCCGAAGCAGGCTCCAGGCTCTGAGCTGTCAGCAAGCTCAGAGCAAGCATGGGGCTTGAACTCATGAACTGTGAGATTGTGACCTGAGGTGAGGTCGGACGCTTAACCGACTGAGCCACCCAGGCGCCCCTCACCTTTACTTATTTGAAGGGTAAATTTGAAATACGTGACCTACTGCTGCACCAGAAGGTGTGAACTTTCATGTCAGAGCCCACACTCCACCCTAGTCTTTTATTTATTTATTTATTTATTTATTTATTTATTTATTTATTTACGTTTATTTATTTTTGAGACAGAGAGAGACAGAGCATGAACGGGGGAGGGTCAGAGAGAGAGGGAGACAGAGAATCTGAAACAGGCTCCAGGCTCTGAGCCATCAGCACAGAGCCCGACGCGGGGCTGGAATTCACGGACCATGAGATCATGACCTGAGCCGAAGTCAGACGCTCAACCGACTGAGCCACCCAGGCGCCCCTCCACCCTAGTCTTTTAAAAAAACAGATTGGGGGCACCTGGGTGGCTCAGTCGGTTAAGTGTCCAACTTCGGCTTAGGTCATGATCTCGCAGTTTGAGAGTTGGAGCCCCGCATCGGGCTCCGTGCTGATAGCTCAGAGCCTGGAGCCTGCTTCAGATTCTGTGTCTCCTTCTCCCTCTCTCGCTGCTCCCCTGCTCACGCTCTGACTCTGATTTTCAACAATAAATAAACATTAAAAAAAATTAAAGAAACAGATTGGGCAAGGCTTTGTCAGGGCATGTGGTCAATACACTCTGCTAGTGGTAAGCCTGGCCCCTGTAGGCATTTGTCTTTGTGTCTCCTGAATTCTAGGTACCTGCAGAGCAACTCAAGCCTTATGAGCCTCTCCAAGGCAACAATTGCTGCTCAATGCTTGCAGGGTAAAATCTAGCCTGTTAGGCATGGAGTCAAGGTGGCTGAGGAGGTCTTCATGAGGAATCAGGGAAGACCTGGTTCCTCGCAGACACAGATACGCAGAAGGAGCAATGGAGGTGTGGAGACTGTCAATGCTATAGCCCTCTTCACACCCTTGCTTTTCAAACAAAGCCCCTGGGCATTCTGTGAACTTATAGCTTCTGATCTGGGAGTTTGGGTGGGGTCTGGGAATTAGCACTCCCAACAAGCTGCCCTGTGATGCTGCTGGTTCCTGCACCTCCCTCCCAAAGCAAGGATCTACCCTACATTTCTTCATCTGCTAAAGAGAAGCGTCTGCTGGTACAACCTGCCTTCCCTGGTGTTCTCAAATGTTCTCCCCTTACCTTTCCTCGAAAGTATAAGGCTTATACGATTTTGTTATATATATGACCTATTGATTCTGGACAAGGGGGTGTAACCAAGTGATGTGCTTGGTTCCAGGACTTTGGGAGTCTCCAGAGTCAGGTCGGGATTGGCTTGCAGCCCCAGCTGTTTCTGTGTGTGCGTGCACAGGGAGCTTGCTTCACCTCGCCGTGCCTCAGCCCCTATCCAGAAAGCAGACCGCTGTTTCTACAGCCTAAGATTGTGGAGCATTACAGGAGATAGGCCAGTGTGCCTGACACAGAGTAAGTCTTCAGTGCATGTTAATCATCGTGATCTGTGTTTTTGTCATTGTCACTTTCAGTGTTCATGGGAGTGTTCTTCATTATTGTCAGGGTTTTGGTATATTATGATTTCAGTGTTTATATCACGGATAGTTATACAGTTTTATCTGTTATGTTGCGTTGCAGCCTCATTAAAACATACATAAGGAAATCTTCAAGGATAAACATCTTCAAACTTGGGCAAAGGTTGCACCAACTGACTGTCTCTTGTTACTGTCCCTGCAGCCTGCCTTGGGATGTAGGTGATGAGAGGGGAGGGGAGATGAGGGGGATAAAATTAGGAAATGTTTCATTGGGAGAAGGAATTTTTTTACCTAAATGTATTTTAATAAAACAAAATTCACATTATTGAGCTGGCCTGTAGACCTCTTCAGGATTCTAGGAGACACTGTGCATAAATACATTCTCTCAAGAATATGAAAGCAAGACTGGTTTCCTTCTACATTCTATATTCTTTCTATTCTGTATCCTTTTCTGTATTCCCCTAGAACTCAAGTAGAGTGAGGTTTCTAGGGAGAAGTACCAGAGGATCATGATCTCTGGCCCTGCTTATGTCTCTGGTCCCAAGCTCCTCGCACCCCGACCCCAGACCTATACCCTGGACCACTTCTGACCAGTTTTCATGCTCACTGTGCTCTGTCAGGCCAGCATCCTCTGAGCTTGAACAATGCCACTGATCACCTTTCCAGCTATGGATACTCTACCACTTCTTCACAGCTCAGATGCCTGGTCACTATTGTTGCCCCTCGTAGGCACGCCCAAAGCATGCTGCTGGTCAGTGCAGCCTGCTGTGCTTTGGGTTCAAGTTTGTGTTCCATGCATCTCTTCTCCCCCTCTTCGCCTCTTCCTTCAGTTAAAGAGCAGCCCTGAGTTGAAGTCAAATCTGGGAGTGGGAAAATGGGGTTGGGATCCCCACCCAATCCCTCACCCTTACTTATACTCTAGTAGCTCAACTGCCTAAGAGCCCACCTAACCCCTCTCAGAGGGGACCAGGGCAGATAAGGAAGATTTGAATGACGGTTCATGCATGGAAACACCGAAGTTTCCTTTGTTCTCAGCAAAACCAGAGCCCCTAACATGCCTCTTGCATTTTCCCTGGTGATGAACTCCAGACTTGAGATGTCAAAATAGGAAAGGAAAACACCAGACAAGACATGCTCATGTCCCCCTCTCACCTGCACCTACTCTAGATTCTTCTCCCACTGGTGGGGCCCTCCCTCCCTTTCTCAGCTCATTCAAATCTCACCCATCCTTTGATGTTAATGTCACAGCTCACCTCCTAAAGTATGTGGAGGGCTTCTCTTTGCTTCAGCAGGTTCTTCCCTCCCCTCCTCAACACCCCGGCAGTACTCAGAGCCAGAGTTGAGGGCTCCAGAAATTTCTAAACATTTGTTTTGTGTCAAATCCCACCCCCCCCCCCCCCCGCCACCCCCAAGTCCATGTCAAGGGCCTTGAAAGGGAGGGAATCAAAAACCTCTTATAGTACCCACTACACTCACCACAATGAGAATTTGAGGACTGAAGCATTGGCTCACCAGGGGACAACAACTAGGACCCATCATTCTTAGATTCTAGGATCCTAAGAGTTCTCAAGTTCAAGTCTTAGAGATTTATGAATCTAAGAGTCCTAAGATTCTGTGACTTTATGATGTCATTAGTCTCAAGCTTTCTAAAATCCTTGTTTTCCATAAAGTGCTAAGTTTTGCAGTATAGCATCATAGTCTCAAAAACCCCGGAATCTGGGAACTCTCTGCCTTATGACTGAAAGCTAGACAGACTCAAACTGATGACAGATCCTGGAGACATTTTAGACCCAGACCATGAGCTTCATCCCTCAGAGGCTGAAGAGGCTACTGGATGAAATGCTGGTCAGGATTCTCATTAAAGACTTCTCAGCATAGGCATCGAGCTTCAGACCCACATCCCTCATCTTTAGGGTGACTCTGTAGAGTCACTTCAGGTATCTTTGCTGAAGGCCCATCTGGTCTTTGCCTGCTCCCCCAAACTCTCTGGTGCTAGAAGCTTCCACCCACCCTTCAGTGTTGGACTGAGCCTGTTGGAGATGAGGGGAAGCAATTGTGTGTGCAAAGCAGCTTTGGGAGAGTGTTTAGGGGAGACTATTTTGGCTCCCTGGGATGTCCCTACTGATATCAGAAAATCCCAGGACTCAAGGGTCTCAGGGTTTTCTCTAGAAGAGGCAATGGCACATGCTTTCATGAAGGAGAATGGAGGGAAGAAGTAGGAGTGATTTCACAGGGCCCAGGAGTGATTTCCCAGAGGTGTTGTTTGAGTCTCAGGCTCTGGAACTGGTGCCTTCTCCTGAGGCAAATTCTTTTTCCACCCTTAGAATTGTTCCTAGAATCCCTTAGCTGCTACAGGCTCTGCTGCTTACCACAGAGACAGCTCCACAAATGGCTATGGCTGCTGAACGGAGTCAGTGCTCACTCTCCCCGACCCCCTAACATACACAGATGCATAAACTCGCAAACTTGCTGGAGCCAAAGAGGGCACAACACTGGGAAGGATGCACACAAGGAAGGTGACCAACTAACCTTTGGACTCAGCTTCATCAGTGGGATTGTTCTACCATATTAGCTCTGGAAAGGAAAGCTATGCTGGTGTGTGGGGGTAGGGGCAGAAGTGGGGAGAGTAGGAAGGAGAGGTATAAAGGAAAGAGGGATATCTTTATTTCTATATATCTATCAACACACAGAGAGAGATAGAGACTTACAAAGAGAGATAATCACAAAGAGACAGAGGCATGTGCATAGAGACAGTGATACAGAGAATTAGACTATGACTAGCCAGAGACACAGAGAAGCACATGGTAATGTACAAGTAATAGAGAGATCGGGAGAGGGAAGGAGGAGAATGGAAAGGGACCAATTTGAGGCAGAGTCCTCAGGAGCCTGTGCTGCTGGGGACACAAAGCCAAGCCTCACCTGAATCCTTTGTCCAGGGAGATGCACTTGGCCTCATGCTGACAGAGGTTCATCCCAGGCACGCAGTGGTCAATCACCTCGTCGCACAGCTCACCTGGTGGGGGTGGGTAGAAAGCTCAGGCACCTGGGAGGACCTGGGGGATACCCTGACTAGAAGGTCAGGTTCAACCAGCCCCCTGTCGGGAGGTCATGGATCTCAGGCACCCTGCATTTGCTCTCTCGATGTATCCTTTCTGCTGTACCTCTTTTTCAGTCTCCCTAGTGGTAACAATGGGAAGGTTCTGGGATTTTCCCTGGTCACTGTCATAGCACCATCATTGGGCTGTTTCACCTGACCATTAAGGAGCTGCTGCAGCTAAAACTGTAGGACATCAGCCCCTGACTTTGGGCTGTGTTTAGTTGTTTTTTTCATTCCCCATCAATTTACTAAGCACCTCTTGTGTCGTAGACACTGTGATGGGTACTAGGGACACAACAGTGACCAGGTCTTGTCTTCCCCCTAGCCTAGTGGGGGAGATCTATAAATCAGTAGGTGACTGTAACATAGAGATGTGTGACCACAGGGATAAACTCTGTGGAAGCCCAGAGGCTTCCTGGAGGAATGGATATGGCTTAGCAGCACAGTGCACCTGCTGTAGATAAGTAAGCACCCTGAATTTTCTCAAAGAAGAAAATATGAAAGGAATTTAATGTTTAGGTCTCTGAATACACTCCCTTTGAAATTCATCGTGCCAAGAAATGAAGAACGGGTCATATATACCCAGGGAGGTCCTTGCATGTCCAAGCTCCCCAAAGCTCACTCCATTGGAGATGTGTTTTGGGAATGTGGAGGGAAGTGAGACAGGATGGCAGGGGTGAGGGCAGTGGCAGATGCACCCCTGAGCTTTGGGTTCCCTTAAATTCCACCTGGCCAGGTGGACAGTGATATAAAGGAGGAAAGCTTCACCCATGGAATTTCTCTCAGAGGTCAGGGTGGGAATAGGGGCAGAGAAGGCTGCAGGGACAGGGCAGAGGAAGGTCCTGAGGGTGCCTGGGGAGAAGATGAATGACATCCACAGCTCCAGAGTCTGTTCTCTGCTGTGGTGGGGACAAGCCCACCCCGACCCTGTCCTCATTTTGCCAGCCTCTCAAGACCACAGAGGGCACTGTGTTCTTTATAAGCCTTTTCCTCTTCCTTACTTCCTGGAGACACCCAGAGAGGCACACAGGTGTTTGTGTGGGACTGGCAACGTTTTCTGGGACAGAGAAAACCATGACAACCCATTCTTGGGCAGAGGTGCACTTTAGTCACCTGCAGACACAGGCTAGGCTATTCCACTGGGGCAGGAAACCACCTCAACAAGTGTGTCCTCAGTCCCCCTTCCACTGCCCATTTGCCCCAAAGCCTATTCTGAGTCCCTTTGCCTTCTTTTTTTAACTGCTGGGATTTTTACTGTCTCTCTTCTGGCAGTGAGCAGATTCTCCCGGACCAATGATTTGGCCCTACATGACCCCTCCTCTCATCTTAGGTAGACCAGATGCCCTTTGTGGCTGGAGGGTATACTTTAGACTTCTTGGTATCCCTGTTAGTTAATTCAGTGCCCTGTATACAGTAGGAGCATAATAAGTGTTGCCTCTTGCTACTTTAACTCTTGGCTACAACTCTTCTCTGCAAAGATGGAAGATATAAGGGGTAAGGGAAGTAGACCTTCAGCAGACTTCCCTGCACTTTCCCCAAGCGTAAAGCCTTCTCTGGGACCCCAAGAGGCGAGGAGTAAGCAGAGCAGGTGGTTTTCTCAGTTGGTCTTGGCACGCTCCACCACAGTCCCAAGAATGTGCTTGGGGAATACCTGGCTAATGGGCTTGAGGTCTGTGTCAGCCACAGGACCCTGAGGAGCAATGGGGGCTAGCTGGCTTCCTTCTCTGTAGGCTTCTAATCAGCATCTGTATATCCCATCCCCTACCTCACTCTTGACATCATGCCAGGTGCCAGCAGGGTAGGGTGTGGCAGTCCCTGGGTTGCATGGTCCTTATTTTCATCCTCACCTTAGGTTGGTATTTCCTAAAATATGTTTCTTGCAACACAGGATGTCCGGGGTTGGGAAGGAGTTTGGGGGTAGGGTAGGAGGGAAGTTCTGACTTAAAATAAATTTGAAACTTACTGGGTTAAAAGAAGTTAAATAGCATTGTTTCAAACAGGAATTGTGAAAACCTCTAATAGGCTCATTTGTATCACGTGGAAGAGAGGTAGTATTACATACAGCGTTTCCCCAACTTTTTGTTTATGGAGCCTTTTCCTCAAAGAACTCATGGAATTCCAATTTGGGATATGCCACTTTAGGTGGATCCTATAACAAAGGAGGTTGTGCTTGCACCACTGAGGTGCATTTTGCTTCATAATCTAGTGGTATATTTAACTGTCCTCATTAGGAGCTGTTAATATAGGAAATAAAGGTGCTGTGTTTTGGGGGTGGGTGGGTAGGATGATTATCCCGAGGAGTAACCTGTGGGGAGCCTTCTTTTATTCCCCAGCTGGGTTAGGTTCATCCTCTGTGACCCCACGACCCCCCAGGCTTCCAGGTGTTATAGTCTCGTTCTACTGAATACATGTCTCCCTCTACTTGACAATGAGCCTTCTGATCAGAGGGGACTTTGTCTTGGTCATTTTTGTGTCTCCAGTTCCTAGCCGGAAAGTGTCTGGAAAGTAAATTTCTAGAGAAAGCAGACTAGAACTGAATGAAGATTAAATGTAATGCAAGCCCCTCTCACTAGCTTCAATCGCCACTGGGTCTCCAGTTCCCGGAGGAGGGGAAGGCTAATGGAATGGACAGCAAACTTGCCCTGGGAACCTGTCTCAAAGTAGGGAGGAGCCAGAGACGTGCAGGGTTGGGGTAGGTGGTGAGGGTGGACAAGCAAACAGAGAGGGCCTCTGGGAAGCCCGTCATGGCACAGCACCAGGTTTTGGGGATTCACATCTCTGTCCACAGGGGAGTGGGTGCAGGCCCTGAAAACTAAGATAACAGCATTCCTTAGTGCATGACACCTGGCCCGCCACCATGCACAGGCACCAGGGGACCTTACCCGTGTAGTTAGGAGGGCAGACGCACACGTAGTTGTTGACCCCGTCCACACAGGTGGCATTGTTCTCACAGTCGTTGTCCTCGCAATCATCTGGATTGATCTCACACCGCTGCCCCTCAAAGCCCAGAGGGCAGGAGCAGCTTTGGGGGTGTGTGGGGTGGGGAAGAAGGGGAGCCAGGGGATAAGGAGTGTTGGGTGGGGTTGGAGTGGCAGAAAAGAATGTTGGGGGGATATAATTAGTCAGGTTTCTCTCTGGATGGAGGTCCGAGGCAGCACTCTGGATACTTGAAGCCTTGGGGTCCTGAGCAGGAAGACCCTCAGGAGCCCGAGAGGTCATTTCATCTAGACCCCTATCTCTGGGCAGAATTCCACCTCCCCTGGCTGAGGATGGCTGCGTTAGCTCTGGGGAGTTCTCACCAGCAATGCCCCCTCACCATTCCCCCCAGCTGGAAGTGTTTTCCCCCGGGATAGACTTTAAATTCCCCCAGCTGTCTTCCTTCCCCTCTTCTCCAGGGAGTGGTTTGTAGACAAAGGGATAAAGGGCATAACAAACACCCCCCTTTGAGTGACTTCCTACTCCAGGAAAGCCTCTCTACCTTGAACAGGAATAGGACAAAGTGGCCAAGATCAGGATCTGCAGCCGAGTTTCTTGGGAATGAAGTCTGAGTCTGCCACTTCCTAGGTATTCGATCTTAGGAAAATTAGTTAAATTCTGTGTCTCAGTTTCCACATCTATGGACTAGGGTAATATCATTTACCTCCAGGTTGGTTGTGGGGAATAAAAGAAGATTATATAAGTAAAAGGCTTAGGAGGAGACCTAGTACATAGAAAAGACTCAGAATGTGTTAGCTTCAGTTCTAGATGACTTCCACACTTAGCCTCCTTGACCTTTCTCAGAGATGCCATTGTTCCCTCCAGCTTCTTCCAGATAAGGGGATGGGGTGGGAGGACCTGGAGAGCTACAGCTCTTAGATACAAACCTCAAACTTCCTGCATCCTCTGCCCAACCCTGGCCACACCCCAGGATTAGGCCTGCAAACTAAGCCAGGATAGATAAAGCTGAGCAGATGAGAAGGGGCCAGGGGAGTTTAGGAAGGGGCACGTGGGAGACAAATGCTGACTAAATGAGCTGCAGGCACTTACTTACTCCCTCTGTGGCCCAGCCCCCTGGTCAGGGATTTACACCCCATTCACAAACATACGTTCCAGCTTCGGGCCCAGAATTCCAGGCCTCTCTCTGTTTTACAGATTCCTCCGATTTGGGATTTAGCTATAAAACTAAACTAATAGGAAGTGGATTTCTGGAATCTTACTTAACCTCCTTTCCTCTACAACCTGAAAACCATGTCACATTTTCTTTTCTTTTTTTTTTAAGTTTTTAAATTTATTTTGAGAGAAAGAACAAGCAGGGGAGGGGCAGAAAGAGTGGGGGACAGAGGATCAAAGCAGGCTCTGTGCTGACAGCAGAGAGCCCAATTCAGGGTTCAAACTAAGGAACCGTGAGGTCATGCGCTGAGCCAAAGTTGGGCACTTAACTGACTGAGCCACCCAGGTGCTCACCATGTCATGTTTTCTACAAAAGGTTCTTCGGTCTGAGCTCTTGGGGTGGAGCAAAATGATGTATTTCTTTTTTCTAGGAGGGACCCTGGAAGTTCAGGAAAAGCGATTTCTTCAGAGCTGGACGGACAGTAGGTTTTTAAGGTTCTGAAACCATAGTGTTGCCTATTTTCCTGAAAGGAGTTACTCTGGCTGTCCCCAAAGTCTTAGAGTTGCATGAAAGTGGGATGCAGATGGCTCTTAGGGGTTGGGTTGCTCATGGAGTAGACAGAGGGAGGGAAGGAGACTAAAGTCTCCTCTGCCCTCCCTGGAAACCTTGGCTGGGGGTTGTCAAGGAAACTCCAGGGGCACCCAGTGAGCTGTGGGGCCGTCTTAGTCTCCTGCCCGGCCAGCTCTGCCAGTCTTTGCTCTTTTTGTGATCGGATAATGCATCAAGATGAGCAAAGCATCTGATGAAGAGGTAGGTGAAACTTCCAAAATTATCACTCACAAGACATGTTATGGGTTGAATTGTGTCCCCTCAAAAAGGTATCTGGAAGTCTTAACCCCCAGCACCTCAGAATGTGACCTTATTTGGAAATAAGGTCCTTGCAGATGTCGTTTCTGATGAGGTTATACTGGAGTAGGGTGGGCCCCAGATCTACTGCCATCCTTGTAAGATGGCCATGTGGAGACAGAGACACAGGGTGAATGCCACATGAGGATGAAGGCTGCAGTGAGGAAGGCCCGAGATCACTAGCCACCACCAGAAGCTAGGAAGGGGCAAGGAAGGATCTTCCCCTACAGGTTTGAAAGCCAGTGTGGCTCTGCTGACACCCTGAGTTTGGACTTCTGGCTTCTAGAAATGTGAGGGAATACATTTCTGTTGGTCCAAGCCGCCCTGGTGCGCTGCTTGGTTATGGCAGCCCCAGCAAACGGACACAGGAGGGAAAAAGGGAGCAAAGCTTCCCTGACAGGTGTCCCTCCCTTTGCCAACCTATCAGGTGCTAACCTAGTGAGGGGGAGTGCTCCTGCCCCTTGGCAGGCCCACACAAACTATGCTTTCCCCAGCATGTGGGCCTCATTGCTTTAATCCTCAACCCCATTTCCCTAATCCTGTAGATCTGGGCCCTTTTCCTCGAAAATTAAATTCTAAAAGTATTTCCAGTTCATTCAAATCTCAACAACGGAAGGTAGAAACCAGGAAAGATCCTTCTGCTCACCTGCAGTTCCAGAGATGAAGAGAGATACCCCACAAAGAGACAGAGAGGGGGGCACATGCAGAGGGGGACAGGGAGGGGAGAGACAGTCGCCTGCAGGGGGCACTCCTCACTCTTGCAGACCTCCATCTTTGGGCAGGGTGGGCAGAGCCAGGCTTTTACCCTGGAGGTGTGTTTCTTGGCTGGGGCCATGTGGCCACCTCTGTGAAATTTCTGTGTGGTTTCTCCTTACCCCTGCTCCCAGCGAGAAGGTGGGAGTGGGTGGTTTGGCTGACTCCAGGCAGGAAAGCAAACCTGGCCTTGAATTTATTTCACTTTTTAAGAGCCAGAGTTTGATGGGGCTGGCTTGGCAGGTGGACACGGGGGCAGGCTGGGCTCTGTCGGAAGAACTAGGGCCCAGAACCTGATTTCTTTCACAGATGGCACAGCAGCCCCTCCTTCCCCCCACCCAGAGTGCCTTTGCTACTTGTTTGCAACCTGTGCTTAAGACATCCACACACAGCTCTGCACTGGGTGCCCCTGCTTTACTTCCTGACCCACTCGCTCACTGGGGTGCTAAAGGAACCAGTTTCCACAGGTCTGTTTTTGCCAGGGCCACGGGCCGGCAAGCTGGGCACGTGAAAACAGCTGGGAAGGGTGGGAAGCAGGAAGGGAGCCTGAGGTTTGGCAGAGGCCTCGAAAGTCCACCTAATTGACAGGGATGGGGAAAACTTAAGTGGCTTCTATCCCTTTTTTTTCCTGAGCTCTGAATTCCTGGGAGGAAAGCAGTGGGGTTGGAAGATCCAGGAATGTGTCAGGATATGTGACCTAGAGCAAGTAAATCTCTGTGCCTCAGTTTCCTCATCTGTTAAGTGGGGATAGTACCAGCTCGCAGTGGGTAAGCTCATTGTGAGCATTTAAATTAGAGGTTGCACGGCTAGTTCGTGCCTGGCACATGATGAACATGTAGTCAATATCACCTATGATCATTGTTTTTAGCACACAGGAAACAGAGGTGGAATTGCCATGCTGCCGGGGGGGGGGGGGGCTTGGGCCATCATGCCATCCTTCTCTGACTTGTGCCAGCAGCTTTAGCCTCCCTTGGTATCCTCCTGGCTCTGGAGACAGACTCTGAATTCCCCATAGGAACGCTCACTAACTGTGTCACTGTGGGCAAAGGATAGCTCCTGTTGGTGCCTCAATCTTCTCATTTGTATAGTAGGGATCACAGTAGCTCCCTTACAGGGTGGGAAGAGCCTTGAGATGATATGCATAACAGACTTGGTACAGTGTGGGCACACAGTAGGCCCTCAGTGAACAGCTGTGCATCAGCCTGCCCCAGTGGTCTGCCTATAAAGCCCCCTGAGCTGGGGCGCCTGGGTGGCGCAGTCGGTTAAGCGTCCGACTTCAGCCAGGTCACGATCTCACGGTCCGTGAGTTCGAGCCCCGCGTCAGGCTCTGGGCTGATGGCTCAGAGCCTGGAGCCTGTTTCCGATTCTGTGTCTCCCTCTCTCTCTGTCCCTTCCCCGTTCATGCTCTGTCTCTCTCTGTCCCAAAAATAAATAAACGTTGAAAAAAAAAATAAATAAAGCCCCCTGAGGGAGGGAAGGCCCAAGGGTGAGCTGTTACCTGAACCCATCCTTGTGGCTTTCGCTCAGGTGGCAGGTGCCTCCATGCTGACAGGGGTTCTGGATGCAGGTGTTGATGGGCATAGCGCAGTCTTTGCCCTGAGGAGCAGGAAAGGGAGAAGCACCTGGTTAGGGAGGCTTTCAGTGGCTGACTTGACCAGGAGGCCCCCTGGAGTTCCCAGCGTCCTCTGGGATGAGGCCGGGCAGAAGGCCTCTCTGTGGCCTCTGCTGTGTGGCTTGGAGGACGCCAAAGGGGGCCCTTGCTTTTGGCCGTTCCACACTGAGAGAAGGTTGAGAACTCAGGAGTTCAGGCCCCAGCTTCCCTACTTCCTGGAATTCACATCCTTTTATTTATCCTGAACTGTAGGGCAAGAGCATGGGCTTTGGGTACAGGGAAACCTGGTTTCATATTCCAGCTTCATCTCTTCCTGGTTGGCTGGCCATGACCTCATCTAAGCCTTTTAACTCTCAGCCTACCTCACAGAGCTACCTAGCAGAGGACACGGTACTCTTAGCTGCACTGAGGCCTCAATATAATCCACAACTTGAGTAGGGAGGGCTGGGGCTGAGGTGTGGCCAGAGGACCTTGCCCCTATAGGGTGACAATTCCACAGAGATCTACCTTTAATTGGTCTGGAAGTGGGCCCAGGTGTTGGTATTTAGAGTTCTGCAGGCAATTCTAATGTTAGGCCAGATTGAGGACCTCTGGGCCAGACAATTTTGTGTGGGGTGGCATTCCTCTGGAGCAGGCCCCTCTGGAGGGGACATTTCAGCTGAGGAGCTGACTGCAGTAGGTGGGGAGGAGCATGCCAGGCAGAAGGACAGTGAAGATGAAGGCACTGGGGAGGGAGGCCAGGCAGAGGCTGTGGACATTAAGACCGGGGAGCAGCCCGCTGGCCCTCTGGCTCTAACTACCCCCTCCCCTGGGACCGACACACCAGCGCTACACCCAAGTCTTGGCAAGCAGTCCCTTAGAGGACCTGCGGGGTCTGGGGAGGCATCTGTTGTATTTGTTTCTGGGCTGTGGACTTGGTGTGGGCACCATGCCAGGCGGGGGTGATCACGGTAGCCCTCCCACTGCCATACCACCTGCTCGCCATCTGCTTGAGAAAATCCTCTTCCCGCCTCTGCTGCTGCCAGTGCCTGTGACGGAGTGGGGCTGGGCTCCCTGGCTCGAAGGTCGCTGCCAACTGGGCCTACGACTCTCCCTACTGTCTCCAACCCTGAAGCCCTTGCAGTATCCAGCAGCCAGAGGCATGGCCACATCTGTCTTGACTCCCTTCATGCCCCCTCACAGCTAACGGCCAGTCAGAGTTTTCTTGAGGGGGAGTAGGAGAATGCAGTTTGATGTGGGATCTGGGCTTATCCTAAACCAGAACAACACAGGATCCCTTACACAAAGTCATTGCGTGCAACAGAAACTGCAATACTCATTCTCAATTTATTGAGAACATTTTCCATTCCAGGCCTCTCGCTAAGTGTTTTATATTCACAATCACATATAATGTTCACAACAACCCTATGCGATCGGTAGGATTGTTATTACTGCCCTTTTCAGATTGGGAAGGCAGACTTGGAAAGTGAGCTAATATGTCCAAGATTGCACAGCAGTTAAGTGGAATAGGCAGCAGCTGAACCCAGGCATCCAGTCCAGAGTCAGCACTGGGAACCCCTCTGCTGGGTCACTGATGCTGCCCTCTCAAAACATGGGCTCCAGGGGTAGCACATTGGAGCACACACTCCAGTCTGGCTGCTGTGTGCCTTGGGGAAACTACCAGTTCTCTCTGAGCCTTGTTTTTATCATCTGTAAAATGGGAATAATACCTACCCTATGGAATGAATATTAGAAATCACACATATATAAAGCACAAGGCATGTATGGTAGCAACCTAAATAAGAGCTATTTGGATGATGATGAGGAGGATTACTACAGGGGTCTGAGGCAGGGCTGAATGTGGGAGCTCAAAAGACTTTTTTTCAGGCATTTGGTTGGTACCGAATTGTTCAGGAGTTTTTGTGTGTGTTAGATGGATGAGCCACGAAGATCAGGACAAGAGAACTTGATCAAGTCAAGGCAGGGCCTCCCTGGCCCCTGCCTGGGCCAGCCTCTTTGCTCTGGGGGAACTCTTGAGTATCAGGGACTGCAGCTGGGATCTTCCCCTGGGGGTGGGGTTGGTGATGTCTACTCGGGTCACTTATACTGAGCTCAGAAACCAGGAGGCAGACCGTAGCTCTTGATGATGTGCTAAATGGGCCTGGAGGTAAGGATTTCTGTCACTTACATGTCCTTGAGAAATAATCACCATTCTCAAACCTGGCTAATTAGCTCAATTCAACTCTCTTCAGCCTCATTTTGCTAAAATCTACTAGATTTATGATGTTCCTTGGTCCCCACTGCTGTGTGTGTGTGTATGGGAGAGAGAGAAATAGAGAAAGAGAGAGAAATAGAGAGGGAGGGAAGGTGGGAGACAGGGACATGGCTGGGGCTTCTGGCTTCTTTTAAAGGAGCCGAAGAGTAGCTGTCTCTATTGGAAACCTCTTTCTGAGACAGCCAGGAGGGCTGCTCCAGGACCTTGCTACTCAGAGTGTGGTCCTCAGGCTAGTAGCTCCAGTGTTCCCTGAGAGCTTGTTAGAAAGGTACAAACTTGGGCCTGACCTCAGATCTAATGGATCAGAAGCTGCATTTACTAAGACCTCCAGGTAGTTCTCGCGCACAGTACAGCGTGAGAAGCACTGCGTGTAGACGCTGAGCATGCACACGTGAAGCTAAATGGCTGAAAAAGAACGAGCCCAAACGTACATCTTATTTCCCCCAACGCAAAACAGCTGTAAAACAGGTCTCTCTGTGAAGTGCCTACTGAATCCTGGCACCAAGGCGGGCGAAGCACAAACATGACACTCGGAATCCTTCTAGGAGCTCTGCAGGTGAGTGTGATGCTTCACATCTCCAGGTGGGGAGTGAGGCTCTGAGGGACCTGGTCCCTAGTGGAGCACTGAGTGTGGGGACTTTCCTGTGAGAGAGGAGGGCTCTGGGTTTAGTTTGTGTGCTTCCCTAGGTGTGGGAGCTCGGGTAAGTTATCTGATCTTTTTGAACCTCAGTTTCTTTATCTGCCCAAAGAGGTTAACAGACCTTATTTCAGAAGGTGACTGAGGGTGCTAAATGAGGTAATGTGCTCAAATTGCTTCACAAAAGCCTGCCATTATAGATGACCAGTAGCTGCCACCAAACACTGAACAGTGGGGGTCATGCTGTTTTGGATAATATTGTGGCTTCCCAAGGTCACTCAGCTAGTCAATGCAAACGCTGCAGTATCTGGAAATAAATGGAGAAATGCCAGAACTTTGAACTTGGTTTTGTGGGTGTCTGGTGATTATTGTCAACTTAGCAACTCACCCAGAACTTACTACCTCAGTCACTCTGCCTGGGTGGGCTCCAATCCAGGAAGAGGGGAAAGCCAGGGAATAAATGCAGAGCAGGGGGTATGATGCAACCCAGGGTTAAAGGTTTAAGGACCTCTTCGTTTCTACCTGCTGCATTTTGAGATTGAACCTGATACGGGGAGGAGAGGAGAAGCTGTCCCAGGCCATACAGTCAGGTAGGGACAAGCTCCACAGTGTTCTTTCCATTCTGCTTGGTGTTCTTTCCACCAGCATAAACTACTTTCTCTTTTCTGGAGACTTAGGTCCCAAATGGCTAGGGACCCTGCATTCATGGTGCTTCTCAATGGACTGTGAATACAATGGTCAAAAACATGGGTTCTGGAATCCATTGGTTCTGAGCTCTGAATCCCAACTCCCTCACCTACTATCTCAGTTTCCTAAACTGGAAAATTAAAGTCATTTTAGGACCTGTCTCCTTAGGCTTTGATGAGGAGAATGCAGGATAATGCTTGTACCTTGTTTAGTATACTGTCAGTATGTAATAGGCACTCAGTAAATGCTGGCTGCTCATATTCCTTCACCATCATCACCATCATCACCATCACATACATCACCACCATTATCATCCTCCTCCTTAAGGTACTCCAGGCCTGCATGAGCCCGACAGCTTCGTAAAGGTCAAAATCTCAGTTCAGATTCTTCTGCTAGACCTTCAGAATCTTACGAGCAAAGTCTGAACGAGTGGCCTTATCTTTCAAATAGGGATGATCCCGCCCACCTCAAAGGTTGATTATACAACTCAGAGAAGGGAATAAATGCCAATGTCCAGCTGAGTGCCTGATCCACAGTCGACGCATAGGTATGGTATTGGGGATGTTATAAATGCACATATCACCGTTCCAGGAGAGCAACTGATGATCTCTGGCAATTCACAGTGTCATGGACTGAGAATCCCTAGTGAGACCAGCAGCATACTGCCTGTTAATGGCGGCCCATCGACATCCTGGTATCAGGACCAGCATGCAAGGGTAAAGAGAGACGTAGAAATGTGCCAGTGTACAGAGTGCATACTGAACAGCTGTCCTAGGTGCCTTGCATATGTTATTGCACATTTGATTCTCACAGCACCCCCGAGAGATAGGCCCTGGTTTGTCCACGGGAAGGCTGAGGCAAAGCCACTGGCCATCACCACATAGCTAGTAAACAGCAAAGCTGGAGTTCACATGTGCCCTCTGTATAATTCCACAGCCTGAGTTTTCTCCACTGAATTAATACAAGTGGGTTTGAGGAGCTAGGCCTCCTGAGTATGGTATCTTCACTTCTACACTTCCCCTGCAATGTCTGTGCGTGTGCACATGTAGGATGAATGGATCTGGGGTGGCTGCCTGGGGCAAGGCCGTCTGGCTGGCTGGCTGCAAAGGGAATCCTTGGGCTCTCCTGTGGCAGGCCCATAGGTGGCACTCTGACACTATCTGCTGGAGGCACAGCTACAGCTGAAAAACCACCAGGGAGCCCTGTTCCCCAGAGTGATTCTGCCCCTCAAGCTTGTCACTACACATGCAAGTCCCCTTGGGGACAGGAGACCAGTGATGCCAGCTCCCTCCCACTCTGCCTGTACTAGGCATGTGCAGTAGATGGGCTTTGGGGTGGTGTTGGAATGCTTGGCTTGCCCACTGTATGCGGATGGGTGCCTTGGCGAGGCTGGAAGCTGGGAAGGTCCTGGGGAAGAGGAGTGAACCACTGTTTTGTTGACCCCAGCGAGCCACGGCGGAGGGCTTGGCTATCCAGGAGTAAAGGTGGGGACTTTGGAATCATATAGCTCTTGGTCTTATCCCAACCCTAGTGCTTATGAGCTTTGAGACACTGAGTCAAGCCTTTTCAACAATCTGAGGCCCAGTTTCCACATCTATAAATGGGAAGTAATGAGCCTTCCTCATAAGGGGTGTTTAAAAAGAAAAGGTGAATAGGATGTCAAGCAGAATGTTGGCCATGTAGTCCATACTCTATAGATGTTAGTAGGGACTTAGGATAGATAGTGTTGGGTGAGAAGAAAGGAAGAAAAGTTGCTTTGGAATTAGCCTGGATTTCTGGGGAGGACACCCAGGAGAACGAGGGTCTCCATCCCCTTCCTGGCTGACCTGAGCCTGTCAACAGTGCATTAGCTTGGCAGCTCCCAGGCCTTTCAATCCCTCATCCCTGTATCTTCTCAAACTGGAGCCCACTTTCAGCACTGGCCCTCCTGAGGCAGAGTTAGGGAGGGGATGGGGAGAGTCTGGAAATCCCCTTGAAAGGAAGCCAGGATAGTAAGTTCAAGGGATGCCTCTACTTGGAAGCATTTTCACTCTCTGAGACTTATTTCCTCATGTTTAACAAGGAAAATATAAATATTACATTTCCTCCTTAGAGTGTCACTGCCAAGATGGGGTTCTCTGTGTTTTGCATGAGTGTGACACAACTGGGCAGCCCCCACCAGTAGAATAGCAGTGCTACTGGCAAGTGCCGAGTGCCACTCTGGAGTGACCTGTGAAATGCAGTTCTCCAGGCTGCCCTTGGAGAAGGGAGGGTCAGCAGGGCACAGTGCCCTCCTTGGGCCGTGAATGGTGGGGGCGGGGCTTCCTATCTTACCTTGTAGCCATAGGGGCAGGTGCAGTGGTAGAGCTCCACAGGATCCTGGCTGCACGTCCCATTGTTCTTGCACGGGTCTGAGAGGCAGGCATTGCACTTGGCCACAATGTTGATGTCCACTGGCCCTGGACAGCAAAACCAGGATGTTGGTAGCAGGTCACTGTCACCCCTCCCTCCCTTTCCCTCCTCTCTGGCCCCTTCCTCAGCCAGCTGACGGCCCCTCTCCATCTCTACACACAGAGGGTGGCTCCCCAGCCAGCACCATCCAGTCTAGCTGAGTCCCATTAATGCAGCCATTGTCCAGTGAGGAAAAAATCACAGTGGGACATCATTCAGAAGCACTTCTGCAGTCAAATAAATTACTGTAATTAGCCTGATCCGATTTTGGAGCTAATCTATAAACAATACACCATAATTAGAAACCCCTTGTGTATCTTTTCATGTTCGGGGAGCTCTGGTCCCAGGCTCCATTTGGACCTCCCACTCCTCTGCCCCTAAACACCCCTCCCCATGGAATAGTCTATGCTAGGCTAAGGAAGGCAGGGTGCCTGGGCCAAAGACACACATAGGAAGTCCCTCTTGTGGAACCCTTGACTGGCAGGAGGAAGTAAGAAGTGGCCCCAAAAGACACAGCAATGATATTGTTGACAGATGGTAAACTGTGCTCAGGCACACTGTGCATCTATGACAGTTTTGACAATGTTCTGTTCTCTTCAGCTACAAAGGCTGGAGGGGTGGAGGTCATGGTCCTTGAACAGAGCTTTGGAGATTGGGTTGAGAATGACCTCAGGGCAAGTCTGACCGTTTGTGGGTCGGGTGAACAGAAAGGATGGCCTAAGAATCTGTACAAGCTGGCTTAACCCTGGCTTCCATTAGAACAGGGATACTATCTGTCCTGTTTGCCAGGGGCTGAAGGGATTCCCAGGACACAGGACTTTCAGTGATAAAACCAGGAAGGCCCCAGCCAAACCGGGATGAATTGGTCACCTTACAGAGGAAACAGCGAAGGTGCTTTTAAATATCTTCAACACGGCCAGGCTGTACCCCACACTGATTTAATCAAAACTTGGAGTGTTGGGCCAGGGAACCAGTAAAAAGCTCTGCAGGTGATTCCAAAATGTGCAGCTAGGATTGAGAAACATTGTTTTAGACTGATCTGGGCCTCTTTAGCATCAATCAAGTGAGATGACTTGGAAGCAGGAGGAGAAAATGAAAAATTATCTTAAAGCCAAAAGAATGTTTTCCTGCTTTAAGCAGAAATGTGAGACACAGGAAGTTTATAGGGTAATAAAAGTATATATATAAATCAAAATAAACTCAAGGCTCTAAGAGATGGGCAAAGGACACTACCAGGCAAATGTATGACATAAATGGAAAGTAAATTTTTGAAAAAAATGCAGTTTCCCCAATAAGCAAAGACACAAAATAGGAGACATACTTTTTTAAACCTATCTAATTAGCAATGAGATGAAATGAGATAAAATAATGTAAGAGTCTGGTGAAAAATGCACTCAAATGGTGCTTACTGGGAACATAAAGTGGTTTATAACCCTCTTTTAGACACCAAATGGCAGGGCGATATGTGTAAAGACCTTAAAAATGATCACATACTTTGGCTCAGTAGTTTCTGTTCTCTGAATCTTATCTAAGGAATAATTTTCAATAGAGAAAGACCTTTATGCATCAGTGGTAAGAAAACAACTGGAAATACCCAGTGAAGACTAAAGGTTCAGGGCCAGGAACTGGCTAAAGACGTTATGGTGGAATTATTAAAGCCTGGTGGCCACAAGTAGGTACAGGGGAATCAGAAAGACCTGGAATCATCCTAACTGTGGACTTGAGAAGTCCCTTAACCTCAGTAAGCCTCAGCTTTCTCATTCTTAAGAATAAGGGTGATACTGAAGTCTAACCCAGAGAGGGTTGGGGAACTGAATAAATACTTGGAAAGTGAGAATTAAATGAAATAACACAAAAAAAAGTGCTTAAAATGATGTCCAGCACATAAAAACCCAGTAGCAGTTTGTTGTCGTCAGTTAAAATCTCATGTACCTAAAGCTTGCTGTAGTAAAAATGGGAAAAGGCTTAGGCTTTAAGAATGTTGGGTGAAAAAAATGCAAGTTAAAGATTTTTCTCTGTGCAAAATGATATAGAGAATGAAGTCAGAGAGGAGCATGTAGGGACGCCAGCAGAGAAACTTGGAGGAGATAACAGCATCTGAGTCTCTCTGTGCAGCTCATGGAAGAGACAGGGCAGTGGTTTAGAAGTCACGTCTGTTAAGACACCCAGCTCTGGTGGGCTGTTGGAGACAGAGCAGACCCCTCGAGAGGTGGGGGAGAGTCAGCATGTACCTTTGCACTGGAATCGGTGGGTGGGGGTGGTGAGCAGGAGTCTGTCAGCCATGGACTCAGGGCTACTGCAGCGGGCGATGCCAGGCTCCTTGTACCCCGCCTTCACCCACTCTGACAGCCAGCGCAGACTGCAGTCACAGTGGAGTGGATTGGTTCCCAGCGCCCTAGGAGGCAGAGCAGGAAGTCAGGGCCCCCCTTGCCCAGCTTGGCCCATAGGCTCCATACTCTTGGCCCTCTGGAGAAACAGAATTTTCAGACTCTGACTAGATTGGGGGTATCTGACATGAGGACCAGCAGAGAAGGAGTTTCCATTGGGGCAAAGTCAGTGACTCCAGACTGTATTTCCAGTCCCTCCACATGTTTCCACCCTGCTTAACCCCCTCCCACTTCTGAGGTTTTGCTCTCATGTACTCCGGTAAAATTCAATCCTCAACTCAATCCAATCCTAGCCCCTCTCAGATGCTTCTGGACCTTTGGCCATCTGATTATCTGGCTCCCTTGCCCTACTGAAGGGTCCACTGAAGGATGCACTCTTCAGAGAAGGCTTTGATACACAGCAACCTAGGGAGAAGCTTCAGGCCACAGAAAGGGTTCAGAGCACTCCACCCCTAAATATGCTGCTTTGGCATATTGATTATTTCAAGCTAAAGGTACTTGAAAAATGGCAGGTGCAGAAGGGGCTCTCTGACCTCCCTGTCTCTACCTAAAAGCAAGTCAGAAAGTTTCCTGTGAGAAAGATGCCCTCCCTACACCAAGAAGGGAAAAATATTCTTATCACTAGAGACTGGGAATGAATACTAAAATGGACCAGGCCAAACCAACCTGCTCAAATAACCTTGACCTTCCAGTGGTCCCTCTCCATATATTTCCTAGTCACTGCCGCACAATTGCTGCCCTAGCCCAAGGCCCTTTGTCTTGTTACATCCCTACAATTTATCATTCCTTGTATAAAAAAGTATATAAGTTTTAGGGTCCAATGGCTTCTTTGGGTCTTCATTTTCCATTTGAACACTCCCACATACACATAAAAACATTAAATATATTTATATCCTTTTCTCCGGTTGCTCTGTCTTATGTCAGTCTAATTCTTAGACCAGCCACAGAAACTAAGGGGGTAGAAGCAAGTTTTTCCTCCAGCTACACCACTTAGCTTTAAAAAAGCACAGCTGGGGGACGGCATGGGCTGATGCAGACCTCTCAACAGTGGTGTCCAGAGAGAAAATACAAGGATTTTTGCTTATTTTAAAAATCGTATCATTTAGAATTTCTATTTTTTGGATGTTTTATAAGGTGTATGCATAATGTATCAGTATCACAATATATGCATGCAATCTGAAAACAATCAAATATACATGGAGCTGTATACATATAGACTCAGAAATGTTCCTGGCAAAGTTTTGTAACACCTAATTTTTACAGACCTCGGTTTCCCCTGTGTGCAATGGGGACAGAATCCCTGATGCAGAGTGGCAGAGAATATGTGCTTTGGAGCCAAGGCAGACCTGGGTTGGAACCAGGGCTCTGCTGCTTACTAGCTGTGTGACCCTTGGACCAATTCTTTGGTTCTTCTCCATTTAAGCTTCACTGTGTAAGAAGGGGATAAAAATGCTTTATTGCTATAAGAAGTAAATGAGATAATTCATCTAAAGTGTTTATCACACAGTAAGAGTTTTATGTTAGTTCTTCTTATTAAACATTTACATTGTTTACATAATTGATGATGCCTTTGAAGGCATCTGAAGTAGAGAACACACAACGTGCACAACGTGGGCACATTTTCATGGAACATACCCTATGCATACGGAAAGAATGAATACTGAAATGTTAGCAGTCACAGCATCATCTCTGGCACTCTAATGATACTGCACTTTGAATGGATCCACACAAGGCAGAAATATGGCTACTTACAGATGGGAAAGAGATGTCAGGTCACTGAAGGAGCCTTCGGGAACGCTGGAAATGTCGTTGCCATGGAGGGTTCTGAAGCAGAAACACAGGTCATAGGATAACCCCCCAGTAACAGTTCTGAATTCAGTACATTCTTGGGGTCCCAGGCTGGCCCAGATGCCTTTCAGCTGTGCTCAGAGCCCCAAAGCTCACAGTGGGGGGTGTGTCCTCCTTCTCGGCAGGTGTGTGAATGTTTCCATGCCCAGCTCAGCAGTGGGGATGTTGGGGGTAGAGGGTGTGGGAAAGAAGAGGATGGGTTTTTGAATCTGACAGGCCTGGGATGGAATCAGAAACCAGCCCCTGTTAACTGTGGAACATTAGGTAAGTTAACTTTACTCTTCCGAGCCTCCGTTTTTGCACCTGAAGCATGGAGAGATACCCAACGGAGGCATCTGAGAGAGAATGTGAAGAACTGGCTGAGACTGTATGTTTTAGAACCAGGCTGCTTGCGTTCAAATCCTGACTCTGCCACTTACAAGCTGTGTGACTGTGGCCAAAGTTATTTACCTGTCTGTGCCTCAGTTTCCTATTGTAAAACGGGAATAAAAGTAAAAAGATTTGTCATGGAAGGTGGTTGTGGGTGCATTAATCCATATAAAGTCTGGCATTTTCTACGCGCTGAATGACCAACCATTATCAATATTTGTGAAAGGGTCTCAAAGAATGTCTGGCCCAGCCAGATCAATAAATTAGTTCCCTTCATATTCACCTAGAGAGATTCTGGGAAGATTGAGAAATGTTATCAATCCCAGCTTAGGTGATAGATGGGGAGAGCACTCAGGTCCTGGGGAGACTGCCTGGGGCTGGACTCTCATCTTTATGGGGAAGGGTTTGGGCCACACACGTATGTATCTGGCACTGTGTGCATCTGAGGGCATTTTCTGACTGCGTGTCCAAGGGACCAGGCAACCTACTTGGTATTAATTATACCTCTCTCCACCCTGTGGTACAGGGGCCGGGAGCTATTCTCACTTGCAAAGTGGTGGCATATACTGTCCTTCCAATAAATGCCTGGAGAATAGGTCCACAAGAAAAATACCAAATGAACACTGCTCCGGTGCTCAAGTAACAATGCTAGTAAATCCACAATTCATGGATTATACCCTCCTTTCAAGGATTAAGCCTCAACTGCATACAAAAATATCCCCACACTGATGACTCACTTTGGGTCTGAGCTGTGAAATGCAAGGTAGGTGAAATTCATAGACACTCAAAGCCTTCTTTAGTGACTACTGCTCACTGTCCCCTGTGCTGTGAAGGAACCCTAGTAAAACAAAGGGGTGATTAGAGTTGACTGGGGAAGTGTAAACAGGATAATAACTAATGAATCTGTCCTTTTGTTTTCCTTTTGGCTGATGTTAGCCTGCCCTGGGTTTTGAGCTGAAATACAGACAGGAGCTTAATTACATGTAACACAGACTGAGTGCTGGAGCCAACACATGGGTGGATTCCTGACACCCATTCTCAGGGGCCCTGGTTCAGTGGGTCTGGGGTGGGGCCTGAGACGCTGCATTTCTGACCAGCTCCCAGGTGATGCTAATGCTCTTGGTCCTCCGGACCACATTTAGCTGTCCCAGGCTGTCATCCTCATCACCTCAAGCTCCTTGCCCTTCTCGCTCCCCAGGACAGCAGGAAGAAGGTAACCAGTCCTCTAGAGAGTGTTGGAGGTAGCTTCTCACCGGCCTGTGTAAGAAGGAGCTAGAAGTACTTCCTAACACTTATCAGTATCATTTAGTCTCGAATGCATGTGGTTATTTATGAATCACACCGGCTCCTGCCTGCTATTAGCTTGGATGACTTCATGGCTGCTTGCTGTTTGGCAAATGCACCCGGCCCTGTTGTTAATCATTTCTGAATGAGGCCTGGGCCCCTGGAGAGGCACGAAGCCCTAATTTAAAAACACCAAATGACCCAAAGGCAGCTTTGGCGCTGTGACTCCTGTAAGTCACGCTCCCATTTATTACGAGCTGAGCCGCTGAGATCTCCATAAACTGCAGAGTAACTGGAGCTGTAATTTACTGGGACAACGCGAAAAGAAATCTGCCTACACTGCAGGTTCTCTTTCCTGGTTTGCCCCCAAAGAAAGACTCTTGCGTGTCCAACCACCATCCTAAAGGATGCCAGGGAAGTGGGACAAAGGTTCCCTCCCAGGAAGCACTCCCTCCTCCCTCCCCCACCGCTGCTTTTCCTCCCCTTTCCCCTTACAGCTCATGGGGCTGGTGATGGCAAGCAATTTCCAACTCAGAATGACCCATCTTCAAGCGCCTGGGACTCCTTTTCCCTGCTGACTCTTAATAGGTGTTAAACCAAACTTGGGAATGTTGGGATGTGGATGAGGGCATCATTTAGAGCAACATGAAGGCAGAACCATCTCATGTTAATTCTGGGTTGCCTGAATCTTGGGTCTCTGGATCCCCAGGTGCTCACAGAATGTGCATATTGCACAGGTGTTCCAGTGTGTATGATAGATGGCAGGGAAGATCCTCATCCCAGATGTGGGCTGGGGTGGGTGAAGTCTCTTTTCAGCGGGCTAGGTCACTCCTAAGGGTTAAATGACCCTGGATGAGACCTCCTGGGTGTGAGTCATTGCCGGCTGTGTGATTATCTGATTCAACAGACTCAATCTTTCTGTACCTTAGTTTTCTCATCTCTAAAATGGGAGTTCTCAGGATCCACTTGCAGTAGATATCTTTTTAGGAATGTGGATTAATTGGCACCAATCTGTCTTCTGTAACAGTTCCTCCCTTTTCCAAGGGGGACTCACCCCTCCCTCCCCTCAGTCCAACTGGTTTGGTCTCAGGGGCAGAACCATGGCCCAGGTCAGCCCAATCAGTCACTGAGATTGGTTTGAGGCTGAGCAGATGACCTAAGTGGGCCAGTGAGATATTTCTGGGACTTTCTCTGGAACTATTATGACAGAGGCAGTTTTGAGAAGCAGAAAGAGGCACATTTCTGATACCACTGGAAGTCCCTGCACCCAGCCCTAGAACGTAATATCTACTACTGAAGTTTTCAGTAATATGCTTTGATAAATTCTCTTCATGCCTAATGTGGTTTGAGCTGATTTTCCTATCCTTCACCCAGGAAGGGATCTAACGTACCGCTTCATAAGCTAGTTGTGAAGCTTAAAAGACACAATGCAAGTGGTTCAGATGGCGCAGGGCTACATGCAGGGCCTGTACATGATGCACACTCCTTCACGTGAGCTGCGGCCGTGGCTAAGGTCACCATGACTCCTCCCTCTAGGTTCTGGGATGTGTTCTGGGGCTAGTCCTCTCAAAGCCTTCCCCACACACAGAGGGGAAGCCTGAAGCTATGCAGCGTGTATGTCCTGTGACAGACTCCAGGACTGGAGAAGAGGAACACTGGGTTTCGGCAGAGTGACCCCGTGCCTGTCACCTTTCCTGTTCAGGTGTCTTTCCATCACATTCCTTAATTCTCATCAGAGGCGTCTCTGGGCCACATCCTTCTAATCCTCAAGAAAAGTCTGAAATGGGTGGCAACGAAAAGAGATAATCTCTGGTGGGAAGGATGGAATGTGGTGGAAAGAGCACTGGGCTAGGAGCTGGAAACCAGGGTCCAGCCCTGCGTCTGCTCCCACCTTGTGGCATGTCTGCAGCACAGCTTCCTGCTCCCATTCCCAGAAGCCACATCCAGCCACACCTGTAGCTCCTTGTGGTCCCTGTGCACATGCCCTTCCTGACTTCAGGGACTCTGTCTAGGGAATTTATATTCTCCCTGCCTAGAATATTCTCCACTCCCATCACACAGGTAACTCCCCCTGGCTGCGCAGACTCAGCCTTGGGAGTACAAGCTCAGGGCAGTGATTCTAAGAGCCAACAGTCTTGGGCTCAAATCCCAACTTTACTCTGTAGTGGTTACATCCCTTTGGCAAAGTGACTCATCCTTGCTGAGCCTCTGTTTCCACGCCTGGAGAATAGGGCTAATAGTGGTACGTTCTTCATAGGGTTGATATGAAAAGTGGATATGATATGATAATGTAACTAAAGTATGTAGCCCAGTATGTAGTACATGGTCAAGGTTTAATATATGTCAGTGGTGATTGCCATCTTTGTCTCAGAAAGCCTTTTTGAGGGCCCACACTGGGTCCCATGGCTCTCCCACAGGTATGGCCATGTGTGGCAGTAGCTTATATACTTGTCTGTTTCCTCTTCTAGACTGTGAGCTCTCTGAGGACAAGAACTTGTTTCATTATTTTCCTGTCTAGTGTTTAGCATTGAACCCACAATTGGCATTTAGAAAATAAGTGAATGATTGTGGGCAAGTCACTAAACCTTTTTGAGTATGTCTCCTTACCTTATAAATGTAAGGTTGGATAGGATAATTTCTAACACTCACTTCCCATTTCTAAAATTCACAATTCTATTTTTTGGTAGCACCAAAGGGCCAAACCGGGACCAGGGTTTAAGTCCCTAAGGAATCACCTTTTGGCTCACCAGAATTGTCTAATGTTCAACAGCTGGTCAAAAATGGAGTGGGATTATCTGGGAAGGGAGCAAGCTCATGGTATCTAAACATAATCAAGCAAAGGGCAATGGAGCCCTTTGTAGGGATGCTGTAGGGAGGATCCATGCGATCGGTAGAGCAGGGAGAGATGAACAGCCCCATACACATAAATAGTAAGCACAATCTTACTTCAGGGATGAGGGGCTAAAAATACTGAGGATGATGAATGATAATCCCACCCCACATCTCTTGAGCACACACTGAAATAGCCCTCCCACAGCTAACTGATTCCAGGTGGCCCTCCTGTGGCTGGGGCTGGGGAGTGACAATTGGGACCACACACGCACAAGGCATGTGGCTCGGTGTGGGGCAACGATCAGGGAACACACAGATCCCTGAAAAGAAGAACTAGAATGTCCCTGAGAATGTTCCCTTCTAGCTCTTTTTAGATTAAGAGCAAACTGGGAAATCTCACATACTTTCACCCAATGTTTTGTACTCAGGGGTCCCTGATAATCCTCCTGTCTCAGAAATGTATTCATACATATCTACTCACCAACACACACACATACACTCACTCACTCACTCACTCACTCACTCACTCACTCACTCACTATTAAATGTCAGGTCTTTCTAGAATACTTTTTGGCCTTTGTCTATGGCTAAACCTGATACTCATTCTCTTCCCCCATCCCAAACTGCCTGCATCCCTGACCTCTGGTCATTTCTGAAATTTTCACTAAAATAATGAAACCCTTTAGAATTGAGAAAACAATACACGAATGCTCAAACACAGTTGTAGATACTGATTCAAAAAAAACTACCTTTCCCCCCTAACCCTCTAAATTGTGACTATCCTACTATATTCAGTCATCTTTAACTTTGCCTTCTTTTATTACATAAGTAACTTCACATTAGCAGTTAGCTATCAATGATTTTTTTAAAAGTTTCCTATGTTCCTTTAGAACTTCATAATTATAAATGTATGCAAGTTATAATTATAACATAAAAAATTAGGTTTACTTTTCCACATAAGGCCATGTGGTCAACACTTCCCCACACTGCTACCTAGTTTTCGTCTTTACCTCTTTTAATAATTGCCTTTCACTGACTGGCTGCATTATGATTTCCTTAAGCATTTCCCCACTGTGGCACTTGTAGGTAATATTTAAAATGGAGGTTAAAAATAACAGAGCAACCAATATTTTAGCACAGAGAATCTTTCCCTCATATCGGATTATTCTTAGGCATAAATTCCTAGATGTGCAATTACTGGGAGAAAGGATACAAATATCATAAAAGAAGCGTACTCCATAAACATTTTTATTTTTCCTGAATTGGCCTTTATGCAGAAAATAGTTGCTCCCCACTGAAGTAGGTGGTTGGAATGAGGGCCTCTAAGACCCCTTTTTATCTCTAAGAGCCCATGATTCTAAAATGATGATGCTAAAAGCCTACTAATTCTTAATTCAAGAAGCAAGCACAAGCACATGGTATGTTGAGGTGTGCTCCTGGTGGACTAATGACAGTGATCCGGAACACGGCGGACTAGGTGCCTAGGAAGCAGAAAACCTGGTGGTGTTCATGCCAACACCATGGGAGACCAGACAAATGGACAGGCGAGCATTCTCCACCATCCTCCCTTTTCCGTGCTGAGCTGCCCCGCCAGATCCTCTCTAACCACAAACATATACACACGGGTCCCAGGCCCAGCCCCTGGGCACAGAACCAAAAGACCAGGATGGGAGACAAGGTGGGACTAAGGGAGGATGGTGGGAAGTGGGAGGGGGGAGCAGGTCCAGCCTCAGCCCTGGCCAATGAGACAAGCCCATCTCCCGTTGTGTTCAACTGGAAACAGGGAAATGGTTCTGCTGATGTTTCCATTCTCAAACTCCCCAGAGAAGGTGGATAATAAATAAGTGACAATAACAGATTGCACACTGTCAGCGCGGGCACTTCTTTGCCTCCAGAGAATTGATTTTTAATAACAGCGCAGATGACATGTGGCGGGAGTTGTCGCTGACACCAGTGTTTTGTGGGCTTCGATAAATCACACCAGCCTGGAGGCTCTGAAATGGACAGGCTCATTGGGTGCTGTTTGCTGGTTGCTACTGGGTCCTGAGAAGGGTCGAGGGCTCTGAGTCAGGAGGCTGGATTCTGCAAGCTCCTGACTGCTGGATTTTGGGCCAGTTACAACCTGGGCCTCAGTTTTCCCATCTTTAAAATGGGCCTAATCCCCTCAGTCTTACAGCACTGTTGCAAAGGGTTATATGAGGCAATGGCCACGAAAAGTGGCATTTCTGTTCTCATGGGAATATCATTCAGAGAATCCTCCTTTCCCGACAAAATGTTCAAGATGAGAAGGCACAAAAATCAGGCGACAACAGGACCAAGAGTTGGGGGTGGCAGTGAGGTGCCATTCCTGCTCTTGCAAGGTAATAACAAATAACAGTAATAACAAACAAATATTTATAAAGTGCTTACTGTGGGCCAGAGCTACGCTAAATGCTTTATATACAGCATCTCATTTAATCATTATAAGACCTTGTGAGGTAATTACCATCTGGATTTTATTGAAGACACACAGCTAGGGAGGGGCAGAGCCATGATTGAAAAGAGGTAGAATTCATGGTCATCGTGCCTTTGCTGGGGCTCATCTGCCTCAGTGGGCTGTCCTCTACCTTGTGTAGGACAGGGTGAGGCAGGTGTCATAAGGTGATGGGGAGGCAGTTGTGGAGGCTGCAGACTATATAGTCTGGTCTAAAGGGGCAGGGCTGCTCAGCCATGCAAGAATGTAGATGGGAGCCCTGGAATGAGCAGGTCTCTCCATTTTCTAAGAGAGAATAGAAATTAGGATTTTGTATGAGAAGCCTCCTGATATTTGACTGTTGGCAACTTATTAAAACTTTTTTAATTTTAGAGAGACAGCAGGAGTGGCAGAGAGAGGCACAGGGATATAGAGAGATAATCTCAAGCAGGCCTCAAGCTTAGCACAGAACCCAGTGCAGGGCTCTATGCAGGGCTTGATCCACAACCCCGGGATCACAACCTGACCTGAAATCAAGAGACAGATGCTCAACTCACAGAGCCACCAGGTGCCCCCAAACTGCTTGTTTGAAAAGATACTCTATGAGCCAACTAACTCTACAATTGCTAAGTAATAGCTGTCTGTGAGCTGAGCCAGGTCTTTGGGCTTCTAGTTTGTGACCTCTGATAGATGCGTTTGGTTTCCTTGCAGAGTTTCACAGTGTTTACCCTGCCACTCTAAAGTCAGAGGGACCAACAGTGGAATGATCATCAAGATAGTGGCCATAAGCCACACACTGTGCTCTACTAGGGTGCAGAATACAGTTGCATATGCTAATCCTCACTAGGGAGGTGCTAGTGATCTCACTGGGCACAGAAAGAAGTAGAAACTCAGAGTGGTTTGTGATTTGATCCAGGTCCACAAGTGGTAGCAGCTGGCTCTCTGCCCTCCCCCCTCCGCCCCACCCCACTGAGACAGTAGGAGTGCCGGGTTGGGGAAGTGTGTGTGGGAACTGTGCTGAGTATCGCCTGCTGTTACATGGTGAAGCAGAAGCCGAACTCAGGGCTCTGGGTACTCACAGCACTCGGAGAGACCGCAGCCCGTTGAAGGCGTGGATGGGAATGCACCGCAGCCGGTTGTAGCTCAGGATCCTGTGGACAAAGACACACGGCCATTCCTATTCTCACATACATATGGGTGTACTGTCCACACTGTGGACCGCTCAAAGCAAATGATTTCTTTATCTTCCCAATTTTAATATTTTGACAAAAAGCCTCCCAACAATAAAGGGAAGGGGGACACCCTCCCCCACTCTAGGACATTCACTGGCTTCTGGCTTCGTTTTCCCAGCTTCCTCTCATCTTCCACAGCAGGCTGGCTTCCTAACCAGCTTTGCCATCACCTCCCTCTGTTGTCAAATGGTCAGTGCTCACAATGTGCAGAGCTAATAGGAAATAAATGGATCTGAGCAAAATATAATTGTGTAGGGAGACCCTCCACTGGGAAAGAAAATTCACAAATCACAGAAGGTAAGCTAAAGAGGGCCTTCTTCAGAAGTAATTAGGTGTTAGTTCCTCTCTAACTGCCCAGACAGTAGAGTTCTGACCTACTTTACTTTCCTTCTGCTGGTTAAGGTCTGCTCTACATGGGGGCAGCAATAGCCCAGAGGATCACTAGAGGAGAGAACGTACGCCTGAGGGGACAGGGAGAAAGGATGGCCCCAGGCCACTGACTGCCAGGCCCATATTGAACACAGTGCCCCATTGTACTCACAGGGTTGACAGGTGAGACATGTTACTGAAGGTGTAATTGGTCAGCACACCAATGCTGTTGTTGCTCAGGTCACTAGGACAAATAGAAGAGTAACACTTTACTGTTAGTGGCAACTTTCACACATTTGTGCATTCTATCTATCTATCTATCTATCTATCTATCTATCTATCTATCTATCCATCCATCCATCCATCCATCCATCCACTCACCAATCTACTCACCTACCCACCCATTCATCCAAATGTTCATTTTTTTCATTCAAGATTTCTTCAATTGCTCATTCACGCATTTGTTGGTCATCCATCCATCCATCCATCCATCCATCCATCCACCTATTCAACCATTCAATCACAAGTTTATCTGTCCATTTCATTCTTCCAGCAAAACATAATACATAAGATCTCTCCTTATGCCAGTGCCATTTCCTCCCAGGTCAATCCTTCCTTTCACTGTTCTTCCCTCTCTTCTGGCATTCATTCATTCCATCTTATCAGATTCTCTCTTAGGGGGAATGAGATTGGTAGGGGTATAGTCTTCTGCCAATTACAACCTCCAGCTTCTCTTCAGGGATAAATATCCTAAGCAGTGGTTTCCAATAGTAGCTGCACATCAGAATCACCTGCAGAATGTTTACAGCCTCTGAGGCCTGTGTTCCATGCCCAGATATTCTGGCTTGTAAATCAGGTATTCTGATTTAATTGCTTGAGGGTGGTTTTGAGCATCAGTATTAAAAAAAAAAAAAACAAAAAAAAACCCCAACAAACTAATCAGCTGAGGTTCAGAGCCATTGCTCTAGAGAAGGGGTTCCCAGCTCGGGGCACTTTTGATTCCCCAGTGACATGTGGCAATGTCTGGAGACATTTTTGGTTGTTCCTACTGGCGGAGGGGTGCTGCTGGTGTCTAGTGGGTAGGGGCCCCAGGTTGCTGCAAAATATCCCACAATGCCCACCACAGCCCCACAACCAAGAATGATCTGGCTCTAAATGCCCACAGGGCTGAAGCTGAGAGATCTCATCCAGAGGCTGGTTTGGGGGATATTTAGGAAGCGAGGCTGAATGAGGTGACAGGTGGCTTTCTTCCACCTTTCTTCAGCAGCCCCATTTTTTCCAAGGGCAACAGTGTTTCGTTGTGAAAGAACTCTCAAATCCCCCCTGTGGACCAGCTCCCCACCCCCTAATCAGCCAGGGTGATCTTCCAATGGCCACTCGCCCAAGGAATTACTTTGTACTCTCACGGGTCCCACTTTGGCAAGGCAGTGAGGCAGTCAAGGGACAAAGCTTACAGACCACCCGGTTTCCTGGGCCTCATCCATGCCCCACATTTCCTCATTCGGGAGTTTTCCTGGATCTTGGCAGACTTGCAGCCAGTGGCAGTAACCACCCAAAGGAACCTCAATTTCAACCATCTACCTGGAACATTTTCTGGGCAACTAGAGGAGGAAGAAAAAAACGCCCCTTTAAGCTTTTGGCAAACCTCAGTGCAGCCACAGCTTGCAAGAAATTGGAGACTGAGGAGGCTTGGGATTTAACTGGGGCACCAGAAAGTCAGAGGCTGTCCCACCTCTCTCTATGCCAAGGAGGAAGTTGATGTGGATGGAGTCAGTGATGCCAGGCTCTGGGTATTTCTTTGTGTAGCTCTCACTGGTAAGACTTGGCCCATCAGGCTGGCTCACTCCTCCCAGCTGCCTCTCTCTGCTCCACCCGGGGAGAAAGTGCAGGAATGTGGTGAAGCCTGCAGATCATCCTCCCTGACCCTCCATGTCAGTTTCCTGAGCTCCCCCAGGCAAGAAAATTACATGTCCCAACCAATGCCGGGCTCCTTACATAAGTGTCAGGTGTGGGAGGGCGGACAGCTCCCTGGGCACTGCTGTTAAGTGGTTTCCTTCCAGGTACCTGAAAGAGAGGGGCAGAGTGACGCTTGGCCAAGAGACACTGCACAATTTGTCATTTCTCAGAGTCACCTCCCCCGGGCTAGGTTGGGCCTCTGTTTTACTCTCTCAGCTTCTTTTCTCCCCTACATCAAAACACATAATACGTTTGTCATTTATATTTATATGCGTGATTATTCAACTAATGACATTTTCTCCCAATGGACTGCTAAACTCCATTGATGGCAGGGCTGTTGTCTAAAATTGCCCAGTGCTGGATCCCCCAAGAGTACGTACAGAGCTGGCACACAGTAGATGTCAAATAAATATTTGTTAAATAAATAAAGCACTCACTCTGTATCCAGCCCTCACAATTCTCTTAGATTCACAATTGAGGAAACAGAATTTCAGAGATGTTAAAACACTTGCCCAAGGTCACACAGTGAGTGAGTGGCTGAGCTAGGACTCAAACCCAGGTCCCTCTGACTATAATCTTACCACAGTTCCATATGGCCTCTACTTAGCTACTGTAGGGCATGGGATTCCTGAGCCATGATTCATGCTAAGAACTCTAATTCGTTGTTTTGTTCTCTAGTGTGCCTCTGAAAGCTGAGGGAAGGGGGTATGTTCCTGGAGCACTGTGCTAAGGTTCCCAGTGGGATGACTGCCTGTGAGAGGGTACAGGGGTTCAGACTGGGGACGTACCAACAGATGGAGACTCCTCCTGGACAGGCAAAGGCTGAACCTAGACCTGTCTGGACTTCAGGGTCCTGCACTGACCTGCTCACCTAGGAAGAGGCCACCTCTTTGGACACTTGAGTGAGCTTGAGAACAAGAGAAGGAAGTCTCGTTTTAATCATGAATTACAAAAGTTATCACTACCTTTAGGGGGTGACATGGGCCAATTTATTTACTTCCATCCTTGCTGGAAACCCCTTCACCTGGGCTTATTGCTTTTGGGTCAACATTACAAAACTTTTAAGATGGCTTACAACACTGCCTCTGGTCTCCTGGGTGAAACTTTCTTGACATAAGCCTCCCATAGCTTCCTCTTGGAGTGGTCAACACCCAGCGGTGATGTCCACCGGTGCAGGGTTTGCCTTAAACTCCAAGACAGCAGACTCTCAGTCTCTATCTCTAGCCCAGTGCTTCTTAAACGTTAACATATGTACACATCACCTGGGATCTGGCTAAAAAGCAGATCCTAATCTGGTAGGTCTGTGTCAGTTCGGAGAGTCTGTATTTCTAACAGGCTCCTGGGTGATGGTGGGAACTGCCAGTCTGCAGGCTGCATTTTGAATAATGAGGTGCTAGCACATTGCCTGGCATCCAGTAGACCCACCGCCAAATGACTGAATGGGATGAAATGGGTTAAAACAGGATATGAGTCAGTTTGTCAATGACCAAACCAGGCTTAGCTTTGAGGGTAAGTTGGAATGGTTATTACTGTAAATTAAGGCCAAGCAACTTTATTTCCAGGGCTGGTCCCTGGGAATCCTCAGGGCTCTGAATACCGGGCAGGCCTGCATATGGTCTTAGGTTCCCGTGGAATGTTGGATTAATGTCCTTTTGGTCCTTAATCCCTTGCTGTATACTCATTATGTGCCAAGAACTATGCTAGATTGGGGGGGGGGGGGTAGGGCAGAGGGTAGATACAAAGATGAACCAGACCGCATTTTTGCCTTCGGGGAGTTTGATCATCTGGCCTAAAATTCAGCCACATACACTTAGATCATGCCCTCGGGCAGAGGAGCTGAAACGTATTCACTGATGCATTCAGTTATTCAGGCAGAAATATTTATTGGGCAACTGCAGTGTGCCAGGTAGTGTATATACTGGTGAAGAAGACAGGAGTGATGCCTACTTTCGGGCATTTAAAAATCTAATGTGGAGGGGGAGGGAGAGGGAAAGAGGCGGGGGGTCAGAAGGAGAGGACACACACAGAAAGCCACATAAATGACGAACTGTGATGTGCACTTTGAAGGAAAGGAGCAAGGTGCTAGGATACGGAATGCCCAGGAACTTAGTGCAGAAAGATGTAGCTGAGGGGGATGTTCAGGATGACAGGAGCAGGGGAAGGGGGGTGCCGTCTGGCAAGAGGCCTGTGGAGGGCCCTGAGCTCTGGGGCTGTTGAGGCAGGGAAAGAAGGCCAGGGAGGTCAGTCTGGGGGGCAAAGGGAGATGGGCGGATCACACTGAAGCCTTGGAGGTGGGCTCATTCCAAGTGCAACGAGTGACTTCAGACAGGTGCAGGGTGCTGGTATTGCAGAGAGCTTACCCTGCACTCACCCTTCTGCTGTGCCCTGAGGGACAGGATGTAGGACATTCACATTCCGTTTGGACACTGGCCCAGTGCTTCAACAGTGGTGGCCAGGGGCAGGCCTGTGAAGGAGACCTTCCAGCTTTCTCTGCTGGGCAGCGAGGTTCTGTGGAGATGGCAGGATTCTGGCATGTGTGCAGGCTGATGGAGTGGGGCGGGGGGAGGGGCAAGCCATGCTGGGCCACTGCCTGCAGGAAGTGTTTGGTGGATAGTGTGGCATGGAGGGAGGGAGGGAGGGAGGGAGGGAGGCAGGAGCTGGATGAGTGAACAGGCCCAGTGGGGAGGCACTGGTCCAGGGAGCATCTCTGCTGGAGGGAGGCTAATTAACCACGAGGGAGCCACTTGAAGGGGTCTGGCCTCAGGCTGGCAGTGATGGCTCACCCTCTCCCATGCTGCTTATTCTTTCATTCTTGTTTGTTTGCTATGACTACTTAGCAAACTTGAGGCATCTAAGATGAAACCCAGAATAAGACACCAAAACCCCAAGTCTCCCTGCTGGGATATTTACAGAAGGTCCTGTGACAAGCATATCTGAAGCATGTTACCTAACCTCACAGACAACATGGTGACAAGGAAAATAATGAAACAGAAACAACAGGTGCATACTTCAGTGCGATGAGATAGACTCTGGTCTGTTACCTCATCTAATTCTCTATACAGGGGGCCATATTTTGCTGGGTGTTTTGTGATTTTTGTCGACAAGAACACTGAGGCTCAGAGAGGGGAGTAGTGAGTCCAGGAGGCAGGGCTGAGCAGCCCAAGAAGTCAAACACATGCTATTTCCTCTCTCCACCTGGAGCTCTTTATTTTGACGTTTGGCCATCTCTGTCCTGACAGGATATGTTCTACCACGTGATGAGCAGGGATTCGGGCTAGGTTTGTTTCCTGTTGCATCACCAGACCATACCGTAGAGCTTAGTGAATAGTAGGACCTCAGATATTAAAAATTTTTTTTAATGTTTTATTTTTTAGAGAGAGAGAGCTTGTGCGCAAGTGGAGGAGGGGCAGAGACAGGGAGACACAGAAATGGAAGCAGGCTCTAGGCTGTGAGTTGTCAGCACACAACCCGACACGGGGCTCAAACCACAAACTGTGAGATCATGACCTGAGCCAAAGTCTGGTGCTTAACTGAGTCACCCAGGTGCCCCAGGACCTCAAATATTTGAATGAATGAATTAATGAATGAATGCAGAGAAGGGCTGTTCATAGGACCCTGGATTAAACAAAAACCTGCAGTGGTTTCAAAGAATGCCCTGGGTCTGGCCCACGTCCACCCGTAAGGCAGGCCATGCTCTATAGATGCGTGTATTTGCTCAACAATTGAATGAAGGCATAGAAAGACCACTGGAATTCAGGGATTCGAACAGTGTCCTCATCTGAGATGGGGAGGTTCAGGGGGCCTTGGAGGATGAGCAGTATGTCACAGATGCTTCTGGAGCCTCTGGGACTGCTGTGCCAGTTCCCCAGATTCCAACCTGGCTTGACTGATGTTCTGCAAATGCTGACTGGATCAACCTTGCTCCCTGCTTAAAATCGTTCCTGGCTTCTACTGCTTGCCAGCGAAGGACTACCCAAATCCTGCCCAAATCCTGCCAAGCTGTCTGTGGTCTGCCCTGGATCAGTCAGTGTTCTCTAGAGAAACAGACCAATTGGACACACACACACACACACACACACACACACACACACACACACATGACCCACATATAAATATATATACAGAGGGAGAGAGAATTTATTTTAAGGAAGAGCCAGCAGGCTGGAAACTCAAGTAGGATTTCTGCGTTACAGTCTTGAGGCAGAATTCCCCCTTCTACAGAAAACTCCAGTTTTTCGTTCTTAAGGCCTTCGATTGATTATATGAGGCCTACCTCCACATTATCCTGGGTAATCTCCTTTACTTAACTGCATCTATAAAATACCTTCAGGGCAACATGTAGGTAGTGTTTGCCCAAAAACCTGGGACCACAGCCCAGGTGGGTTGACCCATGAAATTAACCATCCCCGTCCCTATCTCCCTCTCCTATTCACCCCCACAGCAAACTCTCTCTTGCTTGGCCTCAGCCCTCCCTGAATGCCTCATGCTCCTTTTGGGCAGCCGGTCTCAGCACACATATGTCCCTCCCCTTCCTCCTTGCCTAGTTCACTCCTACGGTGGCTCAGAACTCAGCTCGAGCACCGCCTCCGACACCATCTCCCACACCCCCTGGGGACGTGACAGGCTGCTCAATCCAAGCTTTCAGCGTGTTTTCTTCACAGCATTCCACCCCCATGTGACACCCAAGTGTGGTTCTGTGATTAGTGGGGCAGGACTGTGTCTGCTTTGCTCACTACAGCAGCCCAGTGCACAGGCTGATAGCAGTAGATATTCAGGAAACACCATCTGTATGCTGCAAACCCCAGAAGTCCCCAGGTGGAGCTGTGTGTGCCACTGCAGGGCTGAATGGGACCCGTGTGGCAGCCGCTTTAAGTGCACAATGTCCCTGGCAACCTGGTGTTGCAGCCCAGAAGACGTGGAATGAAAGGCTTCACTTCACAAATACAGATGTGGCTGTGTGGGAAACCTTTCTTTGTGCAAAGCCCTTCATGAAGACTCTGAACTCCAAAGCTGCCTGTAGCCTGCAGCCCAGGCCCCAGAGGGACCCTTTCAGAAAACTGCACTCTTGCCCTCCAGCCTCAGAACTATCAGAGCATCTCTAGCAGGTCAACCTTTGTGTTGATCTGCATTTAAATGCTCTGTTTCAGCCCCAGCACGAGCACATGAGGAAGTGTCTGCCTCACACGAAAATCCACACAGAGCTCCCCATCTCTGTTAGCAGCTTTGTGGTGCTGTTAAGTGCCCCAGGGACTTTCAAACCTGCTGAATGGTGAAGGAGACTGGCAGCCACCTTCCAGGAGCCCCCACCATGGCCAGGGTTTCCACCAGGGGCCTGGAATGATGGTTGTAGCTCTGGAGTCAGGCAGCCGCCCAGGCTTGTATCCTAGCTCCACTAATAGCTGTGTGACCTTGGGCAAGTCACTTAACCTCTCTGAGCATGCATTTCACCTGCAAAAGGAGGCTCATCATCATCACCACCTTGAAGTGATTTTGAGGATTCAATGAGTCTCAGCGGAAAGCCCTTGAAGCACTGCTTGGCACAGTAGTGTTTAACGTGCTTTGAATTCACGCACGCGCGCGCGCGCACACACACACACACACACACACACACACACACACACACACCCCTCCATCCAATAATACATATGAATATTAGAAAACAGATGATTCCCTTGCTGTCTATTCTCTATTCTTCTCCCAGAGTAATATTTCTAAAATGCGAATTGGACCACATCACTTTCCTGCTTACAATTCTTCCTTGGCGTCTGTATTTCTCCGGGGATGAGGAGTCAGCCCTCACCACGGCCCGACAAAAACTGCACATCCCTCCTTGACTTTTCAGTGAACACCAGTCTCTTTTCCATTCTGTTTGCTCCATCTCACAGTCTGCGTGGTTTCCCGACTTTAGGATCTTTCCACCTTCGGGTCTTCACAGAACATTTTCTTTCTTTTTACTGTTTTCCATGTCCCACCCCCACCCGCTTCCCCTGGGAAACACTATTCTATCTGAAATGCCTAATTTACTGATTAGCTTTCTTATTGTCTTTCTCCCCTATTGTAAGTTTCTGACATCAGGGGGGCTTATCTGTCACATTAGCTGCTGTGCTCCCAGCTCCTATGACATTATCTGGCACAATAAACTCAGCGAACACCTGACTGAATGAAGAGGGCTCCCTCAGCTTGTGGTCTGTTCTCCAGCCTCCCCTCGTCCCTCCCACAGATGGCCATGACTGCCTGATAGCCTAGAAGTGTCCTCTACTGAAGCCATCTGCTGAGGTCTTCTCTGGGCCAAGGCTTGTGCCAGGACTCCTAAGTGCTGATGTGCCCAGAGCCAGCTGCCCTCCAGCTGGCTGCAGGCAATTTCTGTCCCTCTCCCCGGGCCAAAGAAAGGCAAGAATACAGTCAGTGCCGGGCAGTTTCTCTAGAAAGTGCTCTTGGGAGCCTGCCTGGTGAGTGGGGGTGGGGGGTGGCAAGTGTGCAAAGAAAGCAGCAGCTGGCATTGCTAGAGAAGATCCAGCTGTCAGGACCCACCTAGCCAGAACCATTGACAGGTACCTACGGCATCATGGCAGGGGTGCCGTTTTTGCCTTCTCCCTGCTTACGGGCAGATGGCAGGTTCCAAAGAGACCATGACTGTCTACTGCAAATCACCGACGAGCCAGGCCACCGGCCAGAGCACACAGGGACCCAGGCCTCTGCCAAAGGAAGAAAGTAGTTGAGTTGCTAAAGGATGGGCCTTGGGGTCAGACAGCCCTGGGCTCGAGCCTAATGCTCTGCTGCTCCTTGGCAGTGTGATCTTAAGAAATCATTCAACCTTCCCAAGCCTCGGTTACTTCATGTGCAAAATGGGATTATCAATGCCTACTTTACAGGATTGCTAGGAGGACTAAATGAGATCACATAGGAGAAAAATCTAGCATAGCACCTGGCACCCAGTAAATGCTCTAGGAGTGCTGGCTGTGGTGGACTGCACTCACACAGGACACCTTCCCTTGCTTTCCTAAAGGCCAGCATGGGCAGAACTTCCTAGATTCTTCCCTATCCCAGAGCACATACTCTCCATGCCACTCCTTTGTGCTTGTCACCTCCTGCATTGCTCTGCCCCTTCTCTGGCATGCACCTCCATCGCCCTAGACTTGAGATGAGGAGAAAGCTTCATCTGAGCTGCCTGCTGTACCCCAAAACCCCATCCTGATGGTCTGGAACTAACCAGTGCAGGGCCAGGTCCCACCGTCTTCATCAAGCAATGCATTCTTATCATCACCTCCTGCCACACTCAATCTCACAGAGCTGTGTCTCAGCCTGCGCTCTGCTGGTCAAGCCCCAAACCCTTTCAAGTCTCCTATCAGTGCTGTGTGTGTGTGTGTGTGTGTGTGTGTGTGCATGTGCATGCACACACTGCCAGCCTGATGTCCTCAGACTCTGCATCCCAGCAGAAATCCCTTCTTCCAACAGCGGTGCCTGGGGGACACATGTCATCCTTCCCTCTCCTGTCCTTGGGATATCAGTGGTGGGACAACAAATCCATGCTCACGGCCCTCAGACCAAAATCAGTTTCAAAATTTCCTCCATTCTCAAAATGGAGCCTGACATGGGGCTCAATCCCAGGACCCTGGGATCATGACCTGAGTTGAAATCAAGAGTTGGATGCTCAACCGATTAAGCCACCCAGATGCCCTTGTAGGCTTGGTTTTGAATCAGGAACTTAGCAGATGTCTCTGTATTGTTTGCCTGCTAGTGTGTAAATTGCCCGAGTGGTTCTTAAAGTGTTGTCTACTGGCCACTGGGGGTCCTTTAGACTTTTTCAGGGCTCTCTGAGGCTGGAACTACTTTTGTGATAAGATTAAAACATTTTTTTCCATTTTCACTGTGTGAGTAAAATTGCTGGCACCTCAGTAGGAATCAAGGCCATGGCACCATATGATATCAGTGGTCATTATGTTCTTCCCCCTCAAGCACATGACGGTAAGGGGAAAAAAAAGCCAGTTTCACTGAAGAATGCCCTCCATGAAGCAGTAAAAAAACTATTAATTGCATTAAATATCAATGCTTGAGCATACATCTTTTTTTTAATGTTCTGTGTGGCAAAATGGGAGGCATGCACAAAGCTTTTCTGCTTTGGTTGTCTTAAGAAAAAGGTCTGGTGTCACTGACTTACAAGCTGAATTAGCCTTTTTTCCCCCCCATAAAACACCATTGTTACTTAAAAGAATGACTAGCAAACAGGTTTTTCAGGGATAGGTATTTAGTAAGTAATTTCTCAAAAGTGAACAGAGAGAATCTGTCACTTCAAGGAAAACAACGAACTAGTACTTACTGGCAATGATAAAAATTCAAGCTTGCTTCCAAGTGAAAATTAAAATTTTAGAAAACCCATAACGGCTACATTGAGCAGCATCCCTTTACTGAAAGACTTTTCTGCTGAGATTTCTGGTGATGCATGTTAATGGCTATGACATTTTGGATCCGACATTTTTGATACGGTATAATGCAATGTGTCAGCATCCGAAGATCTGTGTAACTCTGTGAACCAGTATTTACTAAAGGACCAGGGCACAGTGTTACAAGATCATGCACGGGGGCAGGGAAAGCTCCATTCAAAGCACAAGATAGACCCATGGGTTGTAACAGAGTATAAAAAGTTCATTGATAAACTTTTAGGTTCCACACAGCAACTAGCCTGTAACACCATGCAGTTTTGGCATATTGTCAAAGAAGAATCTCCACAATTATTTGGAATGGCTATTAAAATTCTCCCTTTTTCAAGTATGTGTCTATGTGAAGCTGGATTTTCTTCTCGTACTTGACCCAAAACCCTGTCACAACAGAGTGAGTGCTGAAGTAGGAAATGAACATCCAGTTGCCTTCAACTACATTTCTAAAAATGTCACTCTTCTCAGTTAAATGTCTTTTGGTTTGGTTTTCATAGAAGTATGCTTTTTTTTTAAATACAAACATATAATGTGTAAATTTTTATTTCTAAATGGATTAATAAACACATGTTTAAAAATATTTCTCAGTAGTAGTTTCCAATGTGCTATCAACAGATTTAAGCACGTGAACAAAGGTTCAATGAGAGTCCTCACTGCTTTTGAAAAACATAAAGGGGTCCTGAGACCCCAAAGATGAAGAGCTTCTGGGGTAGGGGGCTAGAGAAGGGGGTTGGGGTCAGAGCAAAGTGCCTTCTGATCGTGACTCGGCTGCTTACCAGGGGTGAGGCTTGGGGGGTGACTTAGTTCTCACCAGTGAGGTGAGTCAGGGGTACTGAGTGAGGGCCTAGCTCGGAGACAGCTTGAATGAGCAAAGGGGAGAGCTACAGGTCTCGGGCGGCCCTCCTCCCAAGGAGAGAGAAGGGCCAGGGGGTTGCAGACAGCTGGCAGGAGAACTGACTTCCCTCTGGTTCTCATTGCCTTGCTCACTAGTGCCTACACTGAACTCCCACATCCTGCCCTTTGGAGAAATGCTACGAAGCTTTTTTTGTTTTTGTTTTTTTCTTCTCAATGAATTAACCTTAATTTTGTTTTGTAAGTTGGCAGCTCTGCCTGAGACCACGGATGATGCCTGAGGGAGCTGGAAAGCCAGCACTGGATCCAAACACTGCATCTAGTCCTTGAAAGCAGAGGCCTCCAAGCCACTGTTTTCTGGGCCTGGCAGCTTTCACTTTCTCTGGCATCAATTTTCCTGCCTTCCCCTCCCTGGACACTCCTCCTCCCCTCCCTCCCCTCCCCTCCCTCTGGGGAGGCCGTCTGGGCTCAGAGGTGAGGGCTGCCGTCCTTGGTGCGCTTTGGAAACCAGTGTGGCCAAGGGAAGCACCATCATTTCCAAAGCAGGAAATCAGGTTTCCCCAAGCTCTGAAGTTTACTTATAATTACAGCCAATTATCTTTGTTATTTCAATCTCTGTGTCATGAACTCTGGGGAAAAGCCTCTGTGGGCCTGTTTTCATGGCATTTCCTTCTCTTTAGCACGTCTCACTTGGCATTCAACTGACCCAAGAAGGAGGCGAGGACCTGGGTCATTTTCGGCAGCCCCCACCCATCGGCACTGCTGGCTGAGGGAAGGGCTCGGAGCTCACTGCACTGAGTGGCGTTGCTCATGCAGACCTCCAGCAGCACGGCCAGGGCCCAAACGTGGGGCTGTTGTGGACTTCTTAGTGACCGCCAAGACTTCCTTCCTTCCCTGGGATCAGCAGGCCTGGTTGCAACCTCCCTGGGTGTCAGGAGATGGGGGAGCCACAACTCACACCCAGGAACCGACCCGCTCTTCACAGACAGCGCCCTACTCAGCTTCCTCCCCAGCAAGCACGGGCAGTGCCAGACACACACTCCCTGCTGGTGTCTGGGATCCAGGGAGAGAGTACGAGCCTGAGATGTGAGTGGGTGATGGCGTGTGAGTGTGTCTTCTCACTCAGGCAGCCTGGGTCCCGTCACATGTCACCCAGCTCTGCTTGCCCCAACCTGCAGCAACTGCCGTGGGGCGTGTGGGGCACCCCCTCCCCTGCTCATTACCTTCTCCTCACCCTGTAGGTTTCAGCTCCAGCTTAATCTCCCCAGAGAAGCTTTCTCTGATCTCCACACCCAAGTGACGCCTCTCTAGTTTTGGGCGTCACTACCTTGTTCCTCTCTTGGAGCACTTTTCAAGGTTGTCATCTCACATGTGCTGCTGAGATGATGGAACAAATGTCCACCTTCCCCAGTGAACCATGGGCCCCACATGGGTGGGGGTCACACCTGTTTTGCTCACCATTGGCTCCCCGGTGTGAGCAGAGCACCCGACACACCAGGCACTCAATAAACACACGCTGAGTGAATGAATGAACGCACGCAACAGTGAGTGTGGCTTGTGCTGGCTGTGCTCACCTGCTGTGGTCGGGTTGCTTCTGCACGCTCGAGAGAGGCCTCCCTGCCCAGGGACTGGCTGAGCTTTCCGGGGGGCAGAAATGCAGTTTTCTGCACCATAGGAAGAGCCCTTCAGGAAGGGAATGATCTGTCTTTTTTATTTAAGTGGGAGCTTCTGGGGCAGGAACAACCCTGAGGAATTAGTGTCAGGAGCTTGGGCTCTGGAGTCAGTCAGATGGCTCCTGGCTGGAGCATGAACAGGATACAGAACTAAGATGACGTCTGTAACATGAGTAGCTTTAAGGTGGAAAAGGATCGTATTGGTGGAAGAGCTCAGTAAGCCATAGTGCCAGCTGGGCAGTGTTTTTACGATGATCCTGTGCCATTTCTGGTGTCAGACTGAGAGACTGCTGGGGAATCTAGAAGGTGGAGTCAGAGCAGGGGGCCTGGGGTGATCTAGAAGACGAGACAGGAACCCTCCCGCTTGCATTCTGGAGGGCTAGGTTCTGGTCACCTGCCAGGCAGAGGCACTGGGGAGGAGTTACTCCTGTTCCCAAGTCCACGCTGCTGCCCGACCCACCCTTGGCCGAGGCCCTGCTGCCATCTTGCTGGGACCCCCTCAAAGAGGGGCATCCCAGGCAGTCTTGCTTGAGACACTGGGGACAGAGCTGCTGGTGGGGGGATCTAAGGGTGTTCAGCGGGGGGTGGCAGTACTCACAGTTCAGTCACGTCCTTGGGGATGCCTCTGGGTAGGGTGTGTAGCCCCCTGTCGCTGCACCGCACCACTGTCTCCACGCAGGTGCACTGCTCCGGGCAGAGTGGGCCCAGCTGGCAGCTACTCTCATCATTGCCTGTGGAGAGCCCCAGAGTGAGCAGGGTGGGAGACAAACCTCTCTGCAGAGGCAGGTGAGCAAGGCCGGGCACCAGGCACCACGCCATCTTCAGGGAAGGGAAGCCCTCCATTTTGAGCCAGAACCAGGAACAAGGAGCCTGCTGGTCTCACCCAGGGTTAAAGGGAAAAGAATGTGTGCTTGGGTCGGGGAATAGGGTCACCTGTCTTCTACCACATTCAACATAAAATTAAGGCTCAAAAAAACCCCCCAACAAACAAACCAAACCAAAACTTGACCAACCAGAGTATTAGGCAGGAAAGAGGTCATGGTTAACTGAATCAGGAATAATTCAACCTTACTGAAGGAGAGGTCTGGGGGAGGGGGAGAGCCTGGTCTCCTTCCTTCCTCTTTCTCCTCCCTTTCTCACTCCTTCCACTGCCATAATCCCTCTGGAGTGGTAAATGTGTCCCCAGCCCCCATTATACCTTAACCTCAGTTAATCTACAAACCTGTTAATTTGTCTCCAGATAACCTATAGTTGACCCAAGTACTGGCTTGAATTTATGCAAATATGCCCTTTGGAATCCTGACACTCAAAGCCTTGGATCTCCAGGTATTCATAACTCCCTAGCCAGTGACAGAAAATTTCCAGGAGCCCATGTTGAAGTCTGATACTCGGAGCCTCATCAAGATGCAGACAGGAAAACTGAGAGCCTGGGCTCCCAGGCACAGCTGTGTAGGTTACATACTGCCCAAGGGTGCCTCATCAATGAAGGGGCACTAATCTCACTGACATGATAGATTAGGATATTGAGTACAACAGCGTTCTCATAGATAGTCATAAGTCATCTTGTTTTAACAAAATCAGTGTATTACAACACATTTCTGATTGACAGAAGTAAAATGTCTTTAGAAAGAGGCTCCTTTTCTTAATTTGTAAGAAGGAGCCATATGGCTAGCAGCAGACCTGCAGAGGCCTTCAGAGCCACAGATGCATGCCTGAGGGCAAGTGAGATCTCAGGGGGTCCTGACCTTCAGTCCCCTGCTGCACCTCCCCTCTCTGGTGTCTTTCTTGCCTTCCCTGTCCCTGCCCCTCCTCCACCCCGCCCCCAGCCTTCTCACCTTCACAGGTGAAGTCCTGGATGGCCACATCCTGGATGGGTATCTCCTTGAGGAAGAAAGGCTTTTGGCACCGGGGGTTCCCGCTTACGATCCGCCTCTTCCTCAGCCACTTGCCCAGCCAGGCCAGGTGGCAGTTGCAGTTGAAGGGGTTGGACAGGAGGTTTCTGAGAGGAAAGAAGGGCTCTCTTTGAGTGGTCAGCACCCCCACCCCCACCCCCATGGGAGTGGGACTTGGGATCAAGGTCTGTAAGCCTGGGGCCCAGCTCTCCAGGCAGGCCGGCTCTGGGTTCTGATAAAGGAGGAAGGAGATCTGGGGAAGGGAAGTGCAGACTCTCTTCTAAGATCCAGATGCAGTCTTTGCAAGGGCCTTGTTCCGGACCTCCACACACAGACGTGACCTCGGTCTCCTGACATGCCCTCCCTTCCTCCCTGGGCTCGGGCTGCTGGCTGTCTTCAATCCCTCGGCAGGATTCTCTTACACTTAGCACCTCCACACTGCTGCCCCCTCTCCTGGCATAAATCTCTCTGTGTTGGCCTGGCTTCATTCCTGGCTCAGACGGCCCCTCCCCTAAAAGGAAATGAGGAGTCCTGCCTGTCCCAGTCTTCTCCCCCAGTTGTCTGGTGCCTGCACAGAACCCACAGGCAATGTTTGCCTCCCTCCTTAGACTCTCAGCTCTCCCAGGTGGGGGTCAGCCCTGTCTGTCTGCCTGATGTCTCCAGGATCCAGTATGGCACCAGTACGGCCTCTTTACGGGTACCTATGGAATGCAGTGAGTGGATTGGTGGAGGAATCGGGGAGGGCAGCTGTCAGGCTGTGAGTGTCGCCCAGAGGACTGCAACCGGGCTAAGCAATTCATAAAGCTGTTCTCCCATGCAGATTTGTCACAGCAGCCCAGGGGAGGAGGTAACATTATTCTCATTTCACACATGAGGAAAATAAAGCTTAGGGAGGTGACACAAGAGGCCAGACAGCCCTGAGTGGCTGTGGTCTGACAGGACAATTAAGAGCTTGGGAGTCAGACATCCCAGGTTTGAATCCTGGCGTTGATGTTCAGCAGCTGCGTGAAGTCAGGCAAGTTTCCTCTCATGTCGAAGCTGGTTTCCTTAATGCTTTGTGACTCTACCTCTCTTGACATCTTTTGTGTCTTTGGATTCCCAGTTTGGAGGCAAACAGGAGGAGTAAAAAGAAGGCTAAAATAAACCAACCTGCTGGTGCTAGTTCCTAACCCACAGTCCCCGGTCTGGCTGTCACTCATTCATTCAATGCATTGGTTTATTCGCCAGTTATATAATGGGCATTTATTTAGTGCCAGGCACAGATAGAGACACTGAGGATATAGCAGTGCACAGAAGAGCTGCACATCCCTGTCCTGGAACCTACATTCCAGCTGATGGGAGGCAGACAGTGCACAACCAACAACACAAAGGTCAGTTGTAATAGTATATTAGGAATGGTCAGTGCTACGGAAAAGGTTAAGGAGAGCAGGGCTGAGGAACTGGGGGTGATGGCACAGGAGGAGAGTGGGGCAAGGCGATGGACACTTAAGCAAAGAATGGATGGTGGGGAGGGAGGCCAGGGGAAGGCCATTTCAGGTAGCGGGAGTGGGTCTGGGGTGCGGTGGGTGGGTGGGGGCAGTAGGGAGGCTGGTGGGGCTGGCCTGGAGGGAGCTTTGGAGGGACTGGATGGCGTGGGCTTTTTAGGACCCCTACAATTTGGCTTTTATTCCCAGTGAGGCAGGTGTATGGGAACATAACAATGGGCAGCAATACAAATGCAGCAAAAGCGTTTCTCTTCTGACTTCCAGAGTCACTGGGGAAGGAAAGAGTGAATGGACCAGCACCTGAGGTTAAAGGAGCCACAAAGAAGTACTAGGAACAACCATAAAGGCTAACGTGTTCAGGCCCCTGCTGTGTGTTTTATAAATATTAGCAGATTCGATCCTCATAACAATCCTACCAGACAGATTTTACCGAAGGAACAACTGAAACACTGAGAGGTGAAGTAACTTTTCTAAGGTCATGTAGCTAATAGGAGGTAAAGCCAGGATTTGAACCCAGGAGCTTTGGCTCTAGAGCCCATCACTTTATCATTATTCTAAACAGTCCCTTTTACCAATATAGTAAAAGTGCTCCTGGGCAGGAGTACTCATTAGGTGTCCTGAGAGCTAGAGTCTAATTCTGGTTCTGGTATACATTTAAGCAGCCAGAGGCATCATTTAAAAATCCCTGTCAGGTCATGTCACTGGCCTGCTTAAAACCTTCCGTGGCTTCCTGACATGCATTGGATGAAGATAAAAGTAGTCCATGGCAGGTCTGTAGCCTGGTCTCCCAGAGAGAGCAGGGCAGGGGCAGAGAGAGAGAATCCCAGGCAGGCTCCACGCTGCTAGCACAGAGCCTGACACGAGGCTCAAACTCACGAGCCATGAGATCATGATCTGAGCTGAAACCGAGTTGTATGCTTAACCAACTGAGCCACCCAGGCGCCCCATATCTCACCCTCTCTTACTCTGTGCTCTGGACCATGTTGGACTTTTCTCAGTCTTGTACATTTTCTCTGTAGCAACCTACCACAGGGCTTTTGCACGCGTTCTTTCCATGGAAGGAAAGCACTTTCCATGGAAGCACTTCCCACTTTCTTGAACAAGTTAACTCCTACCCACCTTCCAGAACATAGCTCCAGTGTTCCTTGACAAAGCCTGTGGTGGGTTTTCATATCACTGTGGACCTCCCTTCTGTGTCAATTTACTATTCTGTGAGCTCCAGGAAGGAGGGACCATGTCTGTGAATCCTTAGCACCTAGACGGTGCCTGGCACATGGAGGGAGCCTAGCAAATGGTTATTAAGTTGAAAGATGGGTAAATAACCTTGGCCAAAGATAGTAGGGAGCTGCCAGGGCAGAGGTCTGCAGGAGAGGGGCCCAGAGTCAGTGTGCAGTGGGCACAGGGGGACTTACATGGTGGATAGGGAGACAAGTGTGGTGAAGGCTCCAGGGGTGATGGTGGTGATCCGATTGTCATAGAGGGACAGCAGCCTCACTGAACTCAGGCCAGCAAAGGTGTCATTGCTGACACAGTTGATCAGGTTACTCCTCAGCATCCTACAAGAAGAGGGGTGGAGATGAGGGGAGCACAGGCATTATCTTCTCCTCCCCACCACAGAGCCACAATGTGTGTGTGTGTGTGTGTGTGTGTGTGTGTGTGTGTGTAGGTGGGATGCCAACTCCAAGCCCAGACTAGTCATGTTGCTGAGGTTTGTTCTGTGATAGGGTCTGGGTCCCCACCGGGGCTACATGTATGTAAATGTGTACGTACATTCTTGCCTGTGCTTGCTTTGTGTCCAGTGAAACTGGGTGTCAAGATGTGGCTGTGGACATCAGCTTGAGTGTGTGTGTGTGTGCCTGTATGTACATGCTTATTTGTGTATGTGCTTATGTGCATACTGTGTGTGTATCATTGTTATGCATATGTGTGTATGTGTTTATGTGGGTAAACGTGCATGTGCCTCTATCAGCATGTTTCCAGTACGAATCTATATATGTGTACAGCTTAGGGCAAGTATCTTTCAGTGTGTGTGTGTTGAGGGTGCTAAGTTCTTTCCCATCATGGGTTGGGAAATGTATAGCGCCTCTCTGGCTCTAGGAAGAAAGGCACTCAACAGGTCAGGACAGACCTGGGCCCAGGAGCTGCCCGGCAGCCTTTGTAATCCCCCTCTGATGCCCTTGCCCTCCCATCCCCTTCTGGGACTTGGCCCAGGCCCTGGGCACTCACAAGGTCTTGAGGCTGCTGAGGCCGCGGAACATGCGCCCATGCACCGTTTCCAGCTGGTTCCCGGTCAGCATCAGCTCCTGCACGTTTGTCGCTCCATCAAAGGCACCCTCTCTCACCTCCTTGATCTTATTGTTGCTCAGGTTTCTAGAAGGAGGGGACAGAGTGGGGCAGGGTGCAGGAAGGGAATCGTCAGCCCTGCAGCCAGTGGGGACTCTCAGGCACCTCTGGACAAGGACTGGATGGTGGGGCTTCCTGAGGTTTGGTCTTCAGCACCTGCGGCCATGGAGCAGGGACCCCAATCCACACAGGTGGGGTTGCTGTATGAAATGGGCCGTGCGGAACTTAAAGTCTTTTCAGGGTGTTCCTCTTCCCTGGGGATGAGCAGATTTAAAATGGTGCTTCCAAAACTGATTTTCTCCCTTCAACAGAAGCTCTAGCCAAGCGGTGCTTCTCAAGTGGGGGGGCAGGACAAAAACACAAAATGTGCCCTCAGTGGGGGTGGGACATCTGCAGAACTTCCAGCTCTACAGTTGAGATCCTCGATGTAAATGTCCTCGATGTAAATAGATACCTTCTGGTTACTACTTTTTCAGCATTGATTATGTATTAGGTTCCGTGTGAGGGGTTAGGACCACGGAATCACATCGAATCCTTAAAATAATGCCTCTCAGAGGAATATTAATGTATATTATCATTGTCTCACTTTATGGATGAGGGAACTGAAGTTCAGAGAGTTTATTAAGTAACTTGCCCAAAGTCACGCGCTGATAGAAAAGAGATTGGGTCCCCGCTTTCTGGTACATAAAAAGCCCTCCAGGGAGCTGCCTCTTTCTCGAGTGAATGTTCCTTTGGTGATATGGATACTCACACCCATCCTTACTGCTTTGCAGAATTCAGAGCTTGGGGTATTGGATTTTCTTACAGTCCTAGCAACCTTGGTCCTATCAAGTCTTGGGACTGCCCCTTCTGAGTCTGCCCCTGAGCTCTGAAAGATGGTTTTTTCCTCAGATGTCTGATCACCACATGCCAGGCCTCATGAGAGATCCTGCAGGGCCGCTGGTGCTGTGAGTCCCTCCGGGCTCTTCCTGGCAGGGGGTCTCCATGGACCACCCAAAATGGTCAGGCCTGAAATGCATTCAGGGCAGGATGGATGGAGTGGAAAGTGATGGTGTTTACACAAACTGGGGGAAGAATCCAGTCTCTGGAGCAAATGCCTGGCACAGGGAATAGTGTTTTGTGAACAGTGATATCTGTAGGTGCAGAAGAAGCCTACTAACCCACTAAGCACACTGATGTGGTTGGGACCGAGGGCTCACCGGAAATGAACAAGCTGGTGCATTTTATGGCTGGGAAAACTGAGGCCCAGACAGGTGAGGATGTGGCTCCAAGTCCCGGAGTAGCACCCTGAGCTCCTGGTACTTGTGTTTCTCTCCTGCACCGGTCTCATGCAGCTCTGGGCTCACCCATGGCAACCCCAGGGGATGAAGCCTCCCTCATCAGCTGGCTCCGAGCAAGTGATGGAACTGGGCACCCGTAGGCTTGACACCAGCCCCTTGCCTTCTTTCCAGGCAGGGACTGGTCCCACAAGGCATGGCAGTACTCACACCTGTGCACAGGTGCGGAAGAAACAGCTGGTACTCTGACTGCTCCCTTGGTGCTCCTGTCATAGCCCTGCTCTCCTCCCACTTTCTGCCCTGCCTGGAAACCAGGAGCAATACTCCTCAGCATCCTTCCCCCAAGGTCTGAGAGAGCTGGGAGACTCTAACTGGATTTCTGCTCTGTACCCTTGACTGGCTCTCCTTAAATTCAGCCTGTTTTCTTATAAATCCTGGTAGTCCTGGTCCAGGATAACCCAGGAATGGAGGTAATGCACTGGGGAGACTGCAAATTACCCCCAAATTAGACATGGGAGGAGAGATAAAGGCTCTCCCAGCAGCTATAACTCATCTGAATGCCAGAGGAGCGGGAGTTTGCTCCAGAGAGTTAGGCTCCTTGGGGAATTAAAGTACACAGGACGGGCAATGAAGATGAGTTAAAGCAGCCATGAAGGGGGAGGGCTCCCATTTCCTGACATCTGTTTCTTTAAATGAACAAAATTAACATCACATTACTGTAAGGTTTGTGAATTGGATTTCCTCAGGCTGGGAGAAGGGAAAACATAAGGAGAGCACAAAAGGAGGGGATAGAATTTTCCAGAAGACCAGGCTGCTGTTGTCTCTCCATTCATCAAAGCACTGCTCAAACCTATAGGCAGCTTGAGGCAAGCACTCCATACACAAAACAAGGACATCAGGGTTTTGTAGGAACTCTGTCTTACTCTCAGAGCAGGATCTTCCTGAAGACACCCCAGATCCCAGGAACCCCAAGATGAAAAACCAGGACCACTCAGGAGGCCTCTCTCCATTTTTGTCTCCACCAATGGACCTGAAGGAATATGGCTACATCATGGCTTTGACTCTGATGTGGATGGGATATTACACTTGAAAGGGTCCAGCCTTGGACACTATGCAGACTTGGGGTCTGTTCAGAGGGGCAGAGGCAGGACAGCCCCAGTGAGCCTGTACCTTTCAGACCTTCTCATCTTTCCAAGAAACACTGAGGCCCCTGTAGGCTGGGGTTCGTCTAGCTACCCCTGGGAAGCCTGAATCTGAGAAGGCAAGCCCAGGCCTCTTCTAGCCCATGGTTCGTAAGGCAGTGCATAAACTCTGGCAACAGGCAAGCATCTGTAATCCTGTTTAAAGCCCAGTCCCAGACGAAAATGTAGTGGGGAGAGAGCTATGTGGATTTTTCTAGAAACTGAGGATACTGGGTCATAATGAAAGAGTACTCTGGCACACTGTCAGGTCAGGGAGGTCCTATCCACCTTTTTATGAACCTCTCCCTCCCCCTGAGGTAGAAATTCTATTTCAAGCTGGGGTCACAAGCTCAAATGTCCCCAGGGCCCAGGATGGTGACTTAAAGTAGAAAGCAAGTCCAGTGGGGACAGCACAGGCCACAAGCCCAGCGACCAGGAAAGCACAGGCCCTATTTAAGGGGGAGGCTGTCCCTCACTTCAACTCCACTGGAGCCATTTGGGAATGCAGGCCATGTTTTGCCAGATCTTCTGACTTTCCAAAAGATGCCAGAAATTTGGATTTTTGTTTGTGTGAACGATCCTGATTTTTAAAAGTGGGCAACTAATTCTTATTAAAAACACAACTAGTGCCAACAAATCCACCTGTGTATACCTGATTTAGGCTAGAGGGCTGCTGGGCATTAGCCTGTGGCTGAGATTCTCCTTCACAATAAGGACTGACATAGAAGTCTGCCTGAGGACTGTAGTCCATGTGACTTCCTTCATTTGAAGAGTCACTTTGAATTATCACAGTATTAATAAACCTTTTGGGTAATGGCTTATACATTTTTTTTTTCTTTTTGGTATACTTAGTACATGTGATACTCATGGAGATCTCATGATTCTAACAGGACAGGTAAAGGCACAGAGCTTCAGACAGAGTTTGGAAAGGCACGCACCATGGAGCTTAAACACCTGATTTTATGTTCCTTCTCCTTGGCCCCTGTGCCCTGTCAGGGTCAGGTTGCGAGTGTAACCCCACAGTCCTTAGGGAAGCTTAGCCGACTTGGGCACAGGCACTGCTGGCTTTAACCTTACTCTGATCCAGTTGAGAGCCACAACCTCTACGGGGATATAGGGATGGTGATGGGTCCCAGTTTAAGGGCCTTAACAAAAAGAGTTGCCGTCACGTTATTTTAAATAACTGGTTGTAGCCGGTGGTCTTTGGGACCAGATCTGCTCCATGGGTCATTTGCTTGGTTGGCTAGCACTATGCATATGCATTTATGCACACATACATGTGCACACATGCATTTACTGCCTTCAGAGATGCATGCATTCCCCACTGTTACCACTGCTGGTGTTGCAGCTTCAGTTTTTGTTTTTGTTTTTAAATGTTTATTTGAAAGAGAGCACTAGCACGGGTGGGGGGAGGGGCAGAGAGAGAGAGGGAGATAGAATCCCAGGCTGGATCTGCATTGTCAGCATAGAACCAGACACAGGGCTCAATCTCACGGGCTTGATCTCATGAACCATGAGATCATGACCCGAGCTGAAATCAAGTGTTGGATGCTCAACTGACTGAGCCACCCAGATGCCCTTGCTGCTTGAGTTTTAACCTTGGATAAGGTGCTTTCTATGTTTCAGCTTCCTTATTTGTAAAAGGAAACAATCTCAAAGCTTTTTTGGTTCTCTTGGTGGGAGTTAAATGGATTAGTATCAGTACAGTCTGGGGCAGAGTACAGTGTTTAGTAACCATTAATGGCTAGCTATTATTATTGTTATTATTAACACTGCCCTGTACCCAGCTCCTTTCCACATTTGTGCTACTTCCTGGGTCCTGAAAGTATTTGAATTTGCAACTCCTGTTTTATTTATTTTATTTTATTTTATTTTATTTTATTTTATTTTATTTTATTTTATTTATTTGAGAGAGACAAAGACAGTGTGAGCGGGGGAGAGGCAGAGAGAGGGAGAGACAGAATCCTAAATAGGCTCTGTGCTGACAGCAGGGCCCAAACCCACAAACCCCCGAGATCATGACCCGAGCCAAAAACACAAGTCAAATGCTTAACCGACTGAGCCACCCAGGCACCCCTATTTATTTATTTATTTATTTTTATTTTTATTTTATTTTTATTTTTATTTTTGGGACAGAGAGAGACAGAGCATGAATGGGGGAGGGGCAGAGAGAGAGGGAGACACAGAATCGGAAACAGGCTCCAGGCTCCGAGCCATCAGCCCAGAGCCTGACGCGGGGCTCGAACTCACACCGCGAGATCGTGACCTGGCTGAAGTCGGACGCTTAACCGACTGCGCCACCCAGGCGCCCCACCCCTATTTATTTTTAAAAAATGTTTATTTATCTATTTTTAGAGAGAGTGAATATCAGTGGGGGAGGGGCAAAGGGGGAGAGAATACCAAGCAGGAATTCTCAGCTCTCGCTGAGCATGGGGTTCAATCTCACGAACCCTGGGATCATGACTTGAGCTGAAATCAAGAGATGGCCCCTTAGCCGACTGAGCCACCCAGGCGCTCCCATACTTATTTCTGATCCTCATCATAACTTACAAGGAAGGCGGATTTATTCCTATTATGTAAATAATATAACTAAGGCTCAGCAAGGCTAAGGACACTCCTAGGGTCACACAGCAGGAGAGGGACAGAGCTGAACTCAGAAGAAACATAGGTCTGTTCTTTCCCCACACATGGATTTCTGGCTGCTGAAGGGATTATCTGGCAACCCTGACCTTCATTCCAGCAAGGCAAATACTGGGACAAGCCAAGCAACCGGTGCCTCCTTGGGCGAGAACTGGGTCTGTGTTTTGCCACAGTCCCCACCACTCTCTTGTTGCTTGGATGTGGATGCTGGGAGTTGGTTGCCACTTATCATTGTGTTTGTGCTATTGTTTTCTTGGTGCACAGAAATGGTTCTCTGTTCTCCCATCCCTGTTACAAATGGGAAGATGAAAGATAGACTCAAAGTGCATGAACTCCACTGAACATGGTGTGTGTGGGGGTAATATTGCTTTATGGAAGCAAATACTACTTGATCCTGTTTACTGTGCAGATATGTACTTGGCCAGCCTTACTCATTTTGATACCTGCCTTATCTCCATATACATGGAAGTTTCTGTTTTGAGGTTTAAAAAAGCACACCTTTCTCAAGTTTGAATTCAAAAGGGCATTTCCTTGCAGGTGATGGGTGATGTCTATGCTTGGCCTCTGAAGCTTAACACACAGGCAGCCACAATCCTCACCAGGACCCACATGTGTCCCTCTCTCATCTGTCCCTTCGGAGTGCTGCTGCTCCCAGTTACAGAGCAGTTGCCAGGCCATGGGCAAGGTGGTGGCCGTGGGCAGGGAGGGAAGGAGGAGGGTACTGCACGGGGCAGGGAAAGGTCTTTCTCCTCTTTGCCTGCAGGGGACTGATGTGGGGGGAAGACTGAAGAACAAGACAAAAATTAAGGGTTACAGCCAGTTCCCATTATTCATGGTGGCTATATTCTATAAAGTCACCGGGGAAAAATGAATTAGGGAATGCTGAACCATTGCTCCTAGAGGAAATACAGGGTTAGGTTCCTGTGAGTCTCTGGTCACAACATTTTCATCAGCTGATCAATACATAACATTGTCTGATATGTGTTTCTGCTTAAAGACACCTTATTTTAATATACACTGTTGATTTATTTACATTGTACTCACAGCCTACAGCCCTATAACTCATGTCTGAACAAAGCTATGTAACACACATTTTCTCCATAAGGCACATCACAGCCTTCTTGTGCTTAGGAAGGCTAGATAGCCCTTCAGCACTATGCAAAGATCTAAAACTAGGGCCCTTTAAATAGCAAAATCACTGACAAAAAGCGTAAACATGCGAAAGGATGTGGCACCAAATATGCTGTGAAAAGGACACCTATTTACAGTCTGAGAGCTGCAACGAGAAATCAGAGCATGCGTGGCCATTTTTGATTTCAGCTGAGAACATGCGTGTAGGGGGCTCAAAGTTTTTTGCTGTTCCGTCCATGTCTACAAATGAGTATGAAAGCACTGTATTGATTTTGAGATTACAAATAAGTTTCAGTGAGTAAGCCAATTAGCAAATATGGGATTTGTGAGTAATGAGGCTTAATTGTATTTCCTTTGTTCCACAGGCAAACCCAACTCTGGGGCCAGGAGATGTGGACTCTGGGGTGAGAGGCCAAGGAGAAGGGAGTTAGATGGTAGAGAGTCCCCATGGGTGCTGGTTCCTCTGCTAGGGCACGTGGGAAGGGAGGATGAAGGGAAGCGAGCCCACCTGCACACTAGTGCGATGACAGATGAACCCACGTATGAGTGCCAGCTCTGACATTTATTGGCTGTGTGGTCTCAGACAAGTCATAAAACCTCTTTGAGCCCTGACAGCCTCCTCAGCCACACAAAGAGGAGTGTGAAGCAGCAGCAGGCAGGTATATAAGGACTTCATGAGATGATGTGCATGAGGCAGGGAATGTGGCCCCTGGCCCAGGACAAATACTCCCTTAGCTCAGCCACATTATTCTTGTCTGGCCCAAACTCCTAGGCAGGGAGAGGGTTATGAGGACAGGCAGCCATGGCATTGGAGAAGCCAGCGTAAGCACATGGACCCTTTGCCTGAGGTCAGGCTCCACTCAGGCCCGGGGACACCGAGACTGCAGCTCAACATACAAGACATCTGGCATTTCTGCTCCAAGGTCTGATGCAGAAGCCTCTAGAGGCCATCTAAAAACAGACCTTTCACCTGTCACCTTGTAAAAAGTATGAAGTGATGTGCATCCTAGACCTCTGAGTTCCATTGCTGGACCTTACCTGAGTCCCTCTTAACACTCCTTGGGGTAGGTGTTGGGTGTGGGGGATCAGGATGAACAGAGGGGACCTGGAGACTTCGGGATGCTGTAGAATGCATGATCTGCAGAATAACTGACAATGTAAAAACAGTGAAGTTTCATTTTGGTCTGTCTCTGTATGGCTATGCCTTCCTGTCCTACTTCTAAATACATGTCCAGTGTGGGGTCAGGAGGAGGCTGAGAAGGGCTGGAGCAGAGGTGAGGGGGCCACCAATGCCTTGGCACACGGCTCTAGTCTGCAGGACAGACCCTGGCCAGGGCCTGGAGGCTGCTGCTCAGTTCCCGAGGCTGACTTACATTTTCCGCAGGCTGGGCAACTTCTTGAAGATCCCAGTGGCCTCTAGGACAGATATGTCATTGTCATTCAGTCGCCTGCATGGGAAATAAGCAGACAAGGTAGTGGGGTAGCTGAGGATGGGGCGCCTCCTTTGCTGCCCTCCATGGGACCCTCCCACAGCTCCCCCATGGCTTGAGCTGAATTGCCACCAGGACCTCACACTCAGCTGAGGTCAGCGGAGCTGGGGAAAGTCAGAGAGAAGGAGGGGCCGAAAGGTGCTGCCTCACTGTGTGCCCCTGGGATGTGTAAAGTCAAAGAGAACCCTGACACTAACAACACTAATAATGAAGACCACCATCATTTATGCCGGGTTTGCCCGTGCCATGCATGGTTCAATATGAATTCTGTGCTTTGCATTCTCTTACTTGATCCTCTTAACCCCCCTAGGAGGTAGGCACCATCACTTCTATTTTATAGCTAAGAATCGGACGCTCAGACCTGAGAAGCAACATGCTTGATGTGAGGAAACTCGGAGAAGACCAGACTCAGACCCAGGTGTGTTGGTTCCACACATGCTGTGCCCTCACCCCAACCATGCTGTAGCTTTTTAGCTCTTCCATTTGTGGACCAACCAACACATCCTTTTATTAGCATGGATAATTGGAGGCTCAGATAGATCTAATCATTTTAGTGTTTTCTTGCTTTTGACAATTACTTATAGCCATCTTTCTATTATATTGTAAGCTTAGTAAGGACCTGGGGGGACCATCTGCTTTGTTCATTGTGGAGGCTGATGGGCCTAGCACAGTGCCTGGCTCACGGAGGGTGTTCAGAAAATATTTGTATAACGAATGGACTGTCTTTATGTTTGAGGAAGCTATTCCTGGGGAGCGGCGAGGGGATGCCTAGGTGTCTATCCTGTGCCAAGGATGCAGAGGACAGCCACGGAGTGCCCATGTGACTGAGCCGGGAGGGGGCTGCCTCCAGAGGACCCTGCTTGGGCTGGCTCAGGGTGATGGGGTGTGGGGACATGTAGGGAGTTCCAGACCAGGTAGTACTTACAGATCAGTGACGTATTCAGGGAGGTGGCTTGGGATGCGGGCCAGCTTCTGGTTGGAGCAGTCCACAATGGTGCCCTCACAGCGGCACTTCTCGGGGCACACAAGGTCCATGAAGCACTCGCTGCTGAACCTGCTGCGGTAATCCTCTGAGCCTAGGCGGGGCCAAAGAGGGGGGCGTCAGGACCAACGGGGCTCCCGGCCCAGCTGAGGTTGTTGGCAGGGGGATGGGGAGGCACATGGCGGGGGGTGGTGGGGAGGGCCCAGTGACAGCATTGCCTTCATGCGTGGCCACCTTGCTGGTGCCCTCTCTACCCCAGATCCCCACTTTCCATTTAGTCTTTGTCATTCATGATTTCAGTCCTCTGGGAAACCAGGCTCAAGCTCTGTGGGCTCTTAAGCTTTGGTGGGTCACGGACCTTTTTGAGAAGCTGATGCAAACTTATGTTCTCCTCAGAGAAATGCTCTTAGGTGCATGTGTGCAGAATTTGTCCTATAATTTGGGGTGGAGAGTACTTAGTCCATGATGCCCATCATCTGTGGACTGTCTAAATGTCCATGAAAAGTCCAAATGAAGAGATTCTGATGGGGTTTTGATGAGGGCTGTCAGGGCGAGGTAAGAGAGGGGGGTTCACACTCAGTTATCTTCAAGCAAGTAAGGAAACAATAAAGGAGGCCCAGCATATGTTGGTCAATGACTGTTGACACTAGACTTCAGCATTGAAGACAATAACGAGGGTTGGGGACCTGGGGATTTGAAGCCCACTGCCCTAACGCTCGGGAATTTGGCTCAGAGTTGCCTGATGATCCTCTTTAAAAACACAGTAGTAATAAATTAACATTTAAAAACTGTCAAGACAAGCACAGCTCTTGTGAGGGTCCGAATGATTTGCCCGATCTTTTGAGAATAAGCTCTGTTCAACCACAGTGAAAGGCCAGTTCTTAGCTGGAACTAAGATTTATTTTTTTGACATTGACTTTCTCCTGAGGTCACACAGTAATTGCAACAGTATCAATAAGTGATGTCTCACAAGATGTCCAGGGGTATTGCTTTATTGATTGGAAATACTCCCTTGCTTGGTACCTGGGCAAACTTCGTGAGACCAGCAATCACAGCGGAGGTGACTGGGGAAACCCTGGCTCTCCTACCAGCCACCAGCTAGTTGGCAGGGGCCAACGTTTCATTAGCACCATGCTAGGTACAAAACGTGGGCTTGGTCCATGTTTGCCCGAGGTGTAAACAGGATGTGCCGTTAGCACATCAGTTGTCCTGTAAGTATTTCTGAAAGTGTTTCAGAGAACATGGACATCACTGGAGTGCTTAACTGGTTGAGACAGACCTTGGTGATCTTATCTGCATTAGGGGAAACGTGGGGCACTAGCAGCTCAGAAGTTTTAGCAGTAGTGGGTTTGTCCAGGCTCTGGCACTCACTAGCCTCAGTCTGTCCACATGTAAAATGGGAATCTAGTATTTGCCCCTATCTCACAGGGGTGGTCATGAAAATGCAAGGAAGAGCGAGGCAGTGAAGAGTCTCTGGGGAAGGGTAAAGAATCGTATAAATATTTATGATTCTACTACAATTGTTTTCAAGAACTTAGTGGAATATTTGGCATAGAGGCCATTAAAATATCAGTGTAGCTAGTGATAATAGCTGACATTTATGGAGCACAGACCATGAACGAGGCACTATTCATCAAACTTCAAATGGGCTCACCCATTTGATCCCTGCAACACTCTCGAGATCATTGTGACTCCATTTTATAGAAGAGAAAACTGAGGCTCTCAGGTCAATTGATATATGACAGAGGGATGAACCCAGTCAGGCTGAAGCCAAGGCTTGTGTGATTAATACTATGGTTTCCTGCAGATGTGCATTTTGACAAAACCTTTATTCCAGTCCTTCTAGAACTGATCATAGAGTCCAACTTGGCAGAGGTAGTAGATTGATTGGCATTTTCCTGCAGAGGGCTATGGGAGGCAGGAAGCAGACATCTTCCATGCTCTTGGTTTCTTCCCCCTCACCTTATCAACTTATGCCAATTCCTGACTGGGAATGAAGTCTCTGATTCTGAAGTGTCTTCTACTTAAGACAGAGGATCAGAGGCCTGGACCTTTCCCTCTGCTCCCTCCTTGTCCCCCTCCTTCATCCCACCCTTCCACTCCCAGGCTTGTGTGAGCACAATCTGTGCACGTATCCCCGCAGTTATTTGGGCTGCTTCCTAATCCAATGCATTATGCAAATCTCTTGCCCTTGGCTTGCCAGCATCCCTCCCACTGAATAACTCTGACCTGGGCCATCTTCCTCCAGACACATCAGCATGCTGTGTTCTGGATGAATTTCATCTTGCAAACCCTGCTAAATGACAATCTTCTCTTGCTCCCTGCCAGTGGTTCTACATGGTGACAGTGTGAAGGGGAGTTTTGGACATATGCATATATTTTTCTTTCAGAAGGTGTCTACAATGGAATCCCTGCAAAGTGGAGTAACCCTGGGCACTGATCAAATGCCTCTGAAAGACAGGAGGGAGCACAGTGTGCTGCTCTTCAACACGATGAGCTTGAAGATGTACCCTGGCTGGGCTGTGGCCGGGGACTGCCGCCGATTAAATGCGTTTTCGTTTTAATCAAGGTGAGAGCGTCTGTAGTTAGCAGGAATCGCTCTCTGTAGTATAGTTAGATTATAACTGGTGGACCTCTGCGATGGAACCGCTGACCCATTTTAATGAAATGATTTTGCAATTAGATTCAATGGACTAATATGTTCTTTCCAGCATCCCCCCCTGCTGTTTTTGTTATTGCCCTGGTTTGTAGTAATGAGGGGGTCAGAGTGTGATATTTTATTTGATTGGCAGCCAGAAATGTTAATAACGGCGTTTGCATGTAACCCAAAGAGTTCCTTCCCCAGTCAGAGCCAGCCTGAAATGCCACCCCATCACTTCATATTTCATTACCGAAACTACCCTGGGTTTCTCGGAGCCATTTGTTATGCCTAATGCTCATAACTACCCAAAAGTATTTTTAACTTTTCCAGAGCTTTAAAAGTCAATTTCAATCTCAATGCATATTTGTCACTGCCAGAAATACTTAGGAGGAGGGGAGTAACTGAAGAGGCCGCTGCTTCTTCTCTTTGGGGAGAGTTCAGACAGCAGAGATCTCGGAGGACTTGAAGAAGGACCATAAAACAAAACCCCGGCTGAAATGGGTCATGGGAGAGCTGATGTCATCTGGCATTTCGCCTGCTCCTGCCCCTGTAGCCCTCCTCCCTCTACGCAGGCAGCTCAGAACAACGACGCTTGGTACATGATCACAGAGAGCTTTAATAGACCAGGGGGTGGAAATCCATAGCAATGCGATTTTATTACGAATCCCTGCCCTGTGGCCACTTCCCAGGACAGCATGTATTTAACATCTGGATGGTCATGGGATTGGGGCAGGTAGGGAGCCACAGCTCCCACTCTGTGGATGGGCTTGGCTGCAGAGGCCAGTGCTGGGCCCAGGATGGCTGCTGTCCTTAGCGGTCTGGATTTGTGTCATTCTTTGGGCAACCAGTTTGTTGAATGAAAGTCACAGATTCACTGTTATCTGATGACCATGGCCCTGCCAATGCACGTGTGTCCAGAGCTCTCCTCTTCTACCTCCAATATCCCTAACGTGGGTGGGATGAAAGGAGGAAAGGAGCAGAAAGAGGAATTGGGCGGGGGGGGGGGGGGAGATCGTCAGCTTGAAGAGAGAGCCACGTGGACAAGCAAAGGGTCGTAAGTAAGAAATGGAATCAAGAGAACATTGCCAGGCACACAGTTATCCACTCATGGGCAAAGGCTAGGGGACTAGATACCAGTGACTAGAAAATGTCAACTGTTTTACCAGGAGTTTGGTGATCAGTTGGGCAGACAGCTGTCCTCGTAAGCTATCCCCATCACAGTCTATTATGAATGCAGCCATCTGCCTGAAACCAGAGGGAAATGCCCATGGCCTGCAGCTGGGCACTGCCTGGTCCCAAGCCTGCTGCTGCAGAACCAGGGAGGTGCCCGTGAAGGTGCCATTGTGGACCAGAGGCCTGGCCCCTGTCATGGTGGGGGCAGTGCCAAGGCACTCAGGATGCCCCCTCTGTTCAGGATAGGGGACTGCTCCAGGCTCAGGGATTTGTTGTGTACCAAATGGATCTTGGTATATCCATGCTGGAGGGAGGAGCCATTCAAACAGCACTGCTTGCTCACGTGCTTACTCAACTTTTTTTCCATTAACAGAAGCAAGCTTGAGGGGGAGTGTTAAAATGTTTTTCAACTCCCTATTGATTCAAGTCAATCTTATCATTCTTTTTCATTTTCTAATTCAAGGCGATGAGACTGTCCTAGCTAGGAAGGGTGAGTATTATAGTTGGAAAGAGCAGCCATCTGAGCCTGGGCAAGTTAGTTAACCTCTCTGACTTGATATCCTCATCTGTGAAATGGGACTTATAAGGTTGTTGTAAAAATTAAAACAAGGTAATGATCGAAATAGTTCAGCACCTGACCTAGAGTAAGCACTCAGTAAATGGTAAAAGCATCCAGAAAGGCCAACAGGACTCTGTTACTCAGCAACGGCTGGGCCCTGGCTCTGAGGGGTGACCTGAGGGAGAGGAGACAGTCAAGTCACATGTTACCATGAGAGGCCAGAGCTGGCTTCCAGGCCTATGCCAGGATTTGGTTCCCAGCATGGCTTTCTCTCATTTGGGGTGGGACACAGACTTCATGGCATGAACCAAAACCACAATCTTCTAGTTACACTGAGCCTAGGATTTACTAAGAAACAAACAGAATGGGGGTTGCCAAGATCCCTCTCTTGATTATCAGAGATAGCAGATCTCTGCACAGCCCTCATGTGGCACTGGACTAGCTCCACGTGAGGAGCCCAGCTCTTGGGCCACATGTTAACTGTTCCCGGAAGGTCAAGGCAACAGCCTGGACTTTAGGCTACATGGGGACCAGGGCCAATGTACTCATGAGGAGTGGGGGTTGGGTCCAGGAGGAGGTGTGAGTTAAATCCAAAGTCTCAGACTCATGCCACTCTCACTAATTCTCATGCTCACATTTATCCCCGATGCTTCTGGTAAGGATAGAGGAGAGGGAGTAGGTCACAAAGCAGTATGACCTTTGGGTTAGCTACCACTTGGGAAGATGACCTTGCACTGGGACTTTTCCATGAAATGATGGGGCACAGGCCTTGGGTGTACCTGTTCTCTTTGAACAGAAGAAAAACAGTGGTTTCTGAGCTTCAGCCTAGCTACTTTACCCCTTGGCCGGCATCCAGAGTAGCCTGGGGGAGGGGGTGATGACTCCATCTGGGGCAGGAGATGTGGTTCTAGATCTTAGCTTGTCCCCAGTGTGCTCCTCCAAACCCATTTCAGCCCGAATCCGCTACCTGGAGGTGGAGGTCTCTGCGGATCCTCCGAGGCTCCCGCCCCCCGCCCTCCGTGAGGCTAGACCAGGAGAGGTGGGTCTGGCAGATGGCGGGCTGCGGTGCTCCAGAGCAGAGAAGAGGTGTCCGGCGGTGGTGGCGGTGGCGGCGGGCCATGCTGCAGGAGAGCGCGGAGCTTTCCGCGGTGCTTGACAGAACCATGTTCCGTTTCCATCGTTCCACCACATGGTTAGATCAAGCACAAAGGAAAGCCCCGCGGCGACTGGTCAGAATCAAGGTCAGGAAGCAGCGTCAGAGAGAGGACAGGAGCGCTCAGAGGAAGCAGCGTGGAGAAGCGGAAGCCGGAGCAGGCCCCCACGGAGCGTGATTAGTACCAGGAGCAGGGTTCCACAGGAACACTTCTGAAGACAGGAGCCCCACCGCCCTTGGACCCCGCCCTGGGGCAGTCACAGGGGAAAGGGAGGAGATGGGGCGGGAGACTACTGGACACCCCTGCTCAGGAGAATCAGGGCACGATGGGTTATGGCCGCAGATGTCTCCGGTCATATCACGGGCCTGAACAGAACCTCTAAATCCCGCTCGATCGTACCACTGATCTGCCAAGACATCACACTTAGCAGAAGCAGCTTCTGCACACTCTGCATCCTGGGGCCCATCCCCACAGCACAGTGGATCCATAACAGTCTGTCCCCCCAGCCCCTTGCATGAAGAGACAAGCCACAACTCCCAGTGGCCTAACGAAGCTGCAATGCTCTTCTTTAGGAAAAGCCCCTTTCATATTCCATACCTCAGAAATCTCCTCAGTATCCTTCAAGGACCCCCAGAAACCCTCTGGCTGACAGACATTCATTCCAGATGACTCAACATGTAATGGAGAAGGCGGGGGGGGGGGGTACGGTATCAAAAGAAAATACACGTCCCTAGCCAAGGAGAAAGATGGGAAAGCCAATGGGGCCCTGCGTTTGGGACTGGGAAACCTACAGTCACAACTGTCTGAGAACAGTGACCAGTTCCCATCACGATAAGTAGTCTCTTTCAGACTAAGAGAAGGAAGGAAAGGGGGAAGACACCAGATTCTAGGGTCCTTCCTGATTGCAGATTTCCTCCATGGTTGTGAATCATGGCAGTGGGTGGAGGGACCAACAACCAAACTTTCTGGGTGCCATGGGCCCAGGTGAGGGCATCCAGACTCCATGTCCCTATCTGCAATAGATCAGCGACAGTTTTTATGAACTTCCTCCCAAGTCACTGGGAGGAGATATGTACTTCTTGAACAGACCAGAAGTCAGGGCCAGGTGACTGGGATCCTCCCTGCTCTTGGCCTCTGACAAGAGGAACGGAGTCACTGTTCCCCTACAATGTGTTTTTGGGGCAAGATGGTCACAGCATCTTGACAGTGCATAGGTTATCTGCAATGGTTGGCCACTGAGTGAAGGTCACTCCACAGCCCCAGGTCTGACCTCTTTCAAAGCCCTCCCATCTGACCAGCTAGAGTGGCTGTTGTACTCTAGTCTCAACTCTGCTCTGATGTCTGGACATGCAGGGCTCTGTAACACCCTGGTTGTTGGGATTTCACATTCGAGTTGGATCAGGGCCTTGGTACCAGAGCAGGAAAAATCCATGCCTTTCGTGCCCCTGACCCCAAGCCTTTAACCCTTCTCCTTGATTTCCCTCAACAACAACAAAAAGGAGGGACAAGAGAGAAAATCTTCGCAGCACATTGAATGTCCTGGGTTTCAGATCTCATCTTGAAAATCCTACTCTATAACCTCAGACAATACTTTCCTGCTGTGTAGGCCTCAATTTCTTATTTCTAGCAGGGACTGTGTGAATTCTGAGTTCTCTAAAACTCTGTGATGCCCTGAGCAGTATCTTGCTATTGGCCATCTTTTCTCATATTGTGTCATCACCCTCTGTACTTTTCACCATGAATTTCTTCTTGCCAACAGATCGTTACACACAAAGGAAGGAGGTGTGATGGAAGATATCTTCCAACTGCCAAGTGCTCCCCTGAGGATGGGCTCGGGGTCCCATGCAGCCAGACGGCGGCTTTTCAGGGGGACTTAATCTGATGGTCAGATTACCCCAGCTGGCAGCATTCACCTCTAACCAGATACTGCTGCCCAGGGCGGCGGATACAGCTGATAGAGGCAGACACAGGGCAGCTGGGAACCAGACGCCCTGCCTAAGGAGGGGCTTTATGCATTGCAGGAGCAGCCCTCAAATTGGCTTCTAATTACATCAGCTGTCTTTGCAATGGGGGTGCTTTTAGGGGAAAGTAAAATGCAGAGTTATTATCTGTCAACTCCAGTACGCATCACCTGACCCTCCTTCTGGAGCTTCCTGGAAACACAAAGCTTTAGACCTATGGCTTCTGTATCCCCTAAAGCCAAGGCGGGCCTGGGCCCCAGTGTCTGTCAAATCCAAGGCCTTTGATACTCACCAGTAGGTCTCTCTACCTCTCTTCTCTGCAGCTACATGAAATAATAGCACATAGAATGCTATCTGTCAGGCATCAGCTCTGACGTTCCCTACCTTTACAGGAATAATCTGCTTAGTATTGATTTAAAAAAAAATCTTTTAGACAGGGTCAATCCAAGAACCCTGTGCTTCTGTTTCTTTTTAAAATTTCCAAGCACTCCTGCCCTCCGTAGGAAAAGCAGCCAGGATCTCTCCCATGCAAAAGTAGGCAGGTAGTGGCACAGCAAGAGAACTATGTGTTACTGTCCCCTAGGTCAGCTTGCTATTTTCTTTCTCCTACTTCATTCCATCTGTACCCTCATCCTGCCACCCCTAGTCCCAGCCCACAGTCATTCCTAGGCACCTGCCAAGATTTTGTCTCTGGGAGATGCCATCTTCAGACCCTGGGCCGATCCCCCTCCTGTTTTGTGTGGCCCCATGGTCTTGGCATCAACACGAATCCTTGAGATCCTGACAGGTCCCCTATGAGCCTGAGGGGTTGGGGCTGGGAGATGGCACTCTGCCTTCCCCTGCTTATCGCCCCCTCTTCTGGGGCACAACTGCTTGTTACAGCTAATTAAGTCAGCTCCCCCCACCCCCAGACTTGGATAGGAACAGAGGGGACAGAGGGAAGAAGAGGTGTGCATTATGAGAAAGGCCCTGAGGAAGGATGGTTGTGCCTCAGGTGACACTCCAGGGCTGGGAGAGGGTTTCCCTCCCAGAGATGCTGCTGGCCCAAGAAGGAACTTAAGGAAAGAGTTTTGGGGAGTGGGGATAGGACCATAGACTAGGAAGAGAGTCATCCAAACAGTTGGACTGTTTTCCCAATGCTCCTTCTCTCCTACATGCTGCATGGTGTTGAGGAGTGAGCCAGACCTGGGGGCTGCCTCCACTGTCTGCTTGCTGTGACCATGGGGTGCCCTTTACCTCTGAGTCCCTGGCTCCCTCAGCTGCAGAATGAGGACTCCTCCGGGTGATCTCACAGGACTAGTGGAAGAACCAAGTCAAACTAGATGCACTCAGCACAGAGTTCATCACAAGTAAGAAACTGACATTGTTATTCTGAGGCAGACAAATTGGGACCAATGCCTCATTTTGCCACAAAGTCCCTGTGGTATCTCCAAGCCCTCTCGAGGTATTAGGTTCTATTGAAGAAGATAAAATAGCTAAAGTTTATCACTCTGGAGACGTGGACTAAAGGATTTGACTTAGAGGCCAAGAACAACATGAAAGGAGCAGAAGTCTGTCTGCTGGTCTTCTCCCAGCGACCAGTGACCATGCTGTCATTCTCCCTGGGAGAAGTCGCTTACATAAGATGCTCTTGGGCAGGGGAGAAGAAGGGCTCTTGCTGACACACAGATTGTGATGGTTGGCACCAACCCATCTCAGCACATTATACTATCAATCTCTCACCATTGGGAGCACAAGGCAGTGTGGTGATTTTTTTCCAGTAGCAAATGGCACAAATGCTCGCCATTTTTAACTGCCTGTTTATCTAGCTATCAGGTCAAGGACAGTTACTTCTCTTTTCAAGATGACCTGAGAACCCCTCTGGCATTCACCCCCAGTGTCTTTCCTGGGTGCAGTAGGGAGGAAGGATTCCAGAAAGAGCTTGGAAACTGGAAAGTGAGGCTTTGCTTTCCTAGAGAGCACAACTCTTTGCTGTTTTCTCCATGAACAGACTATACCAGTCTAGGGTGGAGGAGACAGCTAGCTAAAATGTCTGTGAAGTCTGTAACAAACTGTGGTCTGAGGACTGTACCAAAGGCGGTCTTAGAGGGGATGGGAGCCTCCCAACATTACATGCTCCTTGCAGCCTGGCCTGGGACACATTTCTTTCCCTATCTGCCACTTGGGGAGCATTCTTTGGAGACTCAAAGAAAATAAATCGCAGCCTCTAAAAGGCACGTGTGTAAAGGCTGCCCCTCCCCTAGCTTCCACCTGACCCTGGAGATAGGCTGCCACCTGGGTTCTGTCTCTCCTGAAATTGTGCACCACCCCCCGCCCCACCCCATGCTTTTATTGTGTGTGTGTGTGTGTGTTTTATTTTAAATCCATAAGGTAATTGGTTTTCTGCAGGACTAACTGAATTTCCCCAATTTAATTTGCAAAGATGCTCCCTAGGAGCCATTACAGCGCTCGCTGTCCTCCAGATTGGATTACTGGCCTCTCTGGGGCTGCAGTACTGAGTCGGAAGGTGGGGCCCAGCCCCGTAACCTGATTACCTGAGCAGCGGAACTTCTTGCTCTTGATCTGGCTGATGCGTTTGTTGGCCAGCCGGCGCGGGCTGCTGCAGCGGGCCCCGCTCGTCTCGATGGGGTTGTCCTGCAGGTAATCGGCCAGCCACTTCAAGTGGCAGTCGCACACAAATGGGTTTTGGGCTAAGTGGCTGCGAGAGGGATGAGAATTGATCAGGAGTGACCCGGGGTGCCACTTTCCACCGCCACCGTGCCTGGCGCTGGGCCCCTCCTCATCGGGCAGAACGCAGAGCAGGTGGGGCCTGAGGCCTGCTATGTGCCAGAGAGGGTCACAGGTGCGGCTGGCATCAGCTGGTGTCATCTCCTTGCTCTCCTGACCTGGGGCAGGACCCACCACTCACCTCGATTCTGACCCACACCAGCTGTGATGGGCAAAGTCACAGGCTCAGGGTTTGTGCTTACAGTAGCCTGGATTTTATTTCTCTAAGCTCAGCAACGCCAGGCACATAAAGCAGCTGGCAGGGTGACTGGCACATGGTGGGTGTTCCACATACAGCAGTGGGTATTGCTGTTACCCTCATCATCACCAGGGCAGCACCGTGGGTCCGGCTCTGCCCGGCTTATAAGAAAACTCCACAGAGCCAGCACAGTGCTCAGCGCATGGTCAGTGTTCAACACGCAGCAGCTGTTCTCAGCTCTTTATCGGCGCCTGTCTCTGGCTAGGGGCAGTAAGTGCCAGGTGACTTAGAAGGCATCCAGAAGCCCCAGGTTCATGGTCAGGCCTGGGATGGGCTGAGATCTGTCCTCAGGTGTTATTTATCTAACGGAGTTATTTATGATCCTCTGCAGTGAGGACGTGCTTCCTGAAGGGAAGGTGAAAAATTCCAAGTGCCTGTAGCAGAGGCTTGATTTTACAGGGTGGTGCGGGGTGTTGGTGGGGAGGATCGGGCTATTAGCAGAGATGGGGCCTGCTCAGAGTACAGTGGTTAAGCGAGCAGGGGAGCCTGTTCGAATCCTGCTTCTTACTAGCTGTGCAACTTTGAGTAAGTTACTTAACCTCTCTGCGCCTTGGTTTGCTCACCTAGAAATGAGGGATCCTCACAACACCTACCTCACAGGGTTGCTGTGAGATCTAAAGGTTTGAACACGGGGAAAGTGCTTAGCAAAGTGTCGAGCACCGGGTGGGTGCTCAGTACAGGTGAGCTTACGGCCATTCTCACCGCAGTCTCCAGACATGCTCTGGGACACGCTCACCTAGCCTTCGTTTTCGGGGCTGTCTGTGCCTGGGTGTTTGGGGTCACTGGCTGCCTGCGCGTGTGCTGGCATTTGAGGGGGCATACTCACAGGGTCTGGATGGCCTGCAGAGGGGCAAAGAGTCCCTTGCTGATGGTCTGCAGCTTGTTGTCATACAGGGAGAGCAGATTGAGGTTCTGCAGGTCCTGAAACGTGTTCACTCGCAGGCAGTTGATCTTGTTGGCATTGAGGAGGCTGCAAGCACAAGAGAAGCCAGTGACTCACTGATCCTGGGAGTCACCCACGGAGCAAGGGCTGCACATGCAGGAGACAGGCTTCAGAGCTCTCCTCCAGAGACAGCCTAATGCTCTCCTGAGAGCCATGGGCCCCTGCCGCTAGTGTGTGTGTGTGTGGGGGGGGGGGGCGGGGGGGTTCTTGCATTCCCGCGGCCACCAAAACTCCAAACATGTCCAGGCACTTGTACACCAGCTACCGAGGATACTGGGCCACATACTGAAATCCTCCGCAGCCTTCCCTGGTACCCAGGCCCTCAGAGCAAGCCTGGAAATGGCAGCACACATGCTTGACTTTCTGCTTTAGAACACAGAGCTTCCAGGAATGGGGGAAAAAAATTCATTTGGCACAACTGCTTCAAAGCTTTAGTTGACTGACGAAGGGCAATTTTGATTCAGAAGTCTTCTTGAGTTCTGTGAAATCACTGATCCCATTGGAAATGTGATGGAAGTTATAGGTCATCCAATCCTCCCGGGAAAAGATACATCCACGGGCAAGCATGGGTGTGTGCACATACACATTCTCTCTCTCTGACACACATGCACGTGCTCCCACACACGCAACATGGATGGAGCCCCTTGTGACCCAAGTTCTACCCCTTTCCCCTCCTCCATGCATCCCTGCTCACTACACTTCGTTCCTCAAACGCCCCCATAAGCATTTTGGCCCAGGTCCTTTGAACACATTCTTTAGACCACCTTTCATAAGGTGGTTCCTTCTCCTCCCCCACATATCAGCTTAATGTCACCTCCTTAGAAAGGCCTGCCTTGATCCCCTCACCTACAGCAAGACCCCCAGCCCCCCACGACTGTCTCTCCTAGCTCCAGTTTATTTTCTTCGTAGTACTTCTCTCCATTTGTGATCACAGGGTGTTTGTCCTTGTTTACCACTGGCCTCCCACCTATGATGACTGTAAGCCCTGATGTCACAGATGACATCACTTCATTCCCTTTATTCTTGGTGCTCAGCAACAAGCATTTATTACAAAATATACCCAACCCTGTACACAACTCCAGGGGACCACACTCTAAGGTGGCACCTGTCTTTCCTGGTTTTAGATCTGCATACCCCTCCCTCCACCAAAAAAAAAAAAAAAAAAAAAGCATCAAAAGAAGCTGCCTTTCGGGTGAAACTCTGGTCCAGCGTAGGTGATGCCATGAGGGTTATAGAAGAGTTCTCCAGCATGGGGCTGGCAAGTCAAGCGAATCTGAGTCCTGAGAATTTCCTTTATGATCCCAGACCAACTGTTTGTACCCTCTTAACTAGTATAAAATCATTTCTCATTCCCTCATCAATAAACATAGGGGAGAGGAGAACTAGACGAACCAATAAAAATGTTAAATTTTTAACATTTCTCTTTCAAGTCTGGCTCAGAGCTTCTCTTGTGGAGAGTGGCCCAGGAGACTCGTAACGGGCTGGCCTCCACAGGCTCTGATGCCAGGGTCTAGGGGACTTGAGTTGGTGATGGGGGGTTGCCCCTGGGAGCTCAGCCTTCTATAGCACCTCTCCCTTGCTGGAGGCCTGTCCTCCCAGTGGGGCCTCTGCAGCCTGCGTGCAGGCAGGCAGCTGTGGCAGTGACAAGTACAAGAGCTGCGTGTTTAATCTGGCTAATAATGGGCAGGCTCCCAAGGGTTCACACAGATGTCCTCCTGCCTTGCAGTAGAGAAAAGCTAGAATACTCTTGTTGTTTTCCAAAGTGCTTTCCTGACACCCAATTGTTCTCACGGTAACTTAGGCAGATGGGTACAGCCAGCCTCCCAAGTTTAGGTGACAGAACTGAGTCTGAGAATGTGGTGGCTTGGTCAAGGTTGCATGTGTTTCCAGGGAACATGCTGGAGGTAGTTACGAGAACTGATGTCTCTGGAGGGTGCACTTTTTTCTTTATGAACACCTTATATACCCCACCCATCTGTCTATCCCCCGGTGGCATTCCCCCCCAAGAATGTCCTGTGCTTTATAGATTGCATTTTAGTCAAGGTCAATCCATTCTGGGGACATTCCAAGGAGGACACCAAGGAGCAAAGAAACAGGGAGAAAAGCCGGAGGGACCCAGCAGGGCTAAGCACCCATGGGGCAGGAATGGACCCTTCACACATGGGTGTTTGGTGTGCTTGTTTACAAAGGAAAATAAAGTGCATGGTAAATGATTTATTCCAAACCTTGATATTCAGGGCCTTAAGAGGGGATCCCTTTGCTAGGAAATACTGAACAATTCAGTAAAGAGACCAAGTCAGAGGTACCAATCTGATGCCCTGAAGAAAGAATCTTCCCTGCAATATATTGTGACATCCCACATGCTCTGTTCATTCACCCTCCCAGTGTTTTAAAATTGGGAAATTTCTCTCCCTCTCCCTGCCTCCCTCCCTCTCTCTCTCTCTCTCTCTCTCACACACACACACACACATGCCAGATTTCTATTTCCTCTTGAAAAAAAAAATTCAGAAATTCTAGCAACATGGAGTCCACTGGAGGCAGCTATGGGGTGGCTGTCCCCTTTCGATAGGACGCATGCTCCCTGTTTGCCACAGTCCTCACTCTTCCCTAGTGATGCCTTTCACCAGCTTCTTCGCCTGTCTTGCCTGAGTGGGCACTCATACCTGAGACCCTACTGCAGATTAAAGAGCCCAGCTGCAGTTCTGGGGAACGCTAGACCCTGGACAAAGAGGGAACCCCCAGGGAGAAAGCAGTGGTGACTCTGACCTGCCTTGAAAGGGTAGCCAATCTGCATGCTCCTGGGGGCAACCCTCCTCACTCATCAGAACTACTGAGGCTTCTTTTTCTGATCCAAATGCTTTTCCTTGTTCCCTACTTCTAGATGTCTTAGCATGGGGTGTTATCTCAAAGATGGAAGGCATCAAAACACCCCAGCCTGGCGGAATTACTAGGCAAAGACAGCTTGAGGTGCAGAGTGCATGAAGCAGGGAGCAAGCGGAAATACAAAAGGGCACAGTCTCTTGGTCACTCCCTCCCTCCCAGGATGCTTGGCTCCCTAAGGCAAGACACGTAGGTGCAGGGAGAGATAAAATTAAGCTGCTTATCCCGATTTAGATGCTGAGGACAGCCTCACTGATCCCTAGCACCGGCAAGATCTAACAGCCCGTCCTTCTGTCCTCTCTCCTTTGGGAGGAAGGCTGGCAGCTACTCAACTCCATCTGTCTTCCACGAAAGGATCCCTGAGCTACCTGGTACATGGACAAGAGTTGGAGGGGAATTGAAAAAACATGCTGTGGAGCAAACAGAGAGTAAACAACTATTTGTAATGGGGTTCAGCATTTCCATAAGAACTCCTGAAGACAGGCCTTCTGTCTCTTTCCCTGGAGAGATCGATTTTCCCTCTTTTTCCCCTCAAGGCTGCTGGGTCTGTCCTATTTCATCTCCCTTTGAGGAACAACAGCAGTGCAGCTGCTGAAATGATACTAATAACGCAGTGACATCTCTAGGGACCACGGCTCTGTGCAGCCCCGTGCCAAGCGTTTTCCAAAGCACTTTCCACGCAGTATTTTATTTCAGCCTCACAGCAGCACTAAGATTGTCCTCATTTTGCTGGTGTGGAAACTGAGGGTCCGAGTGGTGGCAGATTTGACCAAGCAGTAAGTGAAACATACCAGCCTGACTCCAGACCTCAGCTTTTATCTACCACAGAGAATCCATACTCTTTCTTCCATGCCCAGTGAAGCATGTTCCTGGTCTCTGGGAGTGGTTATTTTTGCTAGCTTTGGAATGCACCTGGGCATGGAATGCACCAGGTGGGCAGAGGTCTGGTTGGGTCAGGAAGACTGCTTGCCTTTTGGTTGTCTGGAGCGATCAGGAATCCTGCCAACTCTTAGGAAGGACTTGGCACCAAGTTGTTGGAGATGGGATGCTTTTTGGGATGCTCACCAAACTGCCATTGGCACAAAGTGGAAGGTTCTTCACTGAGGGGCTCACACACACACACGAAGCAGCATTTCAACCTTCAGCGATCATTAACCACATGCTGACTTGGGAGCAGTATGCGTGGCTCCTCTGAATTCTCACTCTACCCTGGGCAGATCAGGGGACAGTGATGAAGCAAAGACAGCAGCAACCCTCATGCAAGATGAGATGCTCCAGGTTGCCTCATTTGAAAGGCTGCCTGGTATTCAAAGCCAAAACTTTGACATCCCAACTAGACCTTCAGCTTGATCTCTTGTTGGATCCAGTGAGTTGGGGGTTGAGGGCATCTTGTGCTCATAAATATTTCCCCCAGAAGCAAATCCAGCCATCTTTTGGGGCCACCTACTCCCAGACCCACCTCCCAAAGAACCTCTTTTGAAGGTTTTATAAGCAAAAGGAGAGAGAAGGGCTGAGATGGACAGGCCAGATGAACAGCAGGACCACACGACGTAACATGTAACAAGCATGTTGTATGATCAAACACCCACCAACCACCTTACAAACACTAACCCACTGAATGTCCCCACTAGAGAGTAAGTGTTATCTCCATCGGACAGATGACACAGAAAACTGTTGGGACGCAGAAAACTTAAGTACCGGTGACCAAAGTTGCACAGTAGTAAGTGGCAGTTTGAGAAGTGGACTCATGTTATCTTAGCACAAAGGCTTTGCTCCCACCCATTATACCACCCTGATGCCCATTAATGGACCTTGGGAATCACCCAATGCTGATGGGAGGAGATGGCAGTATGTTTTCTGTGGCTACTCCCATTAAGCTAGTGACGATTCTAACATAACAAAACAAAAAACCACGCTCCCTTCAGAGGGGATTAAGGAGAATGGCACATCCAGCAGCAGTGCACAGACATCACCTTCTATATTTACTTCCAAGTGTCAGCCCTACGAGGCCTTCTCCCAACCCCTCTTCCATGAGCACGTGCAGCTTCCACATATGTTCCATGTCAAGAGGTATTAGCACTCAGTCCACTGACTAACCAACATAACGATGCTGCTAAGAGATAATCCTTTCCAGAACCATTGCCTTCAGAAAAGGCCAGGCAGGAAATAAGCCACAGAGAACCACAGAGCTGGAGCTTGTAGAGAGGCCAGTGAAATACCCTGGGTCTGGGCTAAGGAGGGCTCTTGTGACTCAAGTCCTCCTGCTCAGGGACCCGGCCTGCCCTGGCCAGAAAGGTCCCAGATTCTCTCAACACAGGAGCAGCTGGCAGCTTCCTTCCTTCAAGGTCCAGGAGATAGAGAGAGAAGAACCACAGGAGGGAGATGAGGTCCACCCTCGTCAGTGAAAAGGCCCTACCACATCCACTTTCTCTAAAGAGGCCAACAGGGCAGAAGGCCACTGAGACCCCATTTTTAGCTACTGTCCTTGCCCACATATCCTCCTCAGTGAAGATTCCCACAGAGCTCACAGGCCTTCGCTGCACGGTTCGGAAAACACAAACATTGGGAGTCAGCTTTAATGATAAATTGCATTAAAATCACCTTGGCAACTCTAGCAATTCACGTGTTGATTCAGTGGCCCAGAGCTAACATTCTGGGTGGTATTTATACTCTCCACACCTGCCCGTGGGTCTGTGGAAGACAGCAGTTACGTTGCCCCTCCTACTTGAGTGGTATTTGTCTGGAAATGCCAAAAGCATATTCTAAACTCCAGAGTACAAGGTTTGCTCAGAAAACTGGTGCCAAGAGAGAGCGTAGTGACCCCCTTCCTGGAAATTAGTCAAGTCCTTGCAGGAAAGACCATGAGATGGAAAGCTGGCCCAGGCTCCTGCCAAGGGGGCAGGTGCTTGGGGGAGTCTCCTTTTCCTAACACAAGGCTGGGGAGTCAGTTTGTTTTATAAATACTCAGATGTAGATACGGAGGAGGAGAAAGACGGTACCAATAACTGCCTGGCATTTTTTCTATTGCTCCTCCTCAGAAAAAGGTCTCTCCCTGTGAGTATTTACCACCATTATGCATTGGCATAAACTATTCGTGAGGACACCAATCTGGGGAGGCATCATGGACCCCTGATTAAGCTGCAGGACACAGAGTCAAACCTCTTTCATTAATGTCTTCCTCTTTTTTCTTTTTTTAAAATTTCTCCAGAATTAACCCTCTGTCATCCTGAACTTTTAAAAAGGATTTTTTTAATGCATTTATTTTTGAGAGAGAGAGAAAGAGAGAGAAAGGTGGAGGAGCAGAGAGAGAGGGAGACACAGAATCCCAAGCAGGCTCCAGGCTCTGAGCTGTCAGCACAGAGCCCAACGTGGGGCTCGAACCCACAAGCCGTGAGACCATGACCTGAACCAAAGTCAGATGCTTAACTGACTGAGCCACCCAGGTGCTCCTGACTTTTTTTTACAAATTTTAATAAGACCTATGCTCTTGCCTTAGCACAGATACTATGCTCTCATCGTTACCATATGGTATGGGGGATTTACTTTGACATTCAGGAACCTACTGAGGCCAGACATGGGGAGAAGCCTGGCGATATCTGGTGCCACGAGGTCAAGAAACCCTAACGCTGCCCAGTCTTGCTCTGGGCCACGTCAGGCTCAACACTCAGGAGAGGAAACAGGAGGAACCATCCCAGGCCCAACTAGGGACAAAGAAGACTCTTCCATTCCCTCCCAATAATGGCTGCACTGCTGGTCACAGGCTGTGGGTTGTCATGGTGATTCCTAATGCACGGGAAACTGCAAATGTAGCAATGCCATTGGATGGCCTGTCTGAAAAACAGGACCTCCCTGGAGTCCATGGACAGAGGAGAACTGTAGGAACAGGGTACAAGCAGAGGGAAGTGGAGATTCTGAGAGACTGGACACGGCAGCTATCACCTGCTATTGGGGGATCAAAGGCCTCCCCTAGTGTGACCTGGCTTGCTCCTTCCCTCCCTCAACAGCTACCAGGGTGGTCATTTGCCTTCTGGTTACCAACTGGTCCTTTAAGAGGGGTGAATCATTCACTCAATGGCCACGCATGGGATGACTCCAGATTTTACATCTCCCTGAAGGCCTCCCTTGGGAAGCCCCGGGCGCACAAGGAAGAGAAGAAGCCCTCCCTCAAAAGTGCATCACATGGGGCGCCTGGGTGGCGCAGTCGGTTAAGCGTCCGACTTCAGCCAGGTCACGATCTCGCGGTCTGTGAGTTCGAGCCCCGCGTCAGGCTGTGGGCTGATGGCTCGGAGCCTGGAGCCTGTTTCCGATTCTGTGTCTCCCTCTCTCTCTGCCCCTCCCCCGTTCATGCTCTGTCTCTCTCTGTCCCAAAAATAAAAAAAAAAAAAAAAAAAAAACGTTGAAAAAAAAAAAAAAGTGCATCACAAAGTAAGTCTGCTTCCACTGCTGGGGAGTTCTCACCATCTGCCCTCAACCCAGTCTTTACAGACGGGCAGCTCCTTCATGCCCTCTCACAGGGGTTAGTGGGATGACAAGGGGCCAGAGGAAGTCCCAGGGAGACAGCAGCCTGTGACGGATACTGAGGCATAACGAAAGGAACCGGAAACAGTCGGTTCAGCAGTACCTCCTCCTTGGCACGAGCCTGTGAGGAACTCTTGCTCTGTGGATCACAGAACTAGTTCTGCAGATCTGCCTGTGACAGGGCCTGAAGCAGAAGTCTCTTGCACGGACTCTAGAATTAGCCTGCCTGGGTGCCAACGCTCCGTCACGTACACGCTGAAAGACAATGGCCATGTTACTTAACCTTTCTATGCCTCAGTTTCCCCATCTGTAAAATGGGACTTTTCACAATACCTTCCTCTTAGCACTGTTGCGTAGAGCAGAGAAGCATACAAGCACATAACATTGCTTTGGCACGGGTTCTGGAGCATATTAAGTAATTAGCAGCAGTAGTAATACTCGCGAAACAGCTGGTGAGGAAAAGTGAGCTACGGGGGTGGAGTTTTGCTCACTGCCCTGTAATTGGCATGTTGCTTGGCAGACTCCAAGATTCTCAAAGGGTCTTGTCTGCCTTCCAAGAAAATCAAACAACAGGTGCCTGGGTTGTCTTAACTTATTCCAGCCCAAAGGCATTCTGGTTTGGGTTCAGACCTCCTGGAGCAGGCTTAACATTGACCGTGCCCAGCATTTACGTGAAAGCTTCTACCTCAAAGGACCGCCTGCCCTACTCGGGCCACTTTCCTATGCATCTGCCATGCAATCAATGAGCACTAAATGAATGCTCTTTATTTCCTGGGGGAGCTGGGACAGCACACCTTGCAGCTGTCCGTCAGAGGGGAAAGTGATGGCTCTAGAGACGCACTGATGGCTTTTCTTGTTTTGGGAGAGGTCGACCTCTGAGCTAAAGTTTCTGGTGAGGAAAGGGACGGGCACAGCCAGGAGAAGGGTCAGTTCTCTGGTAATCCAGCTGCTCCCATCCCTGGACCTGGGAGCATGTGACATATCTTGTCCTAACCTTACATTCTGAGACATCTTCACATGGGATATTTCAGTTCTCAGCACATTAGGAGGGAGTGTCTAACATACTTCTTGTCCAAATGGGTGTGGGACTCGCTTCCCAGCACTGTTTTAAGGAGGGATGGGCATACAGACCACCACGCACACCCCCAAAGATAAATAAGGACTGTTACTAATGACCAATGAATGTGTGTTTATACCATGAATGTCTGCAGGAACGGAACCTGTTTAGGATTAATTACAGGGAGACATACTAGTTATTTTGAAACCTTTGAAGATTTTGAGAATAGCCTTTTCTGAGTTTCCCCAGAAGCCATTACTGAGCTTTAGTATAAGAAAAAACTGCCTAACTTTCTAAGTACACAATGATGACTTATCACAGACACCATCAGCAAGAACAGATAGAAAAATTTGTCACAGAGGGTGTGGGAGGGGTTTCTGCACTAGCTGGGTAGGAGACTGTGCTTGGAGCCCTGATGTTCCTTTGACCTCTAAAATTCTGGAACTTAAACAAAAGGAGGTGACTCTTTGGAGGCTGACACCCAGAGGACAGGGCATTGGGTTTAGGGGGTCAGTCCCAGGACTTTTAAGTGTTTCCATGTAGCCCATTTTTAGTGGCCTCCAAGAAACTCTGAAGCCTGAGATATTCTATTCTCAGTGTTGACCATCTGCTGCAATAAGCATCTCAAGAACGGGACCCAGGAGGACTGAGTACATGCAGGGCCTGGGAAAATCTGGCAGGATGGCTGGAAAATGTGGAACAATGGGACAAGGGGGAGCAGGCAGGACAACAACTACAATGTACCCCCTTTACTACCGACAACACCGTGAGTTGTGCCAGAGAGGAAATATCCGAGATCGCTTCACGTGGCAGAGACAGCTTGGCTTTGTGATGCACCAATAATTTGAGAAACAGGGAGAGAGAAATAAACACGAACCTCTTACAAAAAGCCTTGGAGTCAAAGGAGAGGAAATTACCCAGACTACCAGGGTATTCTAATCAGAGCCTTCTTATCAGAGTGTCTCCAGTCTAACAAGGAGAAATCCAATCTACAGCGGGCTGGACGCTAAATTAGATCTAATCAGGACCTGCTTTCCAACAGCTCAGCGGCAGGTCAAAGCCCAATGACGGCTGCAGTTGCTGCTTCTTTCTGGAGAGCAAGCTTGCCTGAGTTGTGTCAACTCCTGGTCACGCGCAAGGCAGGGATGCTTTGTCTTTACTCCTAGTTTACTCCCAGCTATTCCATTCCATCTGCTCAAAATTTTGGTGAGATTAAACTAGAGTTCCTGGCCCATGCAAATCCTGTGAGTTCTATTAATATCGTCACTGCTGTCTGCTCCAAGCTGGGAGACATTTCCTTTTTTAAAAAAATATGCAACCCCCCCAGAAATAAACTCCCCCCAAACCCATGCATTTATTGAATCTTTGCAACATGCCATGCGCTCTGCTAGGCACTTTGATGCATGCTAGATTTCTCCTTAGTGCATGCAATGACATTTTTCTGTCTACACTAGACACGCAGATTGTAAAAGGATACTCACCCCAGCCCAGTGCAACACAACCACCCCCAAATCTACCTCAACGCCAATGCTACTGTTACTCTTCTTTCAAGGGATTAATAGCTACAGTTAACTAGCCTTATGGAGGTGGTTACGATTTACAGTTTCTTTGCTACAAGCAAAGAATACCATCTGTGAAACACCCAGCTCCCTGCAGTGACCCTGGTGGGTCACTGTAACAAATAGCTTTAAAGGCTCACCCAAGGGCTGGGACCTCTGAACTCAAAGATGCCCACACAGAGATTCACAGAGTGAGACAGACGTGGAGATGGAGGTGAGAGGAGATACAGAGAAGAAAAGACACAAAAGAATCTTCTTTCTCTTGATCTCAGCTTCATTGAAACAAACCTGACTGCTGCTTGTAGAAGGACATGCTGCCTGGAAACTAGCTGGGCATGATTTACATGACTGCATTGTCTTAGGAGAACCGTCCAGGCCTGAGTCTTACAGGACATGGGAAGGGGAGGGAGTAAAGATGTGAGAAGGTAAAGGCTGAGGACAAATCTCATTTCCTCTTTCTTGAAGAGTCTCTGGGAGTCACCGGGCCTTCCTCTCTCTATTTTTGTGCCTGGCCTCCCACCCACCCGGAGACCCAGCTTGCCTACCTGGTCTGCAAATTCCTGCTGCAGCTTTGTTTAACTGCACACAGGAAGTCCGGAGGCCCTGGGCCCCTTCCTCACTGCCTGTGATTTGGGAGATAGTTTTACAAAGACACACACGCTCACTCACTCATCTTTACTCAGATAGACACCTCTATTCAAAGGCTGAGAGCCTTCTGAGGCACAGGGCCATGTAAACTCTTCTCCAGTTTCCACACCTATTTTGCTGTGTGATTGAGGGCAAGGCGTTTACCTCTCTGAGACCTGGCATTCTCCAGTGTTCCCAGGATACTCAAGATCAATTCCTCATACTCCTAGGAATTGTGATGGTCACCGAGCAGGATGTGTTATGTGCGCACATGTACTCCAATGCCCACGGCACATGTGCGTAGATCCCACGGCTACCTAATCACAAACTACAGATAACTCTCCCCCATCATAGAATCTTAAAATATATGACAAGCTAAATTCCTTTCCTTGCCTTTCCACATCAGAGTTCAATTATCTTCTTCAAACATTTAAAGCTCAAATGACCAGAATGAAATAAATGCAAATAAATAATCCTAGAGCTTAAAATTTGAGGCAACAAGTCTTCCTTTAAATTAAATAAACTCTGGGGTGCCTGGGTGGCTCAGTCGGTTGAGCATCCAACTTCGGCTCAGGTCATGATCTCGCGGTTCGTGAGTTTGAGCCCTGCGTCAGGCTCTGTGCTGACAGCTTAGGGCCTGGAGCCTGCTTCGGATTCTGTGTCCCCCTTTCTCTCTGCCCCAACCCTGCTTGTGCTCTGTCTCTACCTGTCTTTCAAAAATTGAATAAACATTAACAAAAATTTTAATAAATAAATAAACTCTTACCCCCTCAGCTATATCTTACCCAGATAGAGTCATATTGGTGACTGATTATGTTCTTCTATAATTATTTCACCATCCCACCCCCAACCCTTCTTCAAGGTCACATGTCTATCAGCAGGTGTTTCAGCTTTATCGGAATAAGGTGTGAATGTTTTAGTTCCCTAAATTCCTAGCATGCTCCTGCAAGATGCTTCCCCTTGTAGGATTCCATTCAGCCTTAATTTCTAGCCTCCAGACCTATGGTTAGTGACTCATGCCCCGTCCACGTTCCTGAGCTGTAATGTATCATGTAGGTTTGTTCACATTGACCTTGGTCTCCCTCTGCCAACTCCCTGGCTGTCCTTCCATCAAAGAGAGGTGGTGGAAGTGTGGGGTGGACAGCTCAGAATCCCCCCCCCCCCCGCTTTTGGTGTGTGTAAAGTCAAAAGAACTGTACTGAGCATGGCTCAAAGTCTGCAGGTGAAGAGCCTGTAGACATTCCTAGAGACACACATAGTGACAATATGCCTACTCACAGCAGCTGTAGGGATACCAGCCCATCAAACAGTCCCTTGGCAATCTCGGTGATCTTGTTTCCATACAGCACCCTAGAAAAGAGAAGACAGCAGTCTCTGTGATGTGAGGCCACTGAAGCCCACTCAAGTGAGAGGCCATCACCTCTGCCAACTCCCGTAGGTGGGTGGGGCTTCTAAGAGCATCTCCTTCCCTGGCCGGCCTTACCCTTCCTCCTTACCAGTGAGACAGCAGGCAAGTGCCACAGGGGCTGCAGAGACAGGCTGTCTGGGAGGCAAGGAGAAATCAGCTCCATCCTGTTTCATTACTGGGCAGCCCAGCTTAATAAATAATCCACAATAGGGCACAGCAGTCCCCTTGTAGTGTCTCCCTGAGCTGCTAATATGACTCACACCTCGGCAATAAATAAGATGTGTAGGAAGCTGGCTGGCCCTGTGTCTTCTTGTCTTCAATGGATATTGATCAGGCTGAGCCCAGCCTACAGAATGTTTCCTTTTAATATCCCGTTGTATCCTAGGAATTCCTGAGCTGAGTTCTTTAATCATCCCTCTAGGCAGGGCTTTGAGTTTTGGGGGTCCTATCCAGATGGCACAGGGACCACAGAGTCAAAGACTGGCTCACAGGAAAAACTGGAGAGCAAGGAATTGTTACCTCAGAGCGATGGCCCCCACACTCCAGCCCCTTTTCCTAGTCTTTGAGCTCTAGGAACCAAGAAACTCTGAATTATTTTACTCTCCTCTCTAGTAGGTGTACAGGTCCCACATACTGCGCCTCCTATTGGTGGGCTGGGCTTTGGTGACTTGGGAGCGCTTGGGGAAGAATTCTACTGTCTGCTTCTCCAGCCCAGCGCCCAGGGGGTCCTGTTGGCCATCCATGTAGGTGCTAAAGACACTGCTGGCCGCCCTCTGCTCTCATCCACGGCACAGACTGCTTCTCCTGGGCCCAGCCTCCTCGGAGATGGAGAGAACTGATGTGGGAGGGTTGGGTTTTTTTTTTTCCCCCCTTCAATTCCTTCTTGGGCCCTGAAGTATCCTGAGTGAATGCAATATTCAATTCCCACTCAGACCGCAAATTCAGGCTGTTATATGTCTTTGAGGAGACAAAATATTAGGGTGGGGAAACAGGAAATGGGAATGCTAAACCAAACCCCCTATTTTCCAGACACCACCAGGAAAAAGCGTGAGTGTCTCACTCAGCCTGCGGGTGGGTTTCATTAATGTTTCAACAAATTAATGAGTAAATAAAAGTCAGCATGATGGCTCAGGCTCAATTTGTAATTCATATGAATGTCCCCCTGCTCACTGTGCCAAATGTAGTAGTGTCCCTGTCTGCTTGTCTTGGCTGATGTCAGAAACTGTGGTGCAGCAGTAGCTGGTGGGGCGGAGGGGCCAGGGACTGGGTCAGGGGATCCTCACATGACCCATCAGACCTCCCTATGGGACAGCTCTAACCTCGTGGGTCCAAACCACCCTCCGGCAGACTGAAGAGGGCTGTGGGTCTACTGTGGAGCAATCTGGGTGTAGACCCACCTGGCTTTCCCCCAAAATCTTTCCTTGACTGCCTTCTTCACACCTTTCATATCTGAGCACAAACATCTCATCCTTGGGAAGTTTCTCCAGAATATTTTAATGTTTTTCACCACCTGTCACTTTATTTTTATTTCCTCATTACTTTTCATTATGTCATGTTCTACTACTCATGTATTTCTTTATTTTAAACATTTTCTGTGCCCCTACCTCTCAGCTCACTTGAACATAGGCTCCATGCATGTGGCGATATTATGTGGCTTGCTCATGGCACGGTCCCTAGAGCTGAGAGCTGAACAGGGTTCAGCACAGTATTTGTTGAAAGAATAAATGAATGAGTACGGGCAAGGCTTTCCTGCCCTTTAGCTTGGCCCCTGGTGAGTTTGGATTGGGTATGTTTGTGTTCCAAGCTCCATGAGACCGAGGGTCTTGTCCGTCCAGTTCACTGCCACATTCTCCATGCCTGTAAGACGATGCAGTACCTAGCAGGCATACTTGGAAGGATGAATGCATATGTTAGAGGTCAGGGGGCACTTCACTTAATGCCCCAGTGTGTACTTTGGAACTGGCTAGTGGGATGCCATTTCACGTATGACAAACAGATTCTGAATTTTGTTTCCTGTAGGACCAGAAGCATCTCACTGTCCTCGGATTGTTCCCAAGTCCCAGCAGAGGGAAACTAGATAAGGGGAATAGGAGGGTGGGGGCAGGGACAGGATCCTGGCAGCACACAGCCACTCTCCCTGCTCCTCTGTGATCTTCGGCATAATACACAGACACTAATCTCATATACAATTCTGTCTTTGATATCCCAGCCAGATGTTCTGTTCGATAAACGAAACTAATTTACTCTGCAAGCAGCCGGCAACAGCTGAATCAAGACACTTCCCTGTCCTCAGCCCCTTCCCAGTGGGACGGGGCCAGGTGGGGACAAATGTGGATCTTGTTACCTGCCCACTCATAAATTAAGCAAACAGGTTACAGAGAGAAGGAAGCATTGACAGCTTGCTTCTGAGCGTCCTCACTCTTACTCAGTGGGCAGGTCACCAAATGATATAAATAATATCAACTGAGGATGCTTTTCTTGTATCTTACTGTATACTTTTTCTTTCACATTATCTCGAGAGGCAGCATAGCATTGGGGATTGAGAGCATGGGTCCTGGAGTCATACTGCTTGGGATCCAATCCTGCATCTCCCAGTTGTGGATTTCAGATAATTGCATTCATTCAACATGCTTGAGCTTTGTGCAATTATCATGTGCCAGGTACTGTTTGAGGTGCCAGAGATTCAGCCAGGATCCAAACAGATAAAAGTCCCTGTCTGTGTGGGGCTTAGATCACCCGATTCCTTCTACTGTAAAAGAAGGAAGTGGATAGAGTCTGTGTATTAGGTTGTTATGAGGATTAAAATTGCAAGACTCCTAGAACAGTATCTGGCACACAGTAAGTGCTTAATAAGTGCTGCCAATTATTGTAATCGTGGTCACCATTGAATATGTGGTAGGCAGAAAAGGTATCACTATCCTTGTTTTGTCTGTGAGGAAAATACACAGTAGGCTCAAGTCACATTACCCATGCCACATGGTGAGCCACAGGACAAAGCCCCATGCCTTCTTGCCCCTGTGGGTCTCTGAGTCTCTGGTGGATGAGGCTGTGGTTCCATCCAGTAGGCTGCCCTAGGGTTGCAAAACCCAAGAAAAGAAGCCTTTACAGGATGGCAAGTGTGCTTTCTCAGAACAAAGGCCATGAGGTTGGTTTGGAGAAAAAGCCTGAAAATCAGGGGAAGAAAATTAGCTCCTCCCTTGACAAGGTCACATAGTTGGGAGACATGGGCACGTTGGTAATAAACATACATTACCATTCTGTCCTTCCATCTCCCTAGAGAGCGCTGCTGAGGCACGCAGGGCAGGAGGGGGACGTGCGGGTAGAGCTGAAGATGCATTTGAATTAGAAGCCAATAGCTAGGAAGGCTGCTGGGCACTTAATCAATAAAAATAATGCATTTGGGTTGTAGAAATATTCCCTAAGATCAATTTCCCCTGAAGAAATATTTGTTTCTTTTACCAGGTTGCCACAGTGTGTAAGGGAACATAAAGCCTTGATAAACACCTCCTGAAAAATATGGACACATTCCCCCCCCGCCCCGCCCGCCACTCCCCCATGACTCTGCTCCCCACTTACAGTGACGTGAGTGATTTCAGACCCTGGAAGGCATCTGGAGCAATGTCCGATATCTGATTCTTGCTGATGTCTCTAAAAAACATTAATGGGAGAGTCTGAGAACATAGCTCAAAGGTGTGATACAACCATTCTTAAGTGTGAGTCAAGCATTTCAGATATTGAAAATGGTGAGAATTAATCAATTTATGTATTCATCGTACAAGAGAAGGGGCTTAAAGACCATTCAGTTCAACTGTCTCTTCATAAAATATGCCACATGTTTTCACTCTTCTTGGCTTTCAAAGAACGCCCACCCACGGCACCCTGACTTTGACATATGGCTTTGCACATGTGAGCCCTCACTTTGTAGGGAAGACTGCACTCAGTCACATTAGGGCCTTGTCGCATTACCAAGCAATTATAGCATAAATGAAGCAGAAGCCTGCCTCACCCAAACACAGGCCAGGGTTCTTGCAAGCATCATCTTCTTGTCTCATGCCTCAGCCAATGCTTATTTTTTCCCCCAAATAGTCCTGAGTCATTTCACCTCCCCAGTGACCTTTCCTTCCTGACCTGAAAAGAGGTTTTGAGCAGGGACTTAAGTCTCTGTCTGGTTCAGGGCATCCTTCAGGTCGTGTGACGTAAGCACATCACGCGATTCTCACGGGATGCCTCTGAGATGTGGATTTGTCACTGGAGTGCTCCTCAGAAAGGCACAAGCCTGGGGAGTGATGCCTAGGGCTTTGGGGTAACGTGGATGAGAGGGACGCTGTGTAATAGAAGGCAGCTCCCCTGGCTGGCAGGGCTGGCGCAGAGGAATCTCCCTGACCCGGCTCCTCCCCAAAGCCCAGAGGCTGTCCCCTTTCCTGCATCCCAGTGACTTGTGAGCACCGGCCCTCAGTTCTGAGGGGGGAGACGTTCTGAGCCATTAGCTCAGAGGCGGCCTCTGGGCTCCTGTCACTGGAAGGTGAGATGCTCCAATTTCCAGAGACAACGTACCTCTCCAGTTCTTTTCCTTTAACAAAATAAATCAATGGATCTTTGCTTTTGTTCAGAAGAGAGAGAGCTGAGGGCTTGGAGGGTCAATGAGGAGGAGATAAGGGGATACGGAGAAGAAAGCACATCTAAGCAGATCCTTAAGCAACTGCCTCTAGCGAGGCCAGACACCCCAGCCCCCAGCCTCTTAAGCATCCTCCCCCTGTCTGTTTCTCCCCTCCTTCTAAAGCGTTGCGCAACCACTTTTCCTAGGCCTCTGCTCTCTTCCCTCCCTGCTTCTGAAGCCGGTAAGTTGAAAGATATTTCACAGGTTAAGGCTTCTTAGGCACAGCTGTCGAGCTTATCCCTTTAGCTGGCAAGATCGCCTCTTACAAATCCACAGATTGTGCTCACAAACTCGTCAGTTTACACCAGGCTTTTCTTCAGCGCTCCACTTTTGTAGAAGGGTCTTAACAAGCAAATGCCCTGGATTATCCTAATCTTGCTCGCCCTTGGCCTGCCTGCCTAGCAAGGCATTCCAGGCAGGCGTGCGGGGTCTGTGCTCAGATCAGACTAGTGAGCAAGCCTGGGTTTTTTATTTTGTTTTCCTGATCACAGGACGTCTCTTCAAGCTACTAAGACCCCCCAGTATGCAAGAGGAAGTTCTGGGACGTGGGGTGGAGGGAAAGCCCTCTGCTTTAGCCTTGTCAGGGCAAAGTGGTATTCAGTCCACAGCTAGCCTTTTGTTTTTTTTTTTTTTTTTTTTTTTTTTTTTTTTTTTTTGTATTTTTATTTTTTTTTTTTATTTTTTTATTTTTTTTCCTCTTGCCCACATAGTTTTTATTTTTTATTATTTTTTATTTTTTTTTAATTTATTTATTTTTTAATATATGAAATTTACTGTCAAATTGGTTTCCATACAACACCCAGTGCTCATCCCAAAAGGTGCCCTCCTCAATACCCATCACCCACCCTGCCCTCCCTCCCACCCCCCATCAACCCTCAGTTTGTTCTCAGTTTTTAACAGTATCTTATGCACAGCTAGCCTTTTGGATGCACTCCTCTCTGCAGCACAGGAGGGATGTCTTGTGGTTTTGGAGATGATGGGGAGTAGAACTGGACAAGTGATAGTTTAGCTGGGAACTGCTCCTGGAGGGTCACTTCATCTTAGTTCTTAATACTGCAGGAAGGAAACAGCAACCCTCTGAGGGCAAGGACCCAGAGCCAGAGGGGACTTGACATGGCTATTCAGGTAAAGGGCTGGCATCTCAAGTCTCCCCTCACTTCACAAAGATGGATGCAAAAGGTAGTGGCACTGGACAGAAGGCAGGCTGGGAAAGGCTTCTGCCGCCTACCAGTCTCCATGCTTGACCCCTCCCGGTCCATAGCAGGTGGCCCTGAGCTGACTCCAGGCATCTGGGTCACTATAGATCAGTGGTTTTCAAAGTGCACCCACAGGGAGTCTGCTTTGGCTGGCCTGGGGAAGGGAGCTAAAAAGTCTGCATAGGTAACACATCTCTATGTGATTCCCATGCACGTGATCCCTGGGTCATACTTTAGGCCACAGCATTTTATGGCCTGGTTGGTCTCTGACCCACACTAGTCCCCTGGGGCTTACAAACTCGATGGACAAGAGGCAGCAGACTTTCTAGACTCTTCAGAGCCAAGGTGGCAAATTCCATGCGGGCAAGGCTCAAGTGGGGAGGTGCTGGCACCTGTGGATTCTACTCTACCTCAGAGCATGGAGACGAAAGAACACGCCCTTCCAGCCACACCACACAGCTCTGGTCCCCATGTGTCAGTGCCATCAGTTAACCAACCCTGTCAACTGAGGGCTTCTCTCTAGTGCCCTCTGTTCTCCTCTCAAATGGCTCTACCTTGATACTAGTTTTTACCTGGAAGTATTTTTTTCTACTAAGCTGGACATGAGAAATAGGGACAAAGTCATTCATTCCAGGGGCTTTTTGTTGTTGTTGTTGTTGTTGTTGTTGTTGTTATTAAAGAGAGGAGGAGGGTGTGGTTCATTCATAGTTGAGGGGAAACTTCTGTTAGAGAGAGAGAGACTGGTTCATGTACACCTATGAGGAATTTACACTTAGGGTTTTAAAACCCATTCTGACCAGGGGCCCTACTTCTCCCAAGCCGTCATACTTCCATCTTGATTTGTGAGGTTCTGTTAGCTGGAAAAATCTGTAAGTGGTCTCTTTTCCCTGCCGCCATCCCTTTGGGGGGGGGGGGCGGGTAAGGGGGCATCATAATAAATATCAGTAACATCAGAAGTGATCAAAAATTAAATTCACTTCCCAGGTCGTGACTGAGAAGGTCTTATGAATTTTGAATGCACAGATCATGGCAACTCCAATGGGATGAAGAAAGGACAGTAAAACATAGCCAAGCTCTAAATTACCTGGACCTCACAAAAAATTAGAGCAGTAACTTAAATCATGCAAGAGATATAGGTTGGGGCAGTGACTGAACTTGTCATTTTTCACTGAAATTACTATCTGGCTGCATAATCAAGTTAGGCTTTAAAAATGAATTGGGGGGGGGTATGGAGTGAGCTGGGGAAGCAGGGAGACCAGGAGATTAATGGCTTAAGGTTTTAAATATTAAGGCCTATATTTATACAGCTCCTCCAGCAAGAATGCTGCCAAGGGGAGGGGAAAAGTATGTGCTCAGGGCTGGCTCATTAGGTTGGTTTCCACTTCTGGAATTGTACCAGGAGAAAATCTTGTTTGGTTTGGATTTCCAGGGAGATGGGAAGTTGCCTTCCCAAGATCTGAGGGTAAAGCCAACCAATGCCACTGTTTCTTGGGGATGTTTATTTTTAACATAAAAGGAGTCAGCAGACACTTAACCTCTTCAATGTAGGCCCTCCTACTCAAGGGAAACCGATGAATCAGTCTTCAGTGGAAGGGAACAAGATCGAGCCTGTGCATATTTCTACCTGTTCTCTTTTTCCTCCGTGGGAGGCCAGAGACAGTAAGTAACTGGGATAAGAGCAGCATTTTGATTACTGGACTGTAAGAAATGATTTCTCAGCTCAGAAAAGGGAAAGGAATCTCCCTCCCAGATTCTAAATATCCAAGCTGGCAATGGCTGGGCCATTTCTGAATCCTACTGGTGTCCCCTCGGAGTGCCCTGCTCTGCATGACTCACAGAGTTGTGCTCAGGGCAGTCATGGGGCTGGGGAAGGCGGTGATGATGACATCACCACAATGGCGGGGATGAGGACCATGGTACAGGATGCTGTCAGTGGAGCCGTGAGAGGGAAGGAATGGCAGCACTGGCGTAACCAGGGACTGATAGGACGTAGTGGTAGCAGTGATACCGGATGCAGCGGTAATGGGGGTGGTGGGGATAATCACAGGCAAGTCATAGGTGGTTGGAGAATAAGGAAGGGCCCAAGGCTTCTTATCTCACTTAGAAAGAACAGAAAGTCCTTGTCATGGTCTAAAGGGTCACAGGATCTGGCCTCTACCTTCCCACCTCTCCAACACAAGCCCTGCCTCTGTCCCCCTCCCTGCTCTGCAACCCATCCATGCACGCTCCCCAGGGCCTTTCAGTTGCTCTCTCTCAAGAGCTCCTCATTCCCACCCTTCATTTGGATCACCTGTACAGAGAGGCTTTCGTGGGCCTGCCCTTTGTTTCACTTTCCAGTACTTAGCAATTTCTGATATTTGTTTCTTTTCTGTGTTCGCCCACTCAAATGTGTGAGCTCCATGAGAGCAGACTTTATTTTAGAGCATGCTCTATCCACAGACCCTGCAATTCCTTGCAGGTGGTGGACACTCTTTGTTAGGTGAATGTGTGCACAGTTGTAGGTATGTACCACAGCCAACATGTTAGGGTGCTGGAGATTGATACAAGGCCATTGCCATCTCATTTTTACTGAAGTTCCTACTTCAGGTCCACATCATGAAAGCCAGAGGACAATAAACATGGTAGTATGGGCTTTTTTAGGCCAATGCAGCTGCACCTCTCACCTAGATAATTTTACTTCGCTCTAGTTGGAGAGGCCCTCAGCTCTGAGGTGTCTACATCGCTACACCTCACCATCTGAAAGCAACACTCCTGAACGTTACCTCGCAATCTCAGGAAAGCATTCCAGGCCCGACACTGAGCTCTCCATGAGGAATGTGATGTGGGCTGTCATCTGCGCAGGTCGCCTACTACATAGGGCATATTACCCCCCAAACTGAAAACATCTGGTTCATTCCTCCCCAGGGGAAACTCACATTCGCTTCAGTTTCTTGTACTGGGTGAAGGCTCCAGCAGGGATGGATTTGATGGAGTTCTGTTCCAGGCGTCTGGGAAACAGAGCAGAGAAGAGTCAGTTAACCATCCACCTGTCAACAGGCGGTTGCTGAGGGCCTTGGGGGACAAGACGGCCCCTCCCATCACGTGGCACCCGATACTGGTCGCGGGACACTGGGCAAACTTCTGCAGGATTTTGGTTCTTGCTTATTCTAAGTGGTCTTTGAAGGCAGATGTCTTCTTCACAAAAGCTGTGGGAAGTAACTGGCATGCTGAAAAAGTCAAAGGGATAAAGAGAAGAAAAAGAGGTGGCCTGTGGGCCAGCAATGCCCATCTGCCCTGGAAACATGTCACCATTCTGTCAAAAACTCAACCACTGGGGAGCCTGGGTGGCTCAGTCGGTTAAGTGTCTGACTTCGGCTCAGGTCATGATCTCGAGGTCCGTGAGTTGGAGCCCCGCGTCGGGCTCTGTGCTGACAGCTCAGAGCCTGGAGCCTGTTTCAGATTCTATGTCTCCCTCTCTTTCTGGCCCTCCCCCGTTCATGCTCTGTCTCTGTCTCAAAAATAAATAAACGTTAAAAAAAAAATTAAAAAAAAATCTCAACCACACTGCCACTGGGGTATTGTACAGGCAGAAATGACAATGGCTGACTTCATTCCTAGCTTTTTTTAAAATTAAGGTATAACTGACATATAATATTAGTTTCAGGAATACGACATACAATAAATAACATTTGATTATTTGTTTCTGGGTCTTTCAATGGGCTGTTCTAATATGCTGGAGAAATGGCCTTCAAGTCTTTAGGCTCCTAGCCTGCCATTCATCAAATTGACTCCGACACCCTGAGGACCCTAGGGGCCCCGACCGGACCACTCCCCTGGGATGCTGCTAGAATCTGTGGCTTTACTATGTTACAGACTTTCCTGAAGACCTTCCTCTCTTGTAACTCTGCAATGACAAAAGATGTCATAGGCCCCAGGCCCAGGGCTGAGAACTTTCTTGAAGAGAAGTGAGTAAGCATCTCTATTCTCTCGCCTCTCAGGTGACTGCCTGTTACTAAGAACAGGTGTGGTGGGAAACAGGCCTGAGTAGGAGGCAGGGCCCTCTATTAGAGGTGATGAGTGATGCCCTCAGGCCTCGGCTGAGGACTCAGCATCTCCTTCTCGTCCATCTCCCTTGTCTCCAAGGCACAGGTCTTTTCATCATCTTCTCATTTGCCATGGATGTTCCCTAACCTCTCAGCTGGGAAGACACAAAAAAAGGTGTGCGCGGGGGCGGGGGGAGCAGAAGGAACAGACGGGCGGAAGTGGCTCCCTCAGAGGCTACATCCAGTGGCTGCACATTTCTGGCTGGGATGAACCCATTCATCTTGAAGAGTAATCCCCGCTGCAGAGTCGGGGAGACAGTCGTATTAATTTGTGCCTCTGCGATCTCATCTTCATTGGGGGAAGAGAGTATTTGTTACTGGAACCGCTAATGGAGCAGTTTGCCAGCAATTTTCCCATTTCAAACAACATCTCAGCTGCTAATGTGGAATGGTTTGTCAGGCCTACCCATAACACAGACAAATCACTCTCTAGGCCAAAGGAAGGGTGGGTGGGGGAGAGAGAAAGAGGAAAGGCGGGTGGGAGGAGAGAGGGAGCATCAGGACAGATCATTCTTGGCTGCTAGATGAATAGAGTCTACAAATGAGACTGCCACGGTCTATTAAGAAAGCCTTTGTGGCCTGCTGGAGGGGGTGGGGAGCGTGTTCTGCTGGGCACATGGGCACAGGATGGCCAGACAGGGGCCTGGCTGGTTCTTGGCAAGGCACAAGAGCGCGCCACAAGGTCTCAGAGACTGTGGGCTACCCGATACAGCCAGCCGCAGAGGCAGCAGGGAAACTCCAAGGACATTCTTGTTCTCCAGCTGAGCAGAGTTCAGCAGGGATTTCTCAGCCCAGGCAACAGCTCCATAGGTCTCTGGGGCTGTCAGTCAGGTGGAAAATGCTCTCCAGGAATCCTGTGATTCACCTGCCACTTTGGCAAGGGATTGCGGCTGGATGATGCCTCTGGGGAGAGCCACTGTCTGTAACGATGGTAACCCCCTCCGTTTTCGCAAGAGGACCCACTGCTTCCAGCTGTACGCCAAGAACCTAGGCAAGTCAGGCCAGCCAGGGGTGTGCGGTCGGCCGGCTGTCAGTGCAATTCATAACCAATTAACCTCCATTTTAGTGAGGGGTGTAAGATTCAAGGGAGGGATGAATCCATGAGCAGTATGTGGTACCTGTCCCTGAGGAATTTAATCATCTGGGGATAGAGACAGCCCAAGATGGTCCACCACAGAACCAAATTCTATTGCTATTATAACAAACAGGAAGAGCTATCATTTATGAGGCCAAGTTGATTTATGTCTATTATCTCTTTTAATCCTTACATGTATGAGGTAAGCTATGTTGGCCTCATTTGGTGGATGAGGAAAATAAAACCTACAGGGATCAAATAGCCCATCCAGAGTGACAGAGCTAGCAAGAAGCAGAACTGACACCTGTTTCTACACATTGGACATACTGCCTTTCTTTCTGAAAACAGAGAAATTGAGGCCTAGAGGCTAAAGTGGCCTCCCCAAAGTCACAGAAGAGTTTAGGAGGTTATGACCCCAATGCTGATTCTGAGACATCATGCAGCCTCTGTGTAAGTGGGTATTTTGTCTTGCCATTTGCAACGCCATGGACAGAACTAGAGTGGATTATGCTAAGCGAAGTTAGAGAAAGACAAGTATTGTATGACCTCACTCATATGTGGAATTTAAGATACAAAACAGATGAACATAAGGGAAGGGAAGCAAAAATAATATAAAAACAGGGAGGGGGACAAACCATAAGAGACTCTTAAAATATAGAGAACAAAATGAGGGTTGCTGGGGGTGGGGGTTGTGGGTGGGGGATGGGCTAAATGGGCAAGGGGCATTAAGGAGGACACTTGTTGGGATGAGCACTGGGTGTTATTATGTAGGGGATGAAGTCATTGGCTTCTGCTCCTGAAATCATTATTGCACTATATGCTAACTTACTTGGATGTAAATTTTAAAAAATAAATAAACTTAAAATAAAATTTCATAAGGGAATAAAAAAAGATGTAGGCATTTTGTAAAAAGGCTGTAGGAGTTGAGGGAGATGCAATACAGATGCGAATACATACCAATATGCAAACAGAGTACAAAGGTGTGGTTTTGAGCAAAGAACTTCAATCTTAGCAGGGACGGCTCTGTGCATCCTGTACCCATCAGACTAGTACACTCTGGGGATGGTATTTGTCTCTGCAGTCTCTCTGCTTCTTATGCTGCTGTGGGTCCTGGCTAGATACCCGATCCCTTATGGAGTGCCAAGGCCATGCCATGATGTGGGTTAACCTCGCTCCAGGGGGGATCAGAGTTTGTCTGGGGTGGTACAGTTGTGAATAGTCAGTGTCCTTCGAATGTGAGGTAAAGGCAAGGGAAGGGGTAATAACAATAGTAAGAGCTATGAGGTGTCAGGTGCTTTGTAAGTCAGGCATTAGGCTAAGAGTTTTACATGGCTTGTTTATCTTAATATTTACACCATGGTGAGGCAGGTCCTATTCATCGTTACCATCCCTGCTTTAAACGTGAGAAAATGGAGGCTCAGAGATGTTAAGTCTCTTGTCCAAATTCACAAAGTCAGGAAGAGCTACAGCTGGAAGGAAATGCAGGCAAGTTTATTCAATTCGAAAACCTGAGCCCGCAGTCACTAAGCTTTGTTGAATCCCATTTGTAGCTGAGGCATCTCCATTTTTAGTTGCCGGCAGCTCATCCTCAGAGAAATGGCCCCTTTGTGAAGGGAGTAAGACTACAGTGCCTGTGCACACACAAACTTTCTATGTAGCATACAGCCCCTGGTAGGTTTTATATAGCCTGGAACAAGCATGCAAAGATCCATACTCCCAGTGACAAGAATTCAGTGTGAAGAACAAAAAGAAGCATTAGCATCAGCAAAAAACTGTCACATTTAGAGAGGTGTCTGAAGCCAACAGCTGTTTTAGGTCTCTCTTAAATGGCACATGTGTCTTTCTTTGTCTGGCAAACATTCTTCAGGCTGCAAACGGATTTAATAGAACTAGCATAAAAACAAACATACAAATCAAACATCTGAACATCTTCCGGCACCAGTAAAAACAATGGGAACATCTGATGGGGATTTCAGCCCTTTGCGCTCTGTATTGATTTGCCCTAGTTTCTCGGTGCTTCCTTAATGATCTGTCATTTGCAAACATGCGACTGAACACAATATATTTCTTGCAATGCATAAGTCAACATGATGCCAGAGAGACTGGCAGGGGCATGGCTAGTGCGAGGGCATGGCTACAAGTCACCTGATAAAGACGTCCTAGAGCCGGGTTGGAATATTGGTAGTGGTGTGGCTGAGGTGGCAATAACGATGAACATCTACCATTTATCGAGGGCTTTTTCTATGTCAGACACTGTGCTCTTTGCATACTGGCTCATTTTATTCCTTCAGCAAAACTACAAAGCAAGTGTTACTAATAATATAGTAACAACGAAGTTGAGGGATGCAGGCATATGTGACACGAGCCGCTCCTAACCTACTCTGCAGAATACCTGGCACTGCCTGCAGAAAGCAGAGAGAGAGCCAGATTTGCTCTTCTTACTATTTGCACATGCCCACATGCCTCCACCACAGAATTTGTTTTTTTATCATCTTAGAAAACAATGAATGAAAAATAATATGGGAACTTGAGACCAAACCATTCTATCATGTTGTCCATGCGACACATGCATAGGCTTTTCTTTTTAGATTTCATTCAGTGCCTTCCAAACATCGTGCTAATTTTCTGTGCAATTGTGTTATTTAATCTTCATGGAAAATCTCTAGTAGGTCTGATGAGCCCCATTTTGCAAGGGTCGGGGGGGGGTCGGTGGGCAGTGGCGGACCAAGTGAAGCAGGAGATGTTAAGAAAGATGCGCAAAGTAAGAGGCGAAACTGAGACTCAAACCCTGAACTATTTATCCTAAGGCTCTGTTCTTCATTATTCTCTATGCTTCAGCGGCTTCCCCTTTAGACTACTGCCCCAATCCACCCCATCTCCCTCCTTCCACGTGGCAATCCCTCAGAAACCTGGTGCTCTCAGAACATTTAAGAATCCTGATTGTTGACGGCTTCCAGAATCCTCCAGTCCTTTTGTTCTTTTGACTGTTTTTTTTTTTTTTTGGTTTGTTTTTTAGTTCTCTGCTTTTAATATGACCTGGTGACCTGTGTCATGGGAAAATATTTGCTTTTGTTAAGCAGATAAACCACTATTTGTCTGTCCACCCCAGATAAACAACAGGGGTGAGGTGAGACTAGGTGGAGAGTGGGGCTACCGTTCCTCTCCCCCAGATGCTTTCACTTATGACTTGACATTCAGTGCATCCACACAGCCCTTCTCCATCACCTGAATCTATGTGCTACCGCAGAGGGCATGAGACACACTGGATGGCACTATGTGGGGGTGTAGAGCAAACTGGAAGAAGATGGGCAGTGATTAAGATGGGCTCTAGGCACAGATGGTCCCTCTGGAGGCTTGAGGACTCAGGGGTGAAGACAGAAGACCACAGAAGAGAGGAAGGTGTGAGCCTCTGGCTCTTCCCAGAATCTATCCCTGCTGGAGGCTGGAGCTGGTTCAGAGAATCAACAGGGAGCAGCAAGAATGGTGATGGTGGGAGCTCAGTTTCGAGGAAAATCTGCAGGGAACTGTCTCACTGTGGGTTCTCTGGAAGAAAGCTATTTTTAGAGGAATTGGCTCTGCTATGCGGGGAGACCAGCAGACACTCCTCTGAGCTGCGTTGGCTTTGAAAAACATTCTAAAAGAGTTTGCCAGATTGCTTTGCATGAGAGATAGTCCTTCCTCCCCCCAAATGTTGGCGAATGCAGAACCCCTCCTAAGGTGTTAACACATCACCACTGGCTAAGGATGGCCCATGGGGTCTGAAGAACCTGATATGGTGCCAAGCATCCCTAAGGAGAAAGGGGAAGTCTGGATTGTATGGGTGGCCATGGACACGAGTCAAAATTCTTGATGGGAAAAAGGAAAAGTCACATTCAGATGTCTTTGGGATGATAAATCAGACACTTCTATTCATCCGGGGGGGTGTATTGCAGTTTCCACTCTGTCTCATCTTTCAACCTCCCCCACCTGCTGGTCTTCTCTCCCTAAGAGGCTGCATTTCAGCTGCTTTCAAGACTTTCAGACCAACACACAAGTCCCCAGCCACAGGTTTTGTTGCCTTGAGGAACAAGCAGGTTTCTTCCTCAAAGGTCTCTCTTACATGTCACTTCTGCCTGTAGCCTCCTAACCACAGAGTCTTGCTTCGTCTGCTTTAATGTCTCAGCTTCATTTCATCACAGAGGAGAAGGAGGTGAGCACAGCAAGAGAAATCCTGGGCAATCTGTCTGGTGGGCCGTGGGAGCTCCACAAGCAGGGGCGGCCTTATTTCCATGTCTGCATACATTTGCATGATGATGAGCTACCGCCAGGCTCAATTCATAATGCAAGTGGCTAGCCCGGTTCTTGAACTTCTTCTGTCAACCATCACCCTTAAAGTCCTGACTTAGTTCTATGGAAGGATCTCCAAATGCAGGTAGCTTTAGCTCCTATGATATGGTTTCCAACCTTTCTCACGGAGCCTAATAAAATGGTAGTAGCAGCAGCAACAATAGCAACACAAGTACTAGCAGTAGTAAAATGATAACAATCACGGCCAGCAGAGTATATCCTATGTGTCAGATACAACACCAAGCATTTGAGAGCATACATTTCATTTAACTTTTGCAAGAGCTGTTCAGAAGGTACAGTTGGCCTGTGAATGTTTCAGTTGAGGAAAACAAGACACAGAAAAGTTATTTGTCCAGAGTCAAAAGGCATGGCCAGAGCTAGTATGTGGGTCTCCCTGAATCCATAATCTACCCTCAATGGCTGCTGTTTGTGGCTGTTTTTAGAAGCACTGTAGCTAGGTTGGTCATTCCCAGACTTTTAGATTTCACAGGCTAGGTGGTTATAGACCTTTTATTTTGCCAGTGAAAGTGCTCTGTGTGTTATATATAATGTATATTATATAGAGACATACATTTATACACGTGTTAATTAAGCACATATTTAGCACATACATGTGCATGCACACCCAAACATATATATTCCGCCTCTAGTGGCCATCATTTTATAAGATGAAGGGCATTTTTAAAAATATAATTTATTGTCAAATTGGTTTCCATACAACACCCAGTGCTCATCCCAACAAGTGATGAAGGGTATTTTTAATAACAGCAATAGAATAAGGAAGTTCAAGAATTTAAAATAAAGTCTCCTTTAAATGGAATATTTTTGCTCATCAGAAAAAAATCACATTGTTCTTGTTTTTCTCACTTTACCTCACATTGGGAAAAACATTCCAGTAATCAGCCTTTCAGAAATCACTGAATCAAACTATTCTAGTTTGTTAATGTCCCTCTAAAAATTTGATGTCCAGGTATGAGCCCAACAATCCAAGTATGGCTTGGCCTGCATGGGTCCCACCTCCAATGTACAATTTCCGTCTGCAATTCCTCTCTCCTAGACATCTAAGCTGTGTGCCTGTGAGGCCCAAGTTGGAGGTATAATGATGTGGAGGAGAGGAGGGTGAGTCGGGGGTTGGTGCGGGTCAATGGTTATAGCTTATCTACTAGACTCGCCTCTTTCATCATGCTGTGGTTTGAGACCTGGTCAAGGAAAGATCTATGGCTGCCAAAGACAGAAGATGAAACCTGGCAGATGGAGGGAGAAAGGAATGAAGTGGGGCAGAAAAAGTGGGAATCTGAAAGGAGATGAATGTGGGCAGGAATTCCGTCTTGCACATCTGTTTGAGACAGTCAATGTCCTACCCTGTCATGGATGGAGAGGGAAGGTGGAGGGGCTCTTACAACAAGGAAGGAAGAGCTGACTGGGTGAAGAAAGATGGCACTGGGAAGTGACATGGGAAGACCATGGGCGGGGAGAGAAGGGAGAAAATGAATGAGGGGAGGAGTATAAACACAGGGGGGAAATGGTACGGAAAGGGGAGAGAGTAAGGCCAGGAACAAAAGGAAATGGGAGAAGAAGAGAAGCAAGGGGGTGAGCAGGAGAGGCATGAAGTTGAAGCGAGTTCATGAAGGAAGGGATCTTCAAGTCTAGAGCAACAGACTGTGAGGAGCAAAGAGAAAACAGCAAAACGTGAACAAATTAACTGCTGGTTCTTGACGAAAGGAAGACTGAAGGGTGAGCGAAGAGGGATGGAGGCTACAGAAGGTGTGGCTGTCAGGTCAAAAGGAGGCTCTGCTGACGAGCTCCTGCCTACAGGAAGAGGTAGAGGCATGAGTTGTGTCTACTGGGGCTGGGAAGACAGTTTTAAAGGGAATCAGGGAAAAGTTGACAAAACCAATGAAAGAAGAAATGAAGCCTCCACTGTTGTAAATCCTATGTTTCTTCTCATCTCAATCAGGGTGAAACAGAGTCCTTAAAATGCCCCCATGATTTGGCCCTTTGTTGCCCCTCTACTTTTATCCCTTAATTCTGCCCCTTATGTTTGCTTCACACTAGCCACACTGGCCTTCTGGTATAGCAGGCACTCTCCTCCCTCTGGGCCTTTGCACATGCTGTGCCCTCTACCTGCAACACTCTTCCTCCACGTATCCACTTGCTTTTTTTCCCCTTAACTGACTTCAAGTCTTTTCCTTGCTTTATTTTTCTCCACAGAAGCTACCCCCTTCTATCATATCATATAATTTACATTGCTTTGTTTACTGTTTCTTACCTCCCCGCACCCCACCAGAATGTAAGCACCATAAAGGCAGAAATTTTATCTTTTATTCACTGATGCTCCTGGAGCACAGAACTATGACTAGAACATAGGGGGCTAACAACAGACATGTGTTGAATGAATGTGTGAATGGCTGAAAGAGTTAATGGGCCATCTATTGGAATGCATCAGGAACAGAAGGGATGCAAAGGAGGAGGAAGAGGGAGAGAAGGAGCAGATGAGCAGAGGGGCTAGGGAAACGCGTGTCTTATTTGAAGGGATTTTATCTAATGATATTTTGACTAGGAAGATTCTATCTAAGCATGTTTTTAATAAAGCCACCTAAAGGTGAAGGTAAAAAATGAAAACATTTGTGGTCATGTAGAGAGTGATCTTGAGGTTGGTGTTGACTGACCCCTCTACTTGACCCAGAATGAGAAACTGGCCATTTTCTAATGTATAAGGCAAGAGTGGACAAGATTGAACTATACGGTCAAGAAACTTCTAGTGGTATTGTGGACATCTGTGCACACACACAGACATACACAATCTTTGTACCTACAGTTCTAATCTAGAGGACAACGATCTGATTTGAAATGATTAACAGTTCACTCTTGCTCAGATAATGGTAGCTATGAAATGAATTCATCATTCATGTACTTTCTGCCAATACTACTACCAGTGCATAGAGCATTTGCCCACGTGCCAAGGACCCTATTAAGGGCTTCCATGCAGTATTTCATTCTGTTTCCACGATGACCCATTGACAATACTGTAATTATCACATTGTTATAGATGAGAGAAGTAGAGATGAAAAAGAGCGATTATTTTGCCCAAAGTCACACAGCTAGTAAATGGTAGAGCTAGGATATAATCACAGGGTGACTCCAGGGAAGGGACTGGCAAGCTTTTACTGTAAAGGGCCAGATAGCACATATATCAGGCTTGGTGGGCTAAGTCACAACTACTCAATACTGCCTTACGAGGACAGCCACGGACAATCCGTATGCAAATAGCTCTGGGTGTGTTCCAATGAAACTTTACTTATAGAAATAAATGGTGGACATATTTGGACCACTGAGAAGTTTGCTGACTGAGCTCTGGAATCTATGCTCTTGACAACTGAGGTATCACACCTGGGAAAGCCTGGACAGTTAGCAAAGGGATCTCTGAGTGTTTTTTAATAGTTAGCGGTAACAGGCCCACGCGCCACCAGACTACTGAGGGAATGGCTGAGGCAGAGAGATAAACTCACCAGGGACAGAGGGTAGCAGATGGGGCACTTACATTTCGACGATGCCCTCTGGCAAGTTGGCAGGGATCTCCGTCAAGCCCTTCCCTCTACAGTCCACGACGTTATTGCTGCATGTGCAGGCCGAGGGACAGGAGATGGAGTTGGCATTGCAGGACGGAGGTTCTGAGTGGGGTCCTGGAGGTCCAGAACACATGGTCAATCATGACAGTGTCAGGAGCCACTGGAGCTTTTGCGCCCCTTAACCAGCTTCCAAGGAAGCAGCACCTGATAAAATACCTGAAAAATTTTCACCAGCTGACATCTCCTCTCATCTGGGAGACATGGCTGCAACTGGCTAAATATTTAGCCAAGAGGAGAGATTCTGACCTTGACCTGTTTCTGGATTGTTCTACTGGCTCTGTCATCACATCATCCTCGTCTTTCAGAGAAAGGGTTGCTCCCAGAGTCAGTCCCACATGAAAATATGCCACCAGAATGCAAAAAAAGGCACACTGGGACTATTTGCTCAGGGTGCCCAATGTCTGAACACCTACGATTTTTGGCTTTTATTTGGGGATTGGATGCTAGGTATAGGCACACTTTCATTCTTTTCTCTAGAGTTTTGAACACACTCTAAAACCAAGTTGGGGTAGGGGGAGCTGTCAGAATTTCATTATTTGGGGCATTGATGTTCTCAAAGTGTCTATAGTCATCAGCAGTGACATCATCCAAAGCATTTTCAAGCAATTTTTATGTCCAGAGAACACGCAAATAAAACCTATCTTATTAGAAAAAAGGCAAATAAGTTATTATGTATTTTGGAGTCAGCTTTTAATTTTGTTTGAGGTGAGAACCTGTGTGAATTTAAAGCAAAGTGGTAAAAACCCAAGTAAATGGCATCTAAAGAACTTCTTTAGAAAACCACACAAAGATAAAGATACATATTAGCAAACTAACCCAGGATTCAAAGAGTCACAAGAAATACATTCAAATGTTTTAAACACATAAAAGTTTTCATGCTATCACTACTTCTTCAAAGTAAGGTAAGAATCTCAGACCTGTGGTTTTTTTTCTAAATGTGGACATTTTGTGGTCCCAAAGGTAAACTCGACCCCAGAGCCTCCTCAGGACCTCTCCACTGCCTGCGAGATCTAGCCAGCAGGGATTACCTGATGTCTTTCCAGATGCCCATCCCCAGAGTGGAGGACCACAGGCTCAGACCAACTCTGCCGATCTCTCACTGCCTGGACATGGGATTCTGACTGGGAGCCCTTGGACAGAGATTCAATATGAAACCTGAAAATGTCTGCAGGGAAACACTGACTTTGGTTTGGCCCCTGTTCACTGGAGAAGCTGAGTCTGGGAAGTCAGAAGGGTCCAGCCAAAGTGGATGCATCAGAGAACCAAGGGGGCCTGGGCAAATGCTTGTTTGGACATTGAGACTCAAAGTGGAGGATCCCCCTCTTCACGCTCAACAGTCCCTGTGCCTGGGGACGGTCCTTCTGCAAGGGCTCAAATGGATGCTGAAGGCTCGTTTTGGAACATTTACCTTGCCAGAAAGTGCCGACTCAGTAATCAAAGATTACTTCTCTTGGCCTCACCATCTCCTTCTCTCTCTTTTTCTCCCTTTCTGTCTCTGTCATACACACACACACACCTACAGACACACATACACACATACCCCAAATTAAAAATATCCTCCCTTCTGGGACATTTGAGAAAATATTCATGTCTAGGGCATAGGGACTTCAAACTCTTCAGTGTTACTCACATTAGCAAATCTCATGGAGACCATGAAAAATGCCAGAGTGATGATGAATTTCACTAAAATCCCCAACCGGAACATTCTCTGGGAGAGGTGATACAAGCTTTGTTCCAAACTGGGGAAGTTTTCCATTTCTAAGGAAATGGCAACCCCAGAGAATCAGCTTATAAGAGCCTCAGATCAGGAATGAGAGTGTTGTGGCTCAGAGAGTGGGGTCTGGAGTCCTACTGCCTCAATTTGAATATTGCCCTGTCATTTCATCCCTATATCCCCATGCCTCAATTTTCCCCATCCGTAAAATGGGAAGAAATAACAATACTTATTTCACAGCATGGTTTTGTTGTGAAGGCAAAGAAAGTTAATGCATATAAAGTATTTAGAAGAATGCATGGCACAGAGTCAGAGCTTAGTTGCTGTTATTACTGTTAATGAGTCTACCTCTGCCACGAATTGCCTGCAAATCATAATATCCCTCTGAGCTCTTTTGTTACCATCTCAGTGAATAAGAAATTTGGACTGCATGACTTCTGAAGTCCTTTTTGGACTGAAAAGATCAATTACTCCTGGTCTTCAGAAGAATCGAAGCAGAGAAGGAGTAAAACACCCAACAGCACCTGTCCATCCTGGCTCTGCTTCTTTGCAGGGGGCCAAGAGGATATACAGTGTGAAGAGCTCCCACCCTTTCCCCACATGTGAGAGAGGCTGGGAGTGGTATGGCTTCAGATGTCAGGGCTTTTGAAGTGCCTATGACGCTCCCCAAAGAAAACTGCCAGGCTTGGCCCTCCACATCAAGGGGCTAGGGTGCCTAACAAAGCCTGGGAGAATCGCCACACCACAGGCACCTTCCTGTTTGGGAAATGTCAGGGATTCCGTGGAAGGATTAAGTCTGTGCTCCTCCTGTATTTCCATCCATTGAGGCAGACAGTAATTGGATGGCTGTCCTTCTTCTGATTTGTCAAATTGTTACTTGGTTGGGGTGTGTCAGGAAGGGAGAGGGGGAGAAAGACATTACAGTCAGGGCTTCTATGGGCAACAGGAAGTTCTGAAATGGGAGTTTTTTCAAAAATGCCCCTTTGACTTCTGTGCTAGAATTAATTCTGTTTAAACCAGCCCCAGGTTGTAGCCTTGAATCCCTCTGGGAATGAGCTGGGTCTTTCACAGGGTGGCTCTGATTCTGTAGGGAGTATGTGCTACATTTCAAGGGATGTTGTCAAGGTAAAAAAAGCCTTTGAAAAAGATTCCATAACCAGGTCACTAACAACACCTTTAATTACGCAGAGAGTAACAAAGGTAATTATAGCCTCTGTCAGCATCCCGGGCTGGTGGCTCCCCAGCCAGGCATTCACACG